>NW_022196904.1:184377887-184390820 GCF_008632895.1 Mastomys coucha | reverse complement strand
AAATAAAAAGCTCAGAAACTTTTGGACTAATACCCACTTATCAGTGAGTTCATACCATGTGTTTTCTTTTTTGATTGGGTTACCTCACTCAGGATGATATCTTCTAGTTCTATCCATTTGCCTAAGAATTTCATGAATTCATCGATTTTAATAGCTGAGTAGAACTCCATTGTGTAAATATACCATGTTTTCTGTATCCTTTCCTCTGTTGATGGACATCTGGGTTCTTTCCAGCTTCTGGCTATTATAAACAAGGCTTATTACATGTTGGAGCATCTTCTGGGTATATGACCAGGAGTGGTATAACTGGGTCCTCTGGTAGTACTATGTCCAATTTTCTGAGGAACTGCCAAACTGATTTCCAGAGTGGTTGTACCAGCTTGCAATCCTGCCAGCAATGGAGGAGTGTTCTTCTTTCTCCACAACCTTGCCAGCATCTGCTGTCATCTGAGTGTTTGATCTTAGCCATTCTGACTGGTGTGAGGTGGAATCTCAGGGTTTTGATTTGCATTTCCCTGATGACTAAGGATGTTGAACTCACTGATAAGTGGATATTAGCCCAAAAGCTCCATATAACCAGGATAAAATTCACAGACCACATGAAGCTCAATAAGAAGAAAGACCAAAGTGTGAGTGCTTTGGTCCTTCTTAGAAGGAGAACAAAATACTCACAGGAGCAAATATGGAGATAAAGTGTAGAGCAGAGACTAAAGGAAAGGCCATCCACAGACTGTCCCACCTGGGGATCCATCCCATATACAGTTACCAAACCCAGACACTATTGTGGATGCCAAGAAGTACATGCTGACAGTAGCCTGATATGGCTGTGTCCTGAGAGGCCCTGCCAGAGCCTTAGAAATACAGAGGAGGATATAAGCAGCCAACCATTGGATTGAGCACAGGGTCCCTAATAGAGAACTTAGAGAAGGGACTGAAGGAATTGAAGGGATTTGCAACCCCATAGGAAGAACAACAATATCAACCAGAGCCCCCAGAACTCCCAGGGACTAAGCCATCATCAACAAAGGAGTACACATGACCCCAGCTGCATAAGTAGCAGAGGATGGCCTTGTCATGCACCAATGGAAGGAGAGGTCCTTGGTCCTACGAAGACTCTATAGATGTCACAGGTAGAAGAATCGAGGGTAGGGAGGTGGGAGTAGGCGGGTGGGTGGAGGAACACCCTCATAGAAGCAGGGGGAGGGAGGATGTGATAGGGTGTTTCCAGGAGGGAGGGAAACCGGGAGAGGGGATAACATTTAAAATGTAAATAAAGAAAATATCCAATAAAAAAAAGCTTGGAAACTGTCTTAGGCTGTCTTGGCTCTACTGAATTTCTGTATTGACTGAATACAGTCCTGATTTCACGTGCTTATTTTTACCTTATTGGACTTTGGTATGCCAAGCCAAAGGAAGATGGCTGCTATCCTGCTCTATCGAGCACTCTTGAGTCTCTTGAGCAGACTCTGCATCCTGCAGCCAGGCTTGTAGCTAGAAAACTCCAGTAATCCTCCTGCCTCTGTCTACCACTGCTGGGGTTACAGGTGACCACATAGCCCTGTCTCGAAATACAACAACTACAGAAAGATGTTAAAATCTGACAGAAAAGATTTATCTTCCCACGTGAATACTATGGCATTTGTGTATGATAGTACACAAATCTCTAGCTTAACCTCTCTTTGCTTCGTCCTCCATTTAAAAACTGATAATAATCATGGAACCTGCCTCATAAAGCAGTTGTGATGACTCAGTGAGTTAGTTCATGTAAAACACCCCAAACCTTCCGCAGGTGACACACAAGTGTTCGGTCAGCTATTTGCTACACACTAGTCAATTCCACAGACGCTTGCTCCGTTGAGGATAGAGGTTTTCCTGGTTGTTATTCTTTCTGTGGTGAGGAGAACCATGCAGTCACACCTACACATTGCAAAGCATGATTTCAGAGCAGTAAGAACAGGCCGAATTGGGGGGCGGGCGGGGGCGGCGTAGATTTTCTTTTTGTGCCTTAGCCTCTGGTGATGTTTTCATCTACACCCTGGCTTCCCCTGAGAGGCGCCAGACTGGCCTGGCGATTGTTCTCTTGTGGAAAGAGTTTTTGCATTGATGGTGCTCTTATGGATTATTTTTTGCCAAGTTTTGTGCTGCTCTAAGCATATCCTGGAACCACCCCAGCCATAGGGGAGTTCTGATCTCAGAGGGATGCTGGGAGTTGGGGGTGGGGTGGAGACAAACAATGCATGCCGTGCATGGCCAGATGGTTCTGCACAGCAAACAGTGTCATTTCAGTCACAGAAAACCAGAAATAAGCTGAGTCCACGATTTGGGGCTCGAGGAATAGAGACATGAACAGCCTCATCCTGATTCACAGCCCTGTCTTGGTGGCTCCCATTGTTTGAATAGATGAACAGAGGTGCACCTGATAATTCTCAAAGCAAATGCTGGATGGATGTAGCCGGTTCAGACATAACACTAGGCCAGGGCTCTGCATCCACATCTGCTTCCCAGTCCGTTGGAAACCTTTGAGTTTTGTTGTTGTGTTTCACCCTCTGCTATCCCTAATATCCTCATGAGGCTATTGAAGAAATAAATATTGGGATGATGAGGATGTCTTCTAGCTGGCACTCATTTAAAGGCACATGGTAGTTTTTACAGCCAACCAAATCTGATCTGAAAAGGAAACTGGAGGGGGGTTGGCACATCGGAGCTTTCCAGGCCAGATACAGAATTACAGAATTTGAAAAAACTCAGAACTGGAGTTTAGAGACTAAAAATCTCTCCTTTCCCCCTCCTCTCCCCCCCTTCCAGCCCCTCTCTCTGGACCTACTGTTACTTTGTTCAGTATTAGATTCCCATCTGCAGAGTACCCTCTAGCTCCAAGTCTCAGTAAATGAGTAACTTAGTAATCATTTAAATACCACACAATAGATACTTAGTTTTCTGTCATCTGGACTGGGCTGGGTTGCGGTCACACTTGTTTAAATGCTGCCATGAAGGCACTTTGTAGACGGTTCATCCACTTTAAATTTAGACTCATTGACTTTAAATAAAGCAGTTTGGGTTTGCTGGTGATATTTTAAATTTTAATTTAATTTGTTTTATTATTATTATTGTTGTTGTTAATATTTTCACCTGGTTAGCTGAAGTCCTTTAGAGCAAAGACTAAGATTTCCTGGAGAGGAAGGAATTCTGTTTTAACACTTGAGAAACTCTGCCAGAGCCAAAGTCTGATTGGCTAGCTAACTCTATTTCATACCAAAGCCAGAAATGCCAACTCTTGCTTGAGTTTGCAGCTTGCTGGCCTGTCCTGAGTATGTCAGATCTGCCAGTCCTATAGCCACAAACAAAAAGAGCGACTCCCTCTCAGAGCATGTGTTTGCCTTGGTTCCCTTGTACACGTGCATCCTGCCTGACCTTCTCAGTGTCCGACTTGCTTTCCTAGACCTGCCCCACCCCTCAGCTCAATCCAGCCTTGGGTTTTCCTCACAGATGACCATAACTTAAACTTTCTTTTTACCTTTAGATGCTATTTATTTTCCCAATAGAACTTTCTCTGATGTGCCTCTAACCTGAGATCCCATGGGTTGACTCAGAGGGGCTTTGATGGGTCTGATGAACTTTACACAGGCATAGACATCCACACACTCGGGGCCTCTGCATTTTTGTGCTTCAATCTCTGAGAGCAATCTTGCCCTACATACCTTAGCGAAGAAACGACATTCTCTACACAGTGTTCTCATGCTTTTACAAAGGGTTAAAAACAGCTGAATTCATAACTATCTCCTGGGTGTTAAATCTCTTCTTCATGTCTCAGGAGACATTTAATTACAGGTGGATATGTTTGTTAATTAAAAGGGAGTGTGTGTAATCTCCCTTTGCTTATTCAGAGGGCAATCTTTAAATGGAAGTACAGACTCTCTCTCTCTCTCTCTCTCTCTCTCTCTCTCTCTCTCTCTCTCTCTCTCTCTCTCTCTCTCTCTGTATATGTGTGTGTGTGTACAGGGTAGGGGTGAAGTTATTTCACAGAAAATGTTTGCTAAGCTCTTAGAGATTCATGAAAGGAAGTTGCTTGAGTAATGCCAGGAATTATTAGAAACACAGGCATTACTATTGTTGGCTCCACTCTAAAAGGCTCTTATCATGGAAGAGTGTTTGCCTTTATAAGGAGCACCTCATAGGCCGTCTAGGGCACACAAGGACTTCAATGCATAGTCTGCCGAAATCTAAAGGGTTCTCTATATGGTCTCCCAGTCTGTGGTGTGTTTAAGCTATTTGGGTATTTTTCTCTCTCTTGTTCACTCTAGTGGAATCAGGCTGAGCCTCTGTTATATAACACCACCGGTTCCTGCAGTAATGAGCAACTTCTAAGGAGGAGGCACCAAGGGAACAAAACCACCTGGCCTCTGCCAGCCCTCCATACCCTGCCAGTGCACCTGCAGAGAGCTCCCAGGGCTTGGCCTAGAAGAGAGAGTGCTTATTATGTTTCATTGCATGAGATGACAGTGCCTTTCCAGGACAGGCTGGACTAAAAATCTCTGCCTTTGTTTCCTGGCCAAGTTTTATCCTGGGGCTTTGGGATCAACAAGCAGCTGCCTCTCTGAACCTGTGTCTCTCACTCTTGCCTCACCTGCTTTGGGAAATCTCATCGACTCAGGCAGAGATGTGAAATATTTAGAGGTGGCTCTCAGCCATCCGTGTCTCAAAAAAGCTTGCAGGCAAGTGTCACGTGTTGGTTGCATGTCTCTGTAGACTTGGACATGGTTCATGTCAGACCCGTTTTGGTATTAAATCAAACTGGCTTCATCTCTATGTCTTAATCATAAGGAGACTCTGTTTCTTACACCGCCTGCTGTTGGGGGAGAGAGGGTTATCATGTTGAGAGCCTTTTGTGATAAAACAGGAAGCCCCAGTTTAAATGGAGAAAGACACAGATTGGGTCAACTAAATGAGAGGCTTGAGGCTGTGGCTTCAGGTTCAAACGAGGTCATCAGGCTTCTCTTCAACTTTTCTCTTTGCCTTCTGTGAGGTTGGCTTTATTTTTAGTGTCCAGGTGGTAGGCCCTAGCATGGTACGGGACTGTCGCAGAAGTACCAGACCTCATAGGGAAGAAAAGGTATATGGTTGGCAGCTTTCTGTGAGGGCAACCTGTGACGAGTCAATTTTAAGGAGGAAAGCTTGCTTTTGGCTCATGGCTATCGCGGTTTCAATCCTTGGTCTCTTGGCCGTCAAGGGGGATTGATGTAGCCCAAGTACATCCGGGTGGGGACTCGTGATGGAAGAGCTGCCTATTTCACCACGTTAGGAGTTAAAGGGGAAGGAAAGGCTCTCAATATCTCTTTCCAGCCTCCCAGTGTAGCTTCCTTACTGGGCTCTATCTCCTAAGAGCATCACTACCTCCCAAGAGTACCAGAGACTGGTTCCTGTAAGGCACAGGCTTTGGAGGACTGTCAAGATACAAACTACAGCCAAGAGGTTGACAATTTTTGTTTTGCATAAAGATGCCAAATAGGAAATAGTTTAGGATTTGAGGATCATATGGCTTCTGTTGCAACTTCTCAATTTCACTGTAATAGCGTAAAAGCAGCCATAGATCATACATAAATGAATGAACAGGGCTATGTTTCAAGACATTTTTATTTACAAAAAACAGGCAGTGGGCCAGTTACAAACTGACCTCTGAAACTACAGAATTGTTGTTGGAAAAAGTGTGCTCAGTCAGGGACTAATTTTTTTGGCTTCTCTCATAATTGGGAGAGATCACATGACTGAGTTAATGCCAGTGGGACACTAGTGGAAATTATGTGGACATTCTGAAAGCCAGAAGTTGTAGTCAGGAAATATAATCCTTTACATCCTCTTTACCTCCTGAAGACGGGTATGCACGGCGATGAACTTTCCTCAGGAAAGAATCTTCCTGTGTGGGGCGTGGGGTGGAGCTGCCACGTGACCACGAACACTTGCAGCACACTGCTAGGCAACTGGCAAATAGATTTCCATTGTGTCTGAGTCGTTGCACATCATAAACTAGGGTAGCTTATCTATCTTAAGTAATATAAAAATGCATGGGAGTGAGAATGTGTAAGATACCCCCGAAAGGGCACTCAGTACTTGTACAATGGGAGAAGAAACAGTCCAAAGTAGGCTGTACAAATGTTATTAGTTGGAAAATAGTTCTGAAAATTGTGGACTACCAAAATCTGAAAGCACAGCCAAACATTTACTGGGACTATAGCTCTAGGAAAAGCCTTTAAAGAAACAGAATGTGTGTGTCTGAGCCCCTCGCTGCTTATCATAGACTACAAGAGAAACATGATCCTTAGAAATAAATGGCGAGATGAAAGGAGACACTCTCCCAGTTTGAAAAATCTTGTGGATTCTGGATTTCCAGTTGGGAATAAGTCTGAAACACACACACACACACATACACACACACACACACACACATACACACACAGAGAGAGAGAGAGAGAGAGAGAGAGAGAGAGAGAGAGAGAGAGAGAGAGAGAAGATTGTGTAGTAGCTTAACCCAGCAAAGAGCACATTAAGGGTGGAGTCCTACCCAAACTAATTGTTCCAATGGTCTAACTGCGGCTCGCACTGAGAGCGAGATACTGAGACTAGGAAAGCAGACACTTGAGACTTTAGCACCAGCTCTAGGAAAGGATTTTAGGTGTAGCCACTGGCATTTGGATTTTACTGGAAGCAAAGAAACGGGGAGCTTATTGTTACCAGGGGGATTGTATTACAGAGATCTCAAGCTCAGATGAATCATCTCTGATTGGTTTAGCCTTTTCCCCTATGAATGATCTCTGATTGGGCTAGCCTTTTCCTCTTGTCCTAAATTCATCTGAGCAGGAAGTGGTCTCTGCAGTCTAGACGGTCTTCATGAGCATCGCTGCAGCACTGACCCTCGGGATAACAGACACTTCTTTCCCCCTGCTTCAAGAGGAAGACTGGCAGTATTGCACTGTTGTGGCTTTAAATGTGTGTGCAGATGCAAGTGTGTGTATCCAGGTGTACCCGCTGTGTGTGGAAGCGTGGAAGCTAGAGGACAACCTCCAGGGCCCACTCCACACGGGGTCCCCTTGGCCTGGAACTTCCTAGGCAGGCAAGGCTGGCTGGGCAAATAGCCTTGGGCTTGTGCCTATGTTTGCCCCCTGGTGCTGGGGTTACAGATGTACTCTCCAGGCGTGGCTTTTAAATTGTTTCTATGTGGGTTCTGGGATTAAAGTCATGTTCTTGTGCAGCAAGCATGTTACCAGGGCAGCTATCTCTGCTGGTCCCTGAGCTAGTGTCTTTCAGGTCATGTGCTCAGTCTCTCTGATTTGGTCCAGTAAGTTCATATATCTATGAAACTCTGGTTTAATTCAATAAGTTCACAGGTAATGTTTTATTAGCATGACATTATTCATCATTCTGTGCCCTATAACTGTTCCGTTCAGATGTGGTTCTTCTCCATAGTTGTGTGTATGGAAGTCTGTTATCTACTTAGACAGGGCCAAATGACTCTGTCTGAGCGCTTTCCCTGGGGAGCCCATGGGGCAGGGGGGTGTGGGGGGGAGAGTAGTTCTCAGGGAAACTGAAGCACTTAGCTGCTGTTTCAGGTCTCTGCTCTGTGATCTCTGCAGGAGCCCACCATCTGCCTAAATTCTCAAAGGCAAGTTCTTCCTTCTAGAATCTACCCCTTACCTCCCTTTCTCTGTCATCTGACGCTGGTTAAGTGCCTAATCATGTGTCTAATCATGAAGAAGTGCAGGCTTGACTTCCAGGGTTCCCTCCCACATGCTCCCCTATTTCCATGGAGATCACGTAAAACCTAGCTTAGGGAACAGCTTTCCACGCCCATAGGTCTACCCTCATCTTCTTTCTATGCATGGCTTCTTTGGAATCCTGGGCTCATGGTCTCTGGCATCCTGTACCTGTTGTCTAGTCTTCTGTCTATGTGACTATTTTGGGTGTCCTCTGAATAGATGGAAGGTGTCAGCTCTCATACCATTCCTCTCCTTTGCACTAGTCTGGCCTTGGGTAGATATCTAAAACTCACTCCAATATGCCCCCACCCCAACACACACACTTCTCTCCAAACAGGGTCTAAAGGGCAAAACTATTGGATAGTCAGTTTCAGAGGGACAGGAAAAGGAGTCTTATTCCTGAATTACTATGTGGAGCAGGCATAACTGCCCGCCTGCTATGCAAATGGGAAATAATTTCTATTGTGTCTGAATCATTACAGAGCATGGATCTCTTTTTAACAGCAGATTATCTATCCAAAGAAGTACAGAAACTGGTCTGTTGACAGGAATGAAAATGTGTGAAGATAAAAAAAAAAATATGTGAAAAGCCCAAACAGGTGGTGACAAAATGGGAGATGGAAAAACTGCCTAAGCTGAAAAAAACAAAACAAAACCGGAGTGCTATAGTATGCTGTGGTAGGGGCAGTCTGTCTTAGCCTGGCTCTCTGCCATCACACGGAAGTCTAACTAGCTCTCTCAGGTATCTGCATTTCTAGAGGCAGCCCTTAGAAAGAGACAGAATCTCATAATTTTCATGTGCTTGAGCTCAGCTCTTTGCTGCTTGTAACAAATTATTATTAAAAATGATTATCTTTGGCAATAAGTTACTAATATAAACTATAAAAGAAGAAAAATAAGAGAATAAAAAGAGTCCCGAGATTTAGAAAAGCTTGTTGATTCTGGATCCTAAATTGGGATTAAAACAGGAAAATACACACACACACACACACACATGTACACATACACATGCACACACACACACACACACACATACACACACACACACACACACACACACACACGAGAGGAGGAAAACCATTAAGAATTAAATATTGTAGATCAACCCTGCAGCAAAGTTCAAATTAAGGTCAGAGCTTTTCCACCCAACCTGATTGCTCCGATGGTCTAAAGGTGGCGGCTGCTAGGTCCAAAGAAAGCTACCGAGACAAGAAAGCAAGTAATTTAGACTTCAGAACTAGCTCTAGGAAAAGACTTTGGGTGTGGTCACTGGCATTTGGAATTTGCTGGAAGCAAAGAAATGGGAAGGTTTATTGTTACAGAGGGGATTGTATTACAGAGATCTCAAGCTTAAGCAAATGATCTCAGTTTGGTCAAACCTTCACCTCTTGTTCGAAGTTTGTCTGAGCAGGAAGTAGGTTCTAGAGACTGGACAGTCTCCATGAGGTGAACCAGAAGTGACCCATTGACAATGTCCCGTTTATAATGAGAGAGGAGGGATATCTTAGGGAATACAGTAAGAGACACTAAAGAAAACCAGACGAGGAAGCCCCACCAGAGATTAGGACAAGGGATAGCAAGGGTCTAGGCAGGCCAGAGAGAGAATCTTTACACTGCTCACTACTGAGTAAAAACTATATATTTCCTGTTTGTTTTTCTTTGTGTGACAGGTATCTTAATTTCCTGTTTGTTTTTCTTTGTGTAACAGGTATCTTAATTGCTGTTATTAAGTTTCTGTTCCATCCTTGGGTAGTGGATGGGATAGAGCAGAAGTTCTCATCCTGTGGGTCTGGATACCTTTGTGGGTCAACGAACCTAACACAACACTCACGACCATTGGAAAACATAGATATTTTTACATTACGGTTCATAACAGCCGTACAACTACAATTATAAAGTATCAATAAAAGTAATTTTATGGGTGTTGGGGATCATCACAACCTGAGGGACTGTGTCAAAGGGTTGCAACATTAGGAAGGTTGAGAGCCACTGTGGTAGAGGGACCGACAACTGGTTTTTTAGCCAATGTATTGCTGAACCATGAGGAGCTACGTGTAAAACTGAGCAAGAGCTTGCATCCTCATGGTCTAGTGTCCTGAACTTTAAGCTAGACATGGGGCTTGGGCAGGAGTACTGCGGATTGTTTTCTGATAGAGGGGATGAATGTGGTATCCTTCGGATAGAGGGAAGGGTGGTAATGGGTTCTGTCCAGAAGAGCTGTAATAGACCCACAACTCAATTAAGGACTCAATCTGCTAACAATCCATTCTATCTTCTTTGGACACACAGCATCATCCTGAGTTATGAAGGCAGCTAGTGTCATAGGTAAGCCATGCCATCGACAGAGACCAGCTTATCTGAGTCAGCATCATCCTGAGCTATGAAGGCAGTTAGTGTCATAGGTAAGCCATGCCATCGACAGAGACCAGCATATCTGAGTCTTTCCACAGATCAGAATTTGTTCCATATCAGTAGAGCCATGAGCTATGTCCATCTCATCATAATGTCACTTGGTGGTTGCAACTACACAATTACACATTCTTTATTCCATTTTTATCATTTTTTCATTTGAGGAATGTGTGTGTGTTTCTGTATGTCTCTCTGTATATGTGTTTCAGTGTGTCTCTCTGTATATGTGTTTCAGTGTGTCTCTGTGTATATGTTTGTGTATGTGTCTCTCTGTGTATGTCTGTGTTATGTGTTTCTCTATCTCTCTGTCGGTGTGTGTGTGTGTATGTGTGTATGTCTGTGTTTCTGTGTGTGTCTGTCTCTGTGTGTGTGCTTGTGTTTGTGTGTATGTGTTTCTGTGTGTGGTGTGTGTGTCTATGTATCTGTGTGTGTGTGTGTCTATGTATCTGTGTGTGTGTGTGTGTGTGTGTCTTGTGTATGTGTGTTGCAGTCAGCAGCTGGTGTGGACATTGCTTTCTACCTTATTTTTGAGACAGGGGTTTTTTTTGTTTTGTTTTGTTTTGTTTTTCATGAACTCTAGCTAGCTCCCTAGCTCCCTGATTAGCTAGACTGGCTACCCAGTTGCATCTATCTTGTACTCCCCACATGCTAAGGTTATAGATGCAAGCTTCTGCTCTTGGATTTTTTACGTGGGAGCTGGGCACTTAGTTGTCTAAGCCACCACCCAGCCCTTCATTCTTATCTTAATCATTAACATCTGTAGTACCCACACCACACATCATACTTTCAATAGTTGCATTTGGTAGCAGAGATTTAGAAAACAGGAGAGAGGCCATGTAGCTAAGACAAAGAGTTAAGGCAGAGTCAGTGCTGGTACTGGAGACTCTGCTCCTGACCAGGTCATGGACCAGCAGTGGAACCGGGTTACAGACCACTGCGGGCTGTCAAGTTGAAAGGTCTGTACGAAGTTTTGAAATGGGTGATTTGCTGATATCAAAACAAGGACTCTCAATCTGACCAACTGGATCAGTTTAATCAGGATGAACTGAAGTCCCCCTCATAAACTCCTTGACAATTTCTGTGGCAAAGATCATGGAAGCTTTTTGGAGGTGTCCACGGCAAGACAGCCAGCTGCCATTAATGTGCCCCAGCCTAACAGTCTCTTTTATGTTTCAGGTGAGGGATTATATCAGTCCTTTTAAAATTTTATTTTATACAGAAGTTTGTTTATTGTATTGCTATTATGCTTGTGGTGTGTGTGTGGGGAGGCATGTGTGTGTTATGACACGCCTGTGCCACAGCACTTCTGCAGAGGTCAGAGGATGGCTTCTAGAGGGCTACTCTCTCCTTCCTCCTTGTAAGGCAGGCTTTCTCCCTCTTCTGCCGCCCTGTGCACTCCTGCCTAACTGGATGCTTCTGTCTCTGCCTCCCATCTGGACATGGGCAACCTGGGATTACAGATGTGTATCACTGCATCTCGCTTTTAAAATGTAGGTCCTTGGGAATCTAACTCAGATCATCAAGCTTATGTAGCAAGTGCTTTTACTTGGCTGAGGCACTTGCCAAGCCCTGGCATTTGTTGAGTTGCATTTTTCTAAATTCAAGTACCTGGGTGTGGTTCTAAGACTCCCCCTGGTCTCCTCATGTAGCATGTCTGCACTGAACAGTTCAGTGTGGGGTACGCCATAAACTTAGATAAGCAGTAAATAATGCTTTCATGTTCCATGCACTATTTTGGCATGCACTGCTATTAGAACACATTATGAGCTTTATCAGAAGTCAGATTTAGGTGTTGGAGAGATGGCTCAGTGGCTAAGAGCACTAGCTACTCTTCCAAAGAACCGGAGTTTGATTCCCAGTACCCACATGGCAGCTCACAACTGTCTGTAACGCCAGTTCTAGGGGGTCTGACACCTTCACGCAGACAGACATGTAGGCAAAACACAATGGAACATAAAATAAAATAAAATAAAATTTTAAAAAAGAAATTCACATTTAACTGAGGATCTTGAAATTTATCTGAAAATCCTCTTGTTCTTTGATGAAATAACAGACTCAAGGTCCAGGCTGGGTGGTGTATATTTATAATCCTAGCACATTTATATTTATACATCTATTTATATATTTAGTTCATTTATAAATACTTTATATATTTCATATATATTTCATTTACATATTTATTGTATTTATAATCCTAGGAGGCAGAGGCAAGAACATGTTCACAAGTTTGAGGTCAGTCTGGTCTATGTAGAGAGTTCTAAGCCAGCCAATGTTATACAGAAAAACTCAGTCTCGTGGGAGAAGTGGCAGAGGCATGGACTTAAGGTTTTAAATTTTTAATTCGTCAGTTTTGCATCACTGCGGATGGGATATGGAACCTTCTGTAAGCGTGAAAACACTCTGCCACAGAGCTATGGCCCAGCCTCTTATAGGATCATATCCATTTCCATCTCCAAAATTATAGCCGATCTCGGGTGAACCCTTGAGCAGGCAGGACAGCTAGTATGCAGGTCAGCTCACAACCTATCAGGGAGCCTGGTGCAAAAGTTCTGCATGAAAAGCCAACCGTGATGAGATCAACCAACCAGATGTTCTGTCTCAAGGGTCCGAACCCATCACAAGAGAGAATTAGTCAGCGGAATAGAAGCCGAAAGACTCACAGAGAGCTACTAGAGGCAGAAAGGTGAGCTCATGGCTCAGCAGAGGACCTGAAAGTCGCTCTGGTCGGAAGAATGTAGCGAGGACTGCTTAGGGGCAACAGGGGCATTATGGGTAG
>NW_022196904.1:184366742-184377655 GCF_008632895.1 Mastomys coucha | reverse complement strand
GGGGTGGGGGGGGAGGGGATGAGTCCTGGCAACGGTAGGACACCAGAGACCTGTGAGCCCTAGTTACTGGAGTCCAGAGCTAGCCTGCTGCTGGAAATGATCCACGGCAGTCCGGTTCCCAGACCAAGACCCAAGCTCTTTAAAACCCATCTGGACCAGTCTGGTTGTTTGGCTTTTCCTTGGTTCACAGAGAGAGCTGCCTCTTTGGCTGACCTTCCTTCCTTCTTTCTGTTTCTGTCTTCACAGTGAACACCATCATTGCTGGGATCAAGTTAGCCTCACTGAGAAAGGCAGGCCTCCCCGCCTGCTTGTTCTGGTCAATCCCGACCAGGGAAAGCAGTTTTCATGTCCCTCACATCCATATTTTAGCATGAAACAAAATTTCAAATGCCAACACATTCTGGTTCCAACTTGGAGCTTTGGACATGTGTCATGTACCACTGCCTACCTTTGAAAAAAATATTGGTTATGACATCAAACTAGTGCTACGCCGCACAGGGCCTGGTACATGCTTGGAGACCAGTGAATAATGCAGAAGTGCCCTCTGTCCTGTGCCTATGTTGAATGCCTGTGGTGTTGGTGGAGACCTGCTTAGAAAGCAGGCAAGCAATTCAGTCTTCAAGGCCTCTGTTTTCTCCCCTGTAAATGAGGGTGTGAGAGTTATTCCTCTGTTTGAGCTGCTGTGAGGTTTAAAATAGCAGATGTGTGAAAGCCTCTACATAAGAAGCCCTCTGAGATCTGAAGTGCATCGAGTAGGCGGAAGCTGGCTTGCTGTGAACGCTCCACGCTTTATGTGAGAGCCTCACGCGTTAACCTCTTCCAACTAGAAATCAAATGCACTTTGGAATACAAGGTTCTCTCGTTCTCTCTGACAGAGAGGCCAGACGTTTAGGGGCTGGGGAAATGGCTCAGTGAATAATGGCACTTGTTGTCTGAGGACCTGAGTTCAAATCCTCAGGGCCACTCACATTTAAAAAATAAAATCAGATATGGCCACACTTGACAGTAATTCTAGTGCTGGGGTAGACTGAGACAGGAAGATTGCTGGAGATTGTTAGTTACCAGATTAAAAAAAAAATACATGCTCCAGACTCAGAAACAGAGAGGAACTGTTTCAAGGGAGTAAGACAGAAAGGAGGAGATGGATGTAGAGAACACCAGATGTTTTCCTCTTCTGCTTTCTACATGTATGCATATACCAGATTCTCTTGATTGAGAACATACACACATGTGTGCGCACGCATACACACTCATGTGCACACACATACATATGCACACACACACATACACACATGGCAGGCATTTATATTGGCCAGCTGCAGAGAAGTAAGCAGACTTTTTTGTTTGTTCGGCTTTCAGCTTACAATTTTCACAGTTTTGCAATTTAAAACTAAATAGAGTTACTTGTGTTGTTTTAAGAACCTCAGAAAGGAATGTTGTTGTTGTTGTTGTTGTTGTTATTGTCACACTAACTTGTTCTAAACAAACCACAGTCAAATCTTTATGAGACACCCCTTTAACAACCTCCATGACTTGACAGGGAGGAGAGAGAAGATGCAGTTGGTGTTGTGGAATGGATGGCTTCGTGGCCCTGCACAGCTGCAGAACGAAACCCTGCTGCAACCTCTGCTCCTGCTCAGTACAGACTCTGGAATTTCCAAAATGTCATAACATCATGCCTTCAAAATTGTACGCCCAGCCCCTGCACCCCCAAGTGTGTAATATTGTCAGGATGTTTTATCTGCTGCCATAGGTTGTGCACATGATGAATCCATTTCCCCCAACAAACTATCACATATGTCCACGCAGCCTATAAATTTTGAATCCTGACAGCTCTGTAATTATCTTCTGACGTTTGGATTGGCCTGGGTTGAATGTAATCGGAGGGCGATGTTCTTAAAGAATAAAGGAGATGTCACTCTTCTGTTCCTGATGGGTCCCTTTTGGAAACGGTGATGTCAGACACATGCAAGGCTTAACCTTGTTGGAGAAAGCCCCACATATTTTCGTCAGGGCAGAAGAGATTGCACAGGACTGATGTGTAAGTATCCCATCTCTGGGGGTGATATCAAGGTCACCGTGTACTTAGGCTTGGCTTTGTAATAATACATCTGGCATCAATAGACTTTCTTTCCTTCCCAAGTACTTTCCTGTTTGTGATCCCGTTTTGCCCTCACAAGAGGAGGGTAGGGAGTCGGTTTCCCTGATCCAGTTCAGGGCAGACTTTAAAGTTTTGTAAAACAGTGCTGTAATCATCTTTGGCTGCTCAGGATTGTGTGAATTTAAACAGGGCAGGGTGCTTTGGAAAACAGATTGGTTAGGAACAGGAACAGGCTGCGATGGGAACAGTCGTTTACACAGCCTAGAAGTTGCAGAAATGGAAGGAACAGTAAAGAGATGTTCATATAGATCAGGTATGGCGGGCCACGCCTGCAGTCCCCAACCGGAAAGGAGGGTCAGAAGTTCAGGCTCATTTTCTGCTATGTATAGAGTTTGTGGCAAACCTAGGCTACATGACACCCAGCCTCAGAATTTTTTTTTTTAAATCAATCTTTACTTTGTGAAGACAGATGACTCATGGGAATGGACAAGACACAACAGTAGGCTCAGATTTTTAGTTTCCCTCTTCTAGAGACATGGAGATAGAGATCGAGTCATTGCTGGTGTTGGCTCATCTTCTCTTTCACTTACGAAAGCAGATCATGTGCAAGGGAGAAATGTGTTATGATGAGAGCAACTTCGTTTTTAACTTATTTTGTGAAATTCAAACCTTGAATTTATATTTGTTCACATATGTAACGAAATGCTGACCAAAACTGACTTGAGGGTGATATTGGTATTAATGGGTATGCAGCAGTACAGGCTTCTGTCAATGGATTCCTCGGGACTTAGACTCTCCATCCATCCTAGCGTCTGCTCTCTTTTTGTATTGACATTGACAAGTTGAGTGTCTTGGTGAGTGATAAATGGCGCCTGGCAGCCTTAGGCCTGTGTCTTCAAATCTTAGCACCTTCCATGAAAACAGCTTTCTTTCCTTAATGACTTCAACATAAGTCCCAGGACTAAGAGTCCTTGGACTGACTTGGAATCCGTGCTGGAGAGACACCGTTTCCCAGCAATGGATTTTCGATTAGCTGGGGCTGCATCCTTTCTCTATGACACTCTGAGATAGGGATTAGGGTTTGAAGTGGGCTCAGCCTCATTTGAACCATGTGGACGGAGGCTGGGTGGGGATATTCCTAAAGGAGAATGAGGAGAATGTCACGAGCAAATAGGGAGGCTGGAGAGATGGCTCAGTGGTTAAGAACGAAGAATGTGCTACTCTTGCAGAAAATACAAGTTTATTTCTCAGCACCCACGCTGGTGCAAGTAGAATGGAGTCGAAGATTTAAGTTTTTGGTTTTTTGAGACAGGGTTTCTCTGTGTAGCCCTGGCTGTCCTGGAACTCACTCCGTAGACCAGGCTGGCCTTAAACTCAGAAATCTGCCTGCCTCTGCCTCCCAAGTGCTGGGATTAAAGGCGTGTGCCACCACTGCCTGGCGATTGAATCTTTCTTTAATTTTCATATTCCTTGCTTATTTGGTCTAGATCATCTTCCTTATCTCCGAGACCGGTCCTCTCTTCCCCTTGACTCTTTCTACCTGTGAGGCTTTTCTTTGCATTTTCTAGTTGTGTTTTTGGGGCTCTTCAATTCCATCTTCATTCGGCTTGAGGTCCCGTCAGTGGTTCCTTCTCCTTATTGAATTCCATTTTTAAGACTTGGATTGTTTTGTTTTTGTTTTTGTTTTTCTGTTTCCATCAGCCTGGTCTGTGTTTTCTTGAGTGTCACCGGGGCAGCTATTCTCCTTAAGATCTTTATCCTGCATTGCTTTGAGCAGTTTCTTCATGTCATCTTCAAACTCCTTGAGTGTCACTGGGGCAGCTATTCTCCTTAAGATCTTTATCCTTCATTGCTTTGAGCAGTTTCTTCATGTCATCTTCAAACTCCTTGAGTTCTTTGATGAAGTCTATGACTGTCCCTATAAATTCTGTTTCCTGGGGTCCACCCAGGTCATTCTCATTGGCAAACATTTCTACAGGACTGGGATATTTTGGAGGGGACATACTGGTTTGGTCGTGTGTGTGTGTGTGTGTGTGTGTGTGTGTGTGTGTGTGTGTTGATGGGAGTTGAGACTAGAGGTCAGAAATGGCTTAGGAAAGATGAAGTCTGGTGGGCTGGGCTGGTGTCCAGGATGTGAATCCTGTACAAGCCTGGAGTGTAGGTGCAGATTTTGCGGGGTTGGCTGTGGTATGTTAAGGGTCAGTAGGCTGGCAGTTAGGCAGAGTGGGTCTTGGCAGAATCCTAGGGGTAGGTTGGGGTGTGGGTAGGGGTGGCTAGATGAGGCCAGGGTGTGTGGGTTGCCTGTGGGGGCCAGAAGAGGGTGTTAGATTGCCTGGAGATGGAGGTATGGGAAGTTACAGGCGACTGTGACTCTCTTAACATTGGCACTGGGAACCAAGCTCAGGTCTGAAGAGCCCCAGGTGTGCCTAAGCGCTCTGCATAGTGGGTTGGCCTGATATTGCTTTATGCTAATACGACCTCCTCTGAGTCCAGAGAGGAGGGGGTCCACACGTAAGCTGCTGAGTGTCCTTGTCCCCAAGTTATTTCTGATCGGTAAATAAAGATGCGTACAGCCAATAGCTGGGCGGAAGAGACATAGTTGGGGTTTAGTTTCATGGGCTTGGGGTTGGAGGAAAGAACCATGAGGGAAGAAGTTTCGGCAGCCATGGGGGAGGTGAGTCATGAAAAATGTGGCCCTAAGGGCTGACCAACGGGAGGTAAGAGTAGCCCAGATGAAACAAAGTTGTAGCGATGAGTTTTATGGTACATGGCTTTGTGCTCCTGGCAGGTCATGTGCTTCCAGCCACCCGCCCAGGAACTCTTTGGATCCATGAATGAAAAACACATACACATTGGCTTATTTTTGAATTCTAATCCTCCTGCGACCAGCATACTTTTTCCTCCAGTACGCCTGGCTCAACACCTTCTAAATCCACTTTTAACTTTCCTGCCCTGTTACCTACTGTGAGGCCCCTCGGTCTAGGCTGCCAAGGCACTTCTGGGCAGCCCGTCTCGGCTGCTCTCCCTTGCCTCCTACATTGAGGATGAGATTCCCTCTGCAACTCTAAATATCTTCCATCTCCCACCACATCATGTCGACCCCCTCCCCTCCTCCCCACTCTGTCCTAGCCCATGCAACTCTAAGGTCTTGTCCTGTCTGCCTGTGCCCAGCCATTGCCCACTGGCATCTTTATTGATCCATTAAAAACCAATTGGGAAGAAGAACCTTTAGGGTATGCACATGCAGATTCCTGATTGAATCAAAGCATCAGAACCAATATCTAACACATATTAAATAGTAAGTAATAATTGGGGATTATCGATAGGAAAATAGATTCTAGCAGCTCAGAGGATAGCAATCTGCCCAGCTCTTGCGCTGCTTCAGGCTTATTGTAAATAGAAAGGTTATATGTGGCTTTTTTATCCCGGAACTAAATGATCAAAGGTGGGGTAGAAACCCCAGGTTGGGATTAAAAAACAGCTCTGGGCCATTTCCTAGCTCTATTATGGAATCTAAGTAGACAAAACTAATATAGTAAACCATTATAGTAAACCAGGTACTTGGATGATGAGTGAGCACATACGACACACATTCCCTATGGGCTGTGCTTGACCAATATGTTAGAAGTATGTGACGAAAAGTCTGGGATTCATAACTCAACCCTCTCATTTTCAAGGTGTTACTGTTGTCTAATAGTTTATTT
This sequence comes from Mastomys coucha, assembly GCF_008632895.1. Taxonomy (NCBI): domain Eukaryota; kingdom Metazoa; phylum Chordata; class Mammalia; order Rodentia; family Muridae; genus Mastomys; species Mastomys coucha. The sequence goes on along the minus strand of NW_022196904.1, from coordinate 184,371,850 downwards.
TGGGAATAAAGAGTGGGTGGAAGTTCAACCTCTGATTCTGACACCTCAATAGAGATTTTCTTAATGTTAAGAACCAACACAGAGGCTTCTCACACATTTCTCACAAGATGCTGCCCTTTCAGAAGGTGAGGAGGCCTGCTTTGCAGAGGCACACTGTGTGCTTCTTGATGTGGAAAACAAACCCACAAAAAGTTGAATACTTTTTGTGGGTTTGTTTGACCACAGGGATGGGAGCAGGGACTATGTTTTGTCATCTGGATTTAGAGACAGGGAAATTGAAATAAAGACTCAGCTCATGTGTAAGCTGCAAAGCTAGATACCATCATGGTCTATTCAATTTGAGGTGCTTCGTGAGGCCTGCTGTTCTTGCAGGCCTCTAAAACAAACAGCTATGACACCAGGGAGTTTCAGGAATAAATGTAGTTTGGCTAGAACGCAGAACTAATGACCTTTCAGGGATGCGTTCACGTCAGTGGTTCCTGAGGATCGAATTGTGAGTGTGTCACTTAGGGCGACTTTGGTGGCAAGTAATAGCTTCAGTTCCTACCGTATGAAAGTCAAAAAGGGTTTTTTTTTTCATTTTTTATTTACATATTTATATATTTAGTTAGTGTTACTAGGGGTCCAACCCAAGCTTTCATGTACACTAGGCAAGTGGCCTACCATTCGACTACCCTTCAGCCCTTCCCCAAAGAATCTATTAACAACCCCAGTGGTCATGTCTGTCAGGCCAGGCTGCCAAAGACCTAGCTTCTGTCTTGTTCTCAGATTTCCAGGAGGCCTACTTTATCTTGTCTTATTTGCTGCCCATTGATCATAGAATGGCTTCTAGAGTGTTCCTTGATGGCTTTCAGAATTTTCTCATCCTATTTACACACAGGGCAATAAAGTAGCTTCCCAGGAGTTTATACAAGTCAAGTGGTTCTTTCCAAGTGAGCATCCTCTCTCATGGGATGTGGTAGGGCTGGTGAGGAGATGAATGTCTACCTACCACAAAACAAACTTCTTGGCCAAGGGGAGGGGGTGAGCTGATAGCCATGCCTGGTACCATTCTCCAGAGGTACATATGGGGTGTGTGTGTGTGTGTGTGTGTGTGTGTGTGTGTGTGTAAGAAGAGACAGAGACAGAGACAGAGAGAGACACACAGACAGACGCACAGAGATGAGAGAGAGATGTGTTTTTTGTTTAGGAGTTGTGTTTTGTTAATGACTACTAATACCAAATATTTGAAAGTACAGCAAGAAAATGGCATTTCAAGAGGAAAGAAACAATGTTTTGGATCTATTGTATTTGAAATGCTTGCAGAATGTCGGCTGTTGAGGTTTCAGAAAGTAGGACTCAGAAAAATCAGATTTGGGTTGAGGATATCTATGTGGAAGTTGAAAATGATGAAAGTGAGCTGGTTCAAGGTGAGAGCCCAGGGTAGTGTGTGCTGTGTGAGAAGGGAACCTGGTCCCTACAAGGACAGGAGGAAGAAGAGATGACTCAAAGCTGCCTCAAAGTGTCTGTCTTAGTCAGAGCTTTTATTCATGCACAAAACAGCATGACCAAGAAGCAAGTTGGAGGCCGGGCGGTGGTGGTGCACACCTTTAATCCCAGCACTTGGGAGGCAGAGGCAGGCAGATTTCTGAGTTCGAGGCCAGCCTAGTCTACAGAGTGAGTTCCAGGACAGCCAGGGCTACACAGAGAAACCCTGTCTTGAAAAAAACAAAACAAAAACAAAACAAGACAAAAACAAAACAAAACAAAAACAAAAAAGAGAAGCAAGTTGGGGAGGAAAGGGTTTATTCAGCTTACACTTCCACATTGCTGTTCATCACCAAAGGAAGTCAGGACTGGAACTCAAGCAGGTCAGGAAGCAGGAGCTGACGCAGAGGCCATGGAGGAGTGCTGCTTACTGGCTTGCTTCCCCTGGATTGCTCAGCTTGCTTTCTTATAGAACCCAGGACCACCAGCCCAGAGATCTACCACAATGGGGCTAGGCTCTCACACCTTGATCACTAATTGAGAAAATGCCTTACAGCTGGATCTCATGGAGGCATTTCCTCAAGGGAAAGGCTCCTTTCTCTGTGACAACTCCAGCTTGTGTTAAGTTGACACACAAAACCAGCCAATACAGTGTCCCAGGGAAGCTTCATGAGAAAAGAAGTCCTTGAAAGAGAGAGAAACGTCAAGGAGATGGACCCTTAGTTGGTCACTCAGAGTCTGAGGGTCGCTATCATCTGTAGAGTAATTGATGAAGTAGAGGAAGGAGTCAGTGGGGATCAGTGGGGAGCCACGTGCCGAGGCAGAGCCTGGACGGGAAGGAGAAAGGGCAGAAGGAAGGAGGGCTGGTCCTGTGTGTCTCCTGAAAGGGCTTTACAGAGAGATGGCAAGTCCTTTTTTTTTTTTTTTTTTAAAAATCAGAACATTTCACCTCCTGTCTTCCGCTAGGTGTTTGTGTGTATGGTGGGGGAGGCAGATGTGGGTTCTACTTCACATGCTAGATGCATGTGAACCTCAGATTTCCTCTTCCCAGAGCAGGACAGACTGATAACACATCAGGCTGTCTTCTGCAATGTGCTCACGCGCCAGCTACGTTCCCGCTTTTGCTGGTCACACTGATCCAGCCTAGGGACATCTTCCAGGAGCAGATGGGACATCCTGTGTGACAGAGGCTATCTCTCTTTATCTTCATCTCTCCCCTTACCCTAAAGAAAGGGGCCAGAGCCTTTCCATACCCTATTACTTCCTGGACTGCCTAATGTATAGACCACTAAGGCAATGATGCCGGGTCCCCTCAACTCTAGTTCACTCCAGTCTTTGTCTTGTAACATTACTCTCATCCGTCTAAAAGTCACCCTTAGATCTGGGATTTGAGAGGAAACTTTTCTTTAATAGTCTTCTTAGCCCCTTACTGCTGTGTCTTCTTGTCAAAGGGGCCCCCACACAGCCTCTTTCGTCTGTTGCTGATAGTGCCCCAGTGGGCACTGCCCTATCCCGACTGCTGTCTTACAGAAACTTCTATACAGGCCCTAAAGGACAAGGTTTGGTGATAGGGCCCACGTCAGAGGTATCCCCAGCTCAGCTTCTGTTCTGTCGCCTTCTGCTAGTCTGTTATCTCTTCAGAGGGAAGTCCCTGCAATTGTGCTGCAGGCCTATCTAAGGGAATGCAGAGCTCCAGGCCCTCGGGAAGGCCACACTCAATGCCTATAGTTAGTGGCCCCAGGCACTGCCGCTCCCTCTGGTGGAATACCACAAGTCACCTCTCCAGATTCCGGTTGGGACCTGCACTGTTGAGCCAGCACTGAGCTGCAGGAGGATTATAGGGGATGACAGAGAGGCCTCAGAGGGCTATGAATACTTGGCCAGGACTGATGTCTGCCTTCAGCTGGGTCCTAAGTGAGGGCTTGTGCCACAATAAAGCTATTAGTTTCTTCCTGGAATCCACATTCTTCTACCTGGACCTTGAAGCCGGAACATCTGCTACTTAGGGTTCCAAGTGCCCCAGGCTGTGTTTTCTCCTTCTGTTATTTTGAACCAGAAACTGTTGTTAATAGGAATTTGTTGTGATGATTCTCTTCTGGGCTCTGCGCTGATCCGTTGGGCCACACAAGAAGACTTTTTTTGTTTTTAATTCTTTTCTTATGCTAATGGATCACATCCAAAGACAAGATTCACAGAAGTCAAACAGAAAGCCAATCAACCGCTGTACTCAGCTCTGGAAGAAATCTAATCAAAACAACGTCAGCGGTCGCCTAAAGTGGTGCTGTCCCCTGTGGTAGCTGTTAGCCACCGGCAGATGCTTTTGGTGGAGCTTACCACTGCAGGTGTAAAATAGTCATCCATGACTCAGTGGTCACCACGTTGGACAGGGCAAAATGAAGAGTCAGGTTGGGGAAAGTTTCACGGGACAGCCTAGGGAAGAGACCCTATCTTCGGAGGTATGATCCACCTTGGACCTAATTAAAGAGGAAGGGAAGGGTCCTTAGGTGGGGAGGAGCTGTGCTCAGGGGTTGGAATGGCCTCGCTTTTGGGCTGCCTCCCAGAGACTAGGACCAATCAGAGGCAGAGTGCAGGACCGATGCTGCGAACACCATTGGTCTAAGGGTATTGGGCACCTTAACTTTAGTTACCCACTCGATCTGCGAACATTATGGAGAGAGGAAGCTGGATCCCAATCTTACCCCTCAATTCAGAACCCAATCCTTATGTGTGCTTGGTTATGAACAAATGCCAGGCCCTCCTGACTTCAACTGCTTCTTGAACTTGACTCTTACTTCCTACAGTGAAATGCCTGTAGGCAAGTGTTCGGATTTCTTCAAACACTAGTTTCAAATAGGGATGATCATAGCATTGTCCTTGAGGGGCGGTTACAGGATCCTTAGGAATACCACTTACAAGGGAGTGTCACAGAGCCTGGCAAAACGAACGTGCTGACTTGATGATATAATTTCTTATGCTGTTTACAGCATTTTTGCTATTGTTGTTTCTGATTCCTTCCTAATTTAAGATATTTTTTGTGCAATTGAATTCACCAAACTTTTTTTTTTTTTAAAGAATATGTGTTTTGGCTTGCTCTTAATCCACCACTAAGTAGGCAGAGGGAGATGGATCTCTGTGGGCACGAGACGTCAGCCCAGTCTAGTGAGTTCGTGGTCAGCCAAGGTTGTTACACAGAGAAACCCTGTCTCACCCCCACCCCCCCACACACACACGTGTTAAGTATCTTATAAATCTAATACAAGAAATTAAGAAAATTCTTTTTTTTTTTTTTTTTTTTGCCTTACCCCTCAAGTGGTACAAGTGCTAAGATTACAGACATATGTTACCACACTTGTTTTCTTGGGACTGAGGACCAAGCCCAGGGTTTTATGCCTGCAAAGCACACTTCTACCAACTGAGTTGTATCTCGGGCCCAGATCCAATACTCTTTCTAACTGGGCCCAGTGGTGGTGGCTGTAATTCCAGCAAGTTAGGAGATTAAGACAGGAGAATTCCCAATTCAAGGCATGCTGGGCAATATAGTGGATGCAATCCTGTCTCAAAAATAAAAATGAAAAGCCGGGTGGTGGTGGCGCACGCCTTTAATCCCAGCACTTGGGAGGCAGAGGCAGGCGAATTTCTGA
>NW_022196904.1:184345326-184366729 GCF_008632895.1 Mastomys coucha | reverse complement strand
AAAGAAAAAAAAAAGAAAAAAAGAAAAAAAATCATTTGAGGATGTAGTTCAATGGTAGAACTCTTGCTTAGTATATGCAAGACCCAGTGTCCAGCTCACCCCTAACATTGCAAAAAAGGAAGAAACAAAACAAAACAAAAATGGGGGAGAGGAAGAAAGAAAGAAAAGGAGTCAGTCTGTGATCTCCTCCTGTATTTTCTTCTAAAAGCATCTTAAAGCATCCTTCCCTTGAAATATATCTACAGAAAAGTACACAGGTTATGGGTTTTTACCCAATCAGTACATCCATACAGCAAGACTTGTTCAAGAAAGAATGCCATTATAGAAGTCAAGAACCCTCATGGGTTGGTAGGGTTAGTATTAGTACCAATGGTCTACCCCACCAAGTCTGCAATCTACAGACTCAATACAGTCCTTATCAAAATTCCAACACAATTCTTCACAGAAGTCGAAAGGACAATTTTTAGCTTTGTGTAGCAACACGAAGCACCCAGGATAACTACAATAATCCCGATGATGAAAGAACTTCTAGAGATAACACTTGATCTCAAATTGTGCTATGGAGTTATAGTAATAAAACCAGCATGGTATTGGCACAAAAACAGACACATCAATTAATGGAATCAAACTGAAGACCCAGATATAAGTCCACATACCTATGGGCATCTGAATTTTGGTAAAGAAGTTAGTAATACACCCTGGGGGAGAAAAAAGACCACATCTTTAACAAATGGTGCAGGCCAAATTGGATGGCTGTATGTAGAAGGATGCAAATAGATCCATACTTACCATCCCACACAAAACTCAAATGGGCCAAAGTCCTCAACATAAAACCAGATACACTGACCCTGAAAGAAGAGAAAGTGGGGGAATAATAGCCTTGAACTCATTGGCATGGGAAATGACTTTCTGAACAGAACACTGATAACAGGCCTTAAGAGCAACAATTAATAAATGGGACCTCATGAAACGGAAGAGCTTTTGTATAGCTAAGGACACTGCCAGTGGGACAAACCAGCAGCCTGCAGGATGGAAAAAGATTTTTACCAATTCCACATCTGATAGTGAGCTAATAATATCCAAAATATATTTTTAAAAAGCTGAACATCAAGAAAACAAATAACCCAATTAGAAATGGGGCACAGATTTGAACAGAGAGTTCACAGCAGAGGAATCTCAAATGTCTGAGAAGCACTTAAAAGAAATGTTCAACATTCTTAATCATCTGGGAGAGTCGAATCAAAACTACATTGAGATTTCATCTTACCCAGATCAGAATGGCCAAGATCAGTAAAAGAAATGACAACTCATACTGGCAAGGATGTGGAATAAAGAACACTTATCCATTGCTGGTGGGAGTGCAAAGTTATACAGTCACTATGGTGATTAATGTGGTGGCTCCTCAGGAAGATGGGAATCTAATCTATACTACTCTTGAGCACCTACCCAAAGGATGCTTCACCTTACCACAGAGACACTGGTCAATCAGGTTCATTGCTGCTCTGTTCATAACAGAATTGGAAACAACCTAGATGTCCATCAATGAATGAATGGATTTAATGAGCGGTACATTTACACAGTGGAGTATTACTAAACTCTTAAGAAGGAAGCCATGAACTTTGCAGGTGAATGGATAGAACTAGAAAACATCATCGTGGGGAGGTTATCCAGACTCAGAATGACAAACACCGTATGTATTATCCTATGTGGGTGCTAGCTGTTAGGTCATTGATAAACAAGCTGCAATCTGTATAACCACGGAGGTTAAGTAGAAAGTAAGACTAGAGGTGACCAGGGGATGCATCTCCCTAGGAAGAGGAAATAGGATAGATAATTATGGATGGATGGGGGACTGGACACTGGGGACTGGGGACTGGGGTGGGTGGTTAAGTCGGGAGGAGAAGTGAAGAGGGGAGGGAGGGAATACAGGAGGAAGGACAGCTAAAACTAAGGGCCATTTGAAGTGTTATCTCTGTGTCTATATGTGCTTCTCATACTTTTTCTTTTTCTTTTTTCTTTTCTTTTCTTTTTCTTTTTTTTGGTTTTTCAAGACAGGGTTTCTCTGTATAACTCTGGCTGTCCTGGAACTCACTCTGTAGACCAGGCTGACCTCAAACTCAGAAATCCCCCTGCCTCTGCCTCCCAAGTGCTGGGATTAAAGGCGTGTGCCACCACTGCCCAGCTCTTGTACTTTTTCTTTGACTCCTTTTCTCATTTTTGTCATATTCTGACTTGTTTTTTATTTATATTCTTTTATTTTATTATTATTATTTAGCTGTTTGTTTTCTAGAGAGAGAGAGACTGAAAGGATTGGATCCATATGGTAGGGATGGGTGGGAAGAACTGGGAGGAGTAGAGGGAGGAGAAACATGACCAGAATATATTGTATGAAAAAATATTTGAGAGAGAAAGAGAGAGAGAGAGAGAGAGAGAGAGAGAGAGAGAGAGAGAGAGAGAGAGAGAGATGACTCAGGAGCCCAGACTCTCTTTAGTCCCAGGGCCAATCTCTCAGACTCATCTACTCACCCTGTCCAGGAGTGAGGCTATGTAAGAGTATGTTTTCTCATTCTTAAAGATTTCTGTTTCTCAGTCCTGTGGATCCCCAGCAGTGCACATAACCATTCTACTATCAAAGCTTGAACATGAAATGTCTGCCTCAAGCCTGTGGGTTGAAGCCCAGGTCTCTGGTTTGTTGTACTATTTTGAGACAGTCTGAAAACTTCAGGAGCTAGCTAGGCTCTGGGCAGAAGAAGTAGGTCGTTGGGGTGTATCTTGTCCCACTTCTCTACTTCCTGGTCTACCACAAGGTGAAGGTGCTGCTTGGCCATCTGATCCCACTGCCGTGTTGCTCTGCTTCACAACCAAGAGTCACAGAGCCAAGCGTTCATAAACGGAGCCTTCCAAAGCCACCAAAGCTGAAGCAAGTCCTTCCCCTTTAAAGTCGTTTTTGCCAGGCATTTTGGATGCTATACAAAGGCAAGCAATCCGTACCTTTCAGGGGCAGTCGGGTGGGTTTGCCCATCTTTGTTGGCTATAGGAACAGAGCAGGAACAGGAATGCGTGGTCAGGTGTTCCTGTTGAATGTGTGCACTCACCTGTAGATAAGCACACACTCATGCTCGTGCAGGCAGCCCTAATGGAACCAGGTGGGCTACAAAAACCTCCAGACAAATGCGTTGGGTAGTTTCACCATGAAGTGCTGCCCGCAGGGAGCCCCAAATGCATGGGGCTCCCAATTTTGAACTCGGACCTCTGGAACCAGAGCCAAAATAAACTGCCTTTTATTTCCTGAGTAGCCCAGAGCAAGTAGCTCACAGCCATCTGTAAGGGGACCCGATGTCCACTTCTGGTGTGTCTGAAGCGAGTGACAGTGTACTTACACACATTAAATAAATAATTAAAAAGAAGAAACCTACCTTAAAGAAAAGAAAACTAAATGACATTGTACTATTATATGCACATAGCACCACAATTTTTTCTTTTCTTTTCTTTTCTTTTCTTTTCTTTTCTTTTCTTTTCTTTTCTTTTCTTTTCTTTTTCCCTTTGCCAGTATGCCCTTAGCTTAGTTCTAAAGCTTAAGCCTATTTTCAGCTGCCAGGTACGTGAGACAATGATTTATTTCCATGTGTGCGTGGGCATGGGCATGTGCCTGTTCACCTGCGGATGCTCCTCTCCTGTGGAGGAGGGAGATAAGGTGGAGAGTCTTCCTCGGTCGCTCTCCATCGTGCTTATTGAGTCAGGGGCTCTCGTTTGGACTAGAAGACATCGATAGGACGGTTCTGGCTGGCTAACTTGCTCCAGGGATCTCTTGTCTGTCTCTAGAGCGCTGGGGTTATAGGTGTGTCACTATGTCTACCTGGCTGGTATGTGGGTCCTGGGGGTCGGAACTTTGCTCTTCAGGCCTTCGTAACAAATGCTGTATCCAGTGAGCCTTCTACCAACCCCAAGAAAAATCTTTAGAGTTTTTTTTTTTAAATCTGTTCTTTTCCCCCCATTAATTTACACCCACGTGATCCCTCTCCCACTGAACTTCAAAGGAAGGAGGGTGACCCCCGTGCGCTGAGGTCACACAACAGCAGCTTTTTGTTCGGCTCTCTCTGTTTAGGCTGGGCGCTCCTCCCTGTCGCAAACCTGTCGGGGCCTCTTTGTGACTGAGCTGGGACAGGTTGTTTTTACAGCTGTGCTGCATGCTAACCCCTGAGCTGTCCATCCCTCTCCCGCTACACTCGGCTTTCTGGCGCTCCTACACGTTTTCTGAGCTCACGTCCCTCCCACCCTCACCCCGGGGCCTCTGAAGCTGGTTTGAATAGCAAGCCAACACTCCCGGAAAGGTGACTGTTTAGCATAACAGCAAGGCCTCAGGTCCCTGGGGTGAGGGGCAAACGGACTCTGGTGTGTGCAGGTGTGCCTTGCTTCCTTCCATGCGGGGCCGTGACGGAACCCCATGCTGGTCGGGGCCGTCACCTCACGTCACGTCACGGGAGAGCAAACTGCTTGTCTCAGAAGTTCAGTCAAATAGATGGTCTCTAAAGATGACTCCTGCTGTGACAGCGTATGATTTACCAAGATGTAGAGACCCGAGGGTTTTTTTTAAATGCCTCGTGGGAATAGAGTTCTTTCTGTACCCCAGACAGTAAAATATGCTTTTCTGGTTCTTTTTCTTTGGCCATTCGAACAGCCTCCAGAGTTGAGCATTCCTTCCCTCACACCACTGAGAGAGGAACCGCAAGTTACCAACACATCCACAGCTAGTAAGAGTCAACCAGGCATCTGGCATTCAGAACTCCTCTGGGCGCCTGTGACCCTACTGAAGGCGGAGTTCTGGTCACTTCCGAGGATCAGAAGAAAGCTGAGGCTGGGCAGGAGCCTTTCCCACACCCTACGTGAGGGTGAAGGTCGGGAGGGCGGCAGCAGTCTTTGCTTTGAGAGCCTCTGCTCTGCGCAGGATCCGGAGTCCACAGGAGTTGCGGGGCTGCCGGGCCTGGGCGTCCCTCTCTCCGTTAGTGATGGTGAGGAGGGCACCGCGGAGCACTTTCTGGAAACATGGCCAGCTTCTCGCAGGAGAGGAGGTGAAGGACTTCCGTTCAAAGAGTGCACACTGCTCCCAGACCTTCCCTTGAGGGAACTTGGGCAACATGCTGTCTTTCTCTCTCTGCAGAGGTCTTGCTGGGTTTGCTGCTCTTTTTGTGGATGTAGGCCAAAGGGAGGCCCCACAGAGCCCGCCCTGAAGCTGCTGTTTCTCTGGCAGGCCTGCAAGCAGGCGAAGATTTGTTGCCTGTGGTGTTCGTTTGTCTGAAATCTCTTCTCTCTGTCTCCCTCTCTCTCCTTCTGTCGTCCCTCCCCCCACCCCCACCCCGTTTCCCCAGTGCTCTGTTTGGTGAGAACATTGAAGTCAACCGATGCACCAACACCTAAGTGTCCTAAATCCAGAAGGTTCCAGGAAATAGGTAGGGATGTAGGACAACATACAAGCCTACTGGGTCAACACTGTACTGTATTACTCCACTCTAGATGGTTTTATTGTAATTTTAAAAGTTTTTTTTAATTTGTTTTTTGTTTTTGAAACAAAGTCTCACATAGCCCAGGTTAGCCTCAAATTCACCGTGTAGCTGAGGATGACCCTGAAGTCCTGATCCTTCTGCCTCCAGCCTCTAAGTGAGTACCGGAAATGCACCACCACATCCGGATGGTACACAATTTAAACAGTAGCCATAGGCCTGTTGTCAATCGATATTTTGGATATCCATTTGACATAAGGTCCATGAAATCTCTTTGTTTTGTGAATTGGCAAGCTGTATTAGTCAAGTTTCCATTCTTATAACAAAACACAACAGACTGTCTTGTTTTTTTAAAAGTTTTGTTTTTCCTATAATTTCAGAGGCTCAATACGTATAGGCCTTTGCTCAGCTGTCTTGAAGGCCAGTAGGTAGACATATCACATTGGCAGGACAGTGTGCAAGTCAGGATCATGTGCTGAGACAGGAAGCAAGAAGGTACGGAGAGTCGGATTCTCACAAGAACTTTCCAGGGTCCCAACCCTCAATTCCTACCAACTTTGATATACAAAATGATTTACTGAATTTCTATTAGGTTCTCCTTCTTAATGGTCACATGATCTCTTATCACTTATAAACCCCTAGGGGAACAAATCATACCCAGAACCATAGCAACAACTATCTATGCAAAGTTCTTTTAAAGATTGATTTTTAAATTATGTGCATGTGTGTATCTTTGTGCATGTACATTGACTGCAGTACCTAAGGAGGCCAGAAGAGGGCGATAGTTCCCCAGGAGCTGATGTTACAGACTGATTCACAGTCACATGGGTGTTGGAATTTGAATTCAGGTCCTCTACAAGAACGGTGTTACTAAAAGCAGAATCAGCTCTCTATTCCCTTAGCAAAATCTAAAAAAAAAAAAAAAAAAAAATTAAGTAACACGCTTTCAATACACAATTGTCTAGAATCAACTACCAGCTTTCCATTTCAGTTTTAGAATGCATTATACCCGAAAGTTTCTGAATTTTCTCGTGCATGTGTATGTATGTTGCCCTTGCCTGGAAGTGATCACTGCTCCTGGGTTTTCTGAGCAGAGCTGTCTGGGACTTCGGTGTGGACTGATAAGATCGGGTTTCAGTCTTGTTCTATAATAAATAGATGTGTAGTCTTGCTTACATGAGTCTCTTGGTTTGATTTAAAAATCTATGAAATGAAGCTGATAGAGAATGAATCCTTAGACTCCTTCTACTTCCAAAATTCCATGTTTGTGGTTTGAATTGAGCTCTATTTTGCTTGCATTTGATGTCTCCAGACTGAGTTCTTAGATTGCAGGCTTACTCCATACTCCGTCCTGTGGAAACTTACTGGGTTGTAAACTGTAAGGAAATCTCTGAAGGCTGTCTCACCCCACCTCCCCCAATAGGTTTCCTAGAAGGAGAGGCTAAATAAGGGTCACCCTAAAATAAAATACCACTGTGATTCCCCGATAGAAAACACCACCAGGAATTTCATCTGAAATTTGGAGAGAGTGGATAGAAGGATGGAATTCATATCAACAAAGAATGACCCCTCAGCCATCGGCTGCTAGGAATGCGAACTGTCGCAGTCACTTCAGAAAAGTCTGTCAGTTTCTCAAGATATTAAGCACGGAATTGCGACACGATCCAGCAATTCCATCCCTAGTGAAACATGTGATTTTAAAATGTGTTATGCCCAAATAGCACTGTTCATAGTGGCCCCAAAGTAGAAAGATCTCTAAGGTCTGTTTGAATGAATAGGTAAAATGTGGCTGTATGTGCTGCTTCATTTCTATAGGCCCAATACTTGGGAGGCTGAGGCAGGATTATGAATCTGAGGTCAGTCTGAGCTACACAGCAAGACCCTGTTTAAAAAAAAAATACAGTAAGACGAAGACTGGAGATGGCTCAGTGGGTAGAGCCCTTGTGGCAGAGACAGATGGCTCAGTGGGTAGAGCCCTGGCGGCACATGTCTGAAGACCTAAGTTCAACACCCAGAACCCCCTGCAGAAGGAGAAAGCTGACTTCAAAAGTCGTCCTCTGACATCTGTACATATATTCGGGCATATACACGCCAGTGTATGCACACCTGCACACACAACAAAAACAACAATAAACACAAAGAAATGAAAGGAATTCCACAAAGGGGGCGTGGCCTGTTAATGGATTATCCTGCAACAAAAGTAGCTCTGGCCCATGCTACAGTGTGGATGCATCTATCCTGAAGCAGGGTGCTAAGTGAAAGAAGCTGGTCACAGAATCACGCATCGCATGATTCTTTTTTGTTCGTATGGCGTGGACAAGGCAGCAACAAAAAGAGAGAAAGCAGCACGCGAGACGCTCCAGGCGTGGGAAGGGTGAAGAAAATGAGGAATTGTGCTAACAGATACAAATGTTTTAATGGTGGTAAAAAAAATCTCCCAAACGGACTGTGGTGACGATTGTGCAATTCTGCAAACCCAGAAACCCCACTGAAGTGTGCTCATACAGTGGCTGCACTGAACGGTATCCAACCCGTATCCCAATAAGCTGTCTAAAAGAAACAGAAGGATGAAAAAGAATATCTAAGAGAAGCAAGAGATTCATACAAAGACAGAGGCTAGCGAGAAAGGGGATGCGTGTTCCTGAGAAGGAGCGGGCAATGGGTCAGGGATGAGCTTGCAATTCAAGTCCCCAGCGCCCATACAAGGAGGCAGGCATGGCTGCACACCACTGTAACCCCAGCAGTGTGGGGAGCATCTCCATTTGCTAGCAGCCAGGTTAGCTCTGGGTTCAGTGAGACTCCGACTCAAGGGAATAGGGTGGAGGGCGGCAGAACAGGACACCCAGCATCCTCCTGTCTTCCACGTGTACGTGTGGGTGTAACCCCTCCCCCAATGCGCTCACCCCGCCATGTGCTCAGCTCCCCATGTACTTACGTAGCACATGCACTCATGACTATTTAACTAATATATATTTTTAGGAGCACCCAGTGTATTTCAAGAGGGGGCTCTTCTCAGGCACACTGTGATCAGGGCAAGTGATGGTTAATGACGAGAGATGGGGATTTTCACTCTTGGATGCGGGCCTAAGCACTAAGCTGTTTTATTTTTCTCTGAGTATTTTGATGCAGTGTTTTGAAGCTCAAACAGCCCGTTGGTCTGTTTTCCGGCTCCGTTTGTTTGTTTGGCTGGTTTGAGTTAGTAGTGAGATTGCATATGGCAAGGGACACCCATGACATCAGTGCTAACCGTTCTGCCAAAGTTCTGCCTAGTCCCAGTGACTTTCCCCAGGACTTGAAAACTCAAAATTGCAAAATAGCAAGAGTGGGGGACTTGCTAGTTGGTGTTAAGCTGGGAGGAAGTTTGTTCAAGTGCCAACGGTGACAGCATCTGAAGCCAACGGTGACAGCATCTGAAGAAGTTGTTTAATTCGACTGCAAGGACAGTTTCAGCCGAGTTGAAACCCAGGCCATGTTTTGTCAGATTCTCCCGGGGGAGGGGTCACAAGTCAGATGTTGGGCAAAAAGTGGGCAGGTGAAGAATAGCAGCCCATTTAGCAGTCGGAAGCAAGCGAGCCGTTTCCCTGTGCAATGCCCGCCACCAAGCCAACCTGTACGTAATCGGTTTTAGATACTGAAAAATCTTCCTTTTAAAGTGTAGCCTTTTAATCAGATTTAAAAGATTTGTTTATTAATTTGTGTGTGTGTGTGTGTGTTTGTGTGTATGTGTGTGTGCTTCGTGTGCATGCTAGTCTCTGTGGAGGCCAGAAGGAGGCATTAGATCCCTTGGAACTGGAGTCACAGGTAGATGTGAGCCACCTCAGGTGGGTGCTAGCGACCTAACCCAGGTCCTCTACAAGAGTAGCGGGTGCTCTTAACCACTGAGTCATCTCCAGCCCCTTCAGAATTTGAAATGCAATGACCTAACAACAATTTATGGGAGCACATTCTTTGCAAATCATATACTTGATAGGAGATTTGCATCTAAAATATATAAAGAATGCTTATAATGTAAGAGTTCTGACAATCACAAGACAGTAACAACGCTGAGCAGTCTGACTTTGAAATTGGACAAGAGTGGGAACAGATATATCTTCCTGGGGAGATACATATGTGATCAATAAGCTTATGAAAAAATGCTGCATATCAGTAGTGTTACAGAAATAGAAAACAGAACCACAGTGAGATACTACTTCACACCCACGGGATGGCTAGAAAGAAACACAACAATGAGCGTTGGAGAGGACAGAGGCTGGAGCTCTTGGGTGGTGTTAGGGACATGAAGTGACCTCACCATCCTTGAAAACAGAGTAGTATTTCCTCAAAGAGTTAAGTGGCATGGCCACATGATTAACATGTCACCTTCCCAGCTATCTACTTAAAACGATGGAAATCCATGTGCGATTAAAAAGCTGTACATGAATTTCAATACCAGCTGGGTTACTTTTCTATTCTGTGATAAAGCACCATGGTCAAGCAGCAGTAGAAAGAATGGCTTCTTTAGGCTGAGGGGATCAGATGGAGCAGAGCCTGATATGGCAGGGACGCAGCAGGCATGGCGGCTGGGATGGTGGTAAGCTGAGAGCTCGCAAGCAAGGAATCAGAGCTCAGGCACTGGGAATGGTGAGAGGCTTTGAAATCTTAGAGCCCCTCATGATCACACCTCTTAAATCTATTCTAACAACTGGGGACCGAATCGTTCGGACATCTGAGCTTACGAGGTACATGTTCACTCAGACCGCTACATTTATGTACCCCAAACCGGGAACTTCAAAAGTGTTTACACACTGGTGAAAGATACTCCCCTCCATTATATGGGATACTGTTTAGCACATTTGAAAGTAAAAAGAATCAACTGGTACATGTTGCAACATGGGTAAACTTACAATTGCTAACATAGGGTGTTCACCATCACCTGAAAGTCCAGCTCTAGGAGAACTGATGCCCTCTTCTGGCCTTTAGAAGAATTGCCACTCATGCATACATACCCCAACACAGACACTCACAATATAAATAACACACACACACACACACACACACACACACACACACACACACACACCATAAAACTGACATATTAAATGAAAAGGGCCAGTTAAAAACTCTCATGGTATCCAATATCATTTATATCCGGTGCACAGATGAGGCAAACCTATACAGAGTGATTAGCAGTTCCCTAGGGTGTGGAAGATGAGGGCGGGACCTGGGAAGTGAATGCGAAAGGTACGGATCACGAACACCATTGCCTAAAATTGACTGTGGTGATGGCTGTGAATATCGCAAGCCGACTGAGCTGCACAATGTAATTAGGATAATCGTGTGGTTTGTGACTAGTTCCTCAATGAAGCTGTTACAAAAGAATCCAGAGAAGGCCCACACAGAACATTGCTCCCAACTTTGGATTCCCTGCATCGGCCTTGAGAGCTGCACAGAAGTTCTCGAAGGGTTCAAGGAGTAGGGAAGAGAAGCGCGGTTGCCTGCTTTAAAGTTATCTTTGCATTTAGTGACAGAACAAGGGCTGGAAATTGTCTCCTGACCTCTTCCTCTTGGCGGCATATTACCTCTGTCCACAGCCGTGTGTTCAAATGGCACCAGGAAGGGACTGCGAAAGTCAGCATTCTGAGCAGCTTGATGTGCTCACGTCCTTTCCTGCAAAGTCCTCCCCCTCGACGCAAGGCTTCTTGAGAAGAGGATAAAATATTGTAAAGAAAGATACTCCCCAGAGGAAGAGACAATTCATTCGCCGCACCGCCCCCCCACCCCCCCACCCCCCAGCACGGGAGGGTTGGGTTTCTCCAGAATACACTTAATCTGGGTTTGGGGTTTGCTCACACTTAGCTCATCTCTGTACTGTTTACTCAACCCTCTGATGTCCAAGACACCCTGTGGGCCTCATAAGGTTTAAAAAAATTTTTTTTTTAATTATTATTTGAACCAGAGGACTGAACTTTGCCAAGAGCAAATGGAACTCAGATATCAAAAGGTCCGAGTTCAGTTTTCACTGAAGACAAAGGGTGAGTAGATTGTGGACTGAGCCAAAAGCTCAGTCTCTCCCACCCTTAATTTACAGTACATTGTTTTGGCAGACTCTACAATTCTGAAAGTTGGCGCTCTTCCCTCATTCCTCTCTAGGGTGTAACCATAAGCCTATCTTTTAGTTACGTTTACAAAAAAAAAAAAGAGAGATCATATTATATTAATTTGAGAGGCCCTCCCTCACCCATCGTTGCTCCTATAACCATCAGTTTTATTAGACAACTTAGAAACCTTTGAAAAACTTGAAAGAAATCCTCAGGAACTGTATTTTAATTTTGCCTACTACAAACATTTCAGTTTCGAAGTCTCTCCACGTAGGAGTTTATTGCAGGAATTTTGCCATAGTCCCCATCTCAGTACATGGACAGGATGTTAACCTGTTGTCAACTCAAATCCTGAGGAATCACTATTTATTGGAATGCTTAGATTGGGAAGATGCAAAATTCTCCCATTCTGCCTCCCAAAGAGAAGGGCAGAGTGAGAGGCACTTACTTTTATTGGGGTGGGGGGGCACGCACCAATGGACATTGAAATCAGGGCCTGATACACACAAGGCAAATACTCTACCACTAAGCTAAATTTCCAGCCCTTTTTACAACAACAACAAAAAAATGTTAATGTATGTGTGTACATGTGCATGTGCCACTGGGTCTGTGTGGAGGTCAGAGAACAACTTAGAAGGATTCATTTTCTCCTTCCATTAAGCTGGTCCCAGGTTCAAACTCAGGTTGTCTGGCTTTGAGGCACATGTCTTTGTTGTGAACTATCTCTCTAGCCAGACCTACCTGTCTGCCTGTTTGTCTGTCTGCCTGCCTATCATCTATCTATCTATCTATCTATCTATCTATCTATATCTATCTATCTATCCTTTTGTTGTTTAATTGGTTTTCTTTTTTTTTTTTAAAGATGTATTTATTATTATATCTAAGTACACTGTAGCTGGTGTAGACGCACCAGAAGAGGGTGTCAGATCTCATTATGGATGGTTGTGAACCACCATGTGGTTGCTGGGATTTGAACTCAGGACCTTCAGAAGAGCAGTCAGTGCTCTTAACCCCTGAGTCATCTCTCCAGCCCCCTTAATTGGTTTTTCGAGACAGAATTTCTCTGTGTATCCCTGACTGTACTAGAATGCACCCTGTAGACCAGGCTGATCTTGAACTCAGAAACCTGCCTGCATCTGCTTCCGGAGTGCTGGGATTAAAGGCGTGGGCCACCACCACCTGACTTTTCTTGGGTTTTATTTCCTTAACCCCAGCATAGGAAAAAAAAAAAAAAAAAAGAGGAAACAACAGCAAGACAAACAACAACAACAAAAAGAAGAAAGAAACAAAGAAAAATGAAAAAAAAAAACCAAGGAGGGAAGATGGAAACGGTTTCCGTTCCTGCCAGCATCTTGATAAATGCTCCAAGACACTATGTAGATCATTTAGCTTTTATCCTGAAAAAGCATTTACACTGTAACAGTTTGTATCTAAATCTACCGCCATGTTATTATGAAAATGGATGTTATGTTGTTTTATATAATTTTTTTCATTTATTACTTCAAAACTGCTAATAAAGCTGTAATGACTCATGCATAAAATTCATCTGTGCAAATGATTACTTAAATGAGTCAGAAGGAGCACTTTTGACCTCAAGCGACAGAAAACCCATGTCAAAATGACTTAAGAAGCAAAGGAACATTTTGGCTGACATCTGAAGAGTGTACTGGGAGATGGAGTCCAAGGCCCAGCAGGCTCAGAGCGCAGGTGCTGTCAAGAGCTCTGGTTCTCCCTTTTGCCCTTGCTTCCTTCTGCTGCCTCGGTACCACTGGAAGGCTGCACACAGAGCCAGCCGTTCAGGAGCATTGCCTCTGCTGCTGCCTGGCAGATGAGAGCAAGGTCCCATTCCAGCCTTATCATTCGAACCTTACTGTGTTTACTGGTTTCTTAGCAATCTCTGCACCCATTATTGTGGTTTTATGTCTGGGCCACACAGTCCTCTTTGGGATTCAAATATCACCTGGACCACACAGACTGAAAACGGAGGAGTCGGGGCGGGAGTGACATTGAGCTCCATGGATAGCTTGGTTATCAGAATAAATAAATGGTGGGTGTCCAAAACAATAGGCTACAAAGCACACACTTTTAGAACTTGCGTCATGTTAGTTTTCTAGAACTTTCATAGCAAACTGTCATAAACTGGTGGCTAAAACCCCTGAAAGTTCGGAGCCTCGACTTGTAAGATCAAGGTCTCTATGAGGACATTTTTGATTTTTATTTTTTTCCTTGAAGGGTAATCTATTCGTACTTCTTTCTCTCTTGGCTCTGGATGGCTTGCTGGCAACCATTGTGCTTGGCTTGCAGGTGCGTGGCTCTGATCTCTCCCTTCATGTTCACATGGCATTCTCCCTGTTTGCACCATGTGTCCAGATTCTTCTTTGTAAAAAATAAGGATGTTAGTCATATCGAAGTAGGAACCTGTCTGCTCTTAGATGATGCCATTTTAATTAATCATTATGCTCAGGAGGAAGAGGAGCCAGAAAGGCAACTGCCCAAAGTCTTTGAGCTACTAGACAATGAAAATCACAGCGCAGGCAGGAATTCCGGGTGATGCTCAGCGCGACCTTTTCAGGAGAGCGAGGAAGCCTAGTGCGACTACCAGATGACCTTGGGGTGGGAGGTGGGGGAGTGGGGGGAGGCAAAGGTAGGGCACAGGACTACCTGGGTCTGAGTTTCCCGGGGCAGGAGGGGAACAACCGTACTCCTGTCAATCTCAGAATCTCAGGACAAGACCCGCCCCCCAGCCCCAAGTCCCAGGGCTCCCTACGCCACTGGCAATGAACGTTGACTGCTGAAAGCCCCAGGGTTTTTTGTTTGTTTGTTTGTTTTGTTTTTTTGTTTTTGTTTTGGTTTTTATACAGGGTTTCTCTGTATAGCCCTGGCTGTCCTGGAACTCACTCTGTAGACCAGGCTGGCCTCGAACTCAGAAATCCGCCTGCCTCTGCCTGCCAAGGGCTGGGATTAAAGGCACGCACCACCGGCTTTGCAGCTAGTAAAATGAGCACGAATAGTTGCTTGGTTCATTGGGTTGTCGTGGGCTAGACAGATCGGGTTTAGTCCAGCGTCAGTGTGTCTACCTACATGAGGTCTGCAGAACCAGAAAAATCACAATTAACCCTTCCTGTTTTTAGAGTCTCCTTCTTGAGACTTCCTGAAAGAACTTGAAGACCATGAAGGTGGCTTCGCTGTCTTGCAAACAAGAGCTCAAGTCTAGTTCAGGGACTACCCAGTGCTTCTTTCGCTCCCCTCAGAAATCAATGACATACATTCTGAGGCAGCTCCTTTCTCCTTGCCAATTACTACTATGATTGCGCTCTGCCTTTTGGTCTCACTTATTATAAGTTATAATTCTGCTGGCACTGCCAGATTTCTCTCTTGTTATTCTTTTGGGCGTGGGCAGGAGTCAGTCCCTTTGTTTACAGTCTCTTTTTGGCTCCACAAGCTTGAGGCAATGAACAGACATGCTGTATTACACACATTCTTTCCTGGCTCGTCTAGGTGCTAACCTAATGCTAACTGGGACTTTCAGCCCTCCAGGACAGCAGAGCCCTTCTGACACAAGTGTATTAGGACTTCACCAAGGTCGACGTGGGATGGGACGCAGCTCAGCTTTTAAAACAGGTGCTCACTTTCATTCAGTGCCAGGTGTTATTCTAAGCACTAGGGACATGACAATGAACAAGAGAGCCACTGTGCCTGAGAAGTGTGCAATCTGGGGACATTTATTTCTGCAGCAAACACGTGAGGATGACTGTCAGCTACTGCCCCCACCCCTTTTTTTTGGTTTTTTCGAGACAGGGTTTCTCTGTGTAGCCTTGGCTGTCCTGGAACTCACTTTGTAGACCAGGCTGGCCTTGAACTCAGAAATCCTCCTGCCTCTGCCTCCCAAGCGCTGGGATTAAAGGCGTGCACCACCACTCCCTGGCTGCTACTGCCCATTTTTAAGCAACAGAAACAACTCCTGCACTGACGGCTATAGTATGTGTGCAGGGTAGAGAGAAATCGGGCAGACTTCTTCAGAAGATAAACTCCTGTGAACAACAGTAGAAGTTGTAGGAAAGGAGCAGGCTCTGGGGGGGCCTGGATGTGTTCAAGCCGTTTACAGCTTTAAGCAGGTTTCATTGAGGAGGGACTGCGAGTGTCCAAGATAGGGAAGGCCAGCTTAGGTGGAGTGAAGTGACCTGTGACCTGTGATTAAGAGTTTCACCCTGGGGGGCAGTGAATCCCAGCACTTTAATCCCAGCACTTGGGAGGCAGAGGCAGGAGGATTTCTGAGTTCAAGGCCGGCCTGATCTACAGAGTGAGTTCCAGGGCAGCCAGGGCTACACAGAGAAACCCTGTCTGAAAAAAACCAATAAATAAAAAATAAAAGTGTTCCACCCTGAATAAAATGGGGACTGTCTTAGTTTCTTTTCCCCCGTTGTTGTGATACATTCTGACAAAAGGAATTTGAGGGGTAAAGGGTTTCTTTGGCTTACAGTTCCAGTTCATCTAGTCAGGGAATCAGTCAAGGGGAGGGAGTAATGTATTCATGCTGGTCCTCAGGTCATTTTCACTGATTTTATACAGTCTAGGATCCTCTGTTTAGGGAGTGGGTCTGCCTGTCTTAAATAACACAATCAAGACAATCCTCCAGCCAGGCCCAGAGGCTTTCCTCCCAGGCGACAGGGTAGGTTCTGGCTTCTAATGCAGGCGTCACACAGGTGAGGTGGAAGTGATGCGCGCCAGTCCCGTAGGTGACGTGTGAAGGGGGTGGGGCTGCGGATCTACTATGAAGACAGGATCAGGCGCATCTAGGGCAGATGCGGCATGGACTGGGAAAAAGGCAGCGATTACATTAAGATTTTTGCCCTTACAACATGGAATAGCCACCGATTGAGATGAAAAAGCCCTACGCGAAGAATGTTTTTTGTTTGTACATGGGGTTAGGAGCTAGGTGTGGATGCTTTAACGCCCGGTCGTTACCCAAGTGAAGTGAAGTGAGCAGTAAGTTTTGAAGCTGTTTGGAAAGATCATTTGGGGGACATCTCTAAGGTCTCAGCAAGTTATATCCTGATCCTGTCAGTGTCTCCAGGACCCGAAAATAGGTTCTTGCCGAGCTGGCCACGACTCTGTCGTCTTAGCCGACCTAAAAGCTGGAACAAACAGGAGAAGTATGCAGCTTCCTTAGCTGGCAAATCTCCTCTCCTTCCTCTTAAACGGAGAGGAAGAGGTGCTGACTGACCGGCGCTTCTCCCAACTGGTTGCACAGAACACCCACCCCCCTCTCCAAGCAACAGCCCAAAGGTTTCGGAATTCCGACACGGCCACGCCCACTCCGGTGAACGGGCGGGGTTTACGGCGGGGCGGAGTCTCTGCGTGAGCACGCCACAGAGGAGGGCGTGGCCTGCCCGGTGCGCGCGCCTGGCCGTGTGTGATCAGCTGGTCTGCGCTCCCCTGACGTGGGCTGGGGGACGTCACCGCCGAATGGCAGCCTCCAGAAAGCCGCCGCGAGTAAGGTGAGGGGACAGTGCCGGCTGGCCGGCGTCCGGCGCCCTGCGCGCGAGCTGCACACCCGGGAGGGTAGGGAAGAGAGGGCGAGGAGCCACGGGCCCGCGGCCATCCGGGGATGGCTCCGCTAGCGGGAGCTGCCCGAGCGGGAACCGGAGACCGATCTGTGCACCCGGCAGGACTCAGCTCGCTTCCGGCGGGGCCCCCGGGTACCTCCGGGCGCTCGGAGCCCGTCCAGGGACCCGTGTGTCCGAGGAACTGCCTCGCCGGTCCTGGGAAGGCGGCGATCCTCACCACTCCCGACCCTGAGGGGAGGCCCTGCTGTTGCAGGAAGTTGGTCCCTCTTGGATCCACCCCGGGTACCCAGAAGTGATTGTGCCCCTGCCCTCACCCTTCCTCCACGGTGGCAATCTAAAGTTACAACCCTGATCATTCTGATGACTGCATTTTACCTCTTGATTCAAACTCCGCACAGAGACAGGCAGCCCTGAGGCCCTTCCCACCCAAATGGTCTCCGGGGCTGTATCAGGAAACAGATAGGCATAACCTTCCGGAAAATCCACCTGGAGCCTGCTCTGGGTTCTTCGTGGACACAGGAAGTGAGAAGATAGTTCTCAGACTCTTGTTGAACATATTTTAGTTTATTCCCCCGCACCCGAACCAGACACACTTAGTTCTTTAAAGCGGGAGATGATAAATACACAAAACCAGAATTTAAACTCTGTGGTGATGCACAGAGGCTAGCCCATCATCTCAGACCAGTTGAGTCTTGAATGAACACACGAGGCACCACAGCCAGACTTAGGAAATTCTGATCATATTATGCTTGTTTTTGTGAGTGGACAGATCTCAAGCCTACCTTGACCTAGCCTTGGTCTTGTCATGGCGTGTTTAGTGCGACCAAGAAGTTTATATATGCACGGTGGAGGGTGGTGTGGGTAATTGTCCACGTGGGTAGACCTTCCTGGACGTTTTCTTCTGGAAATAAGGTCAGGCAAGTGGATAATGATGTAATGTCAAGGGTTAGGAGGAAGCTTGAGGACCATACCACAGTCATGGCTGGATCCATAGTCACAGTTTTGGGGGTGGTCTGTGAACATCAGATGGTAGACTGAGAGGAAGGGCGTCTTCCAGAAGTGGTAGAATTTCAGTGCCATCCATCCAGTGTACAGATGAGGACTCCTTTCAGTTTAGAAGGTCAAACTGAACTCGTTGAAGAAGGCAAATGGAGGAGGGTGGGTGTTAGTGAAGTCAAAGATAGAAGAACCAATCCTGGCGCCAGCCTTGTCTCCCCTGTTTCACTTCTAGCTGCGGTGTGTTCAGCTCTTGCTTGGGCAGACTTTTTCCTTATAGCTGGTGATGAGAGTTCTGGGCTGACCGTCACTAGAAACAGCCTTAGGGCCTGGCTGGAGCAGAGGTCTTAGATCCTCTTCTCATTGAACTGACTTGATTGTTAGTGCAATCTGAACTGGTCGTTAGGACCAGAGGAGCGTATTTACCAAGCTTGCATCCATGATGTGCATATGCCCATGTGATACAGCAGTGATTGACACCCACTCCAAACCCTTGGACCAAAATGGGTATGGGGATTGTCAGAGCGAACACCAAGGTGATGGTCGGCACATCAAGAGCAGTGGGTTCTGGGTAGTGGAGAACAATGTTACCTACTTTCCTACTCTAAGAACTTGTCCCATTTATCTCATTTCACTGGATACAATTTAGAACTTGGGTCTTATTTGGCCTCAGCTTGAGTGCTAGAGATACATGATTTAATGGCGTACTGGGACTAGAGTTTGGATGCACACCTAGAATTCTGTTGTGGTTTCTTTTTTAACAAGAGAGATAAAGGGAGGCAGTTGTATAGTTTAAAGTAGTTCTGGCCATAACCACCTTATACAGAGATGGAGCGGGGATTGCTCTGCACAACCCATTCTCACTTATGTACTTTTGGCTTCTCATGATCTGGAGAAGGTCGGGGCTTTAGAAGTCCTTGGAAGGGGTAGAACCCTGGGTGGGAGGGAGAACTGAGAGAGAGCTGGACTCTTCATTCTGTCCTCCTTTGTTAACTGAAACCTTGAAAGGCGTTAATAGTCACTGGGGCGCTTACGATATTTTTATCCCCCAAATCTCTTTTAGATTATTTGTTTGTGTATCTGCATGCTTGCCTGAAGTGTATGTGCACTACATGTGTGCAGGAGCCCTTGGAGGCTGGAAGACTTTGGGTCCACTGGAACAGAACAGCTAGTTGTGGTGCTGAGAACCAATTCAGGTCCTCTGCAAAGAGCAGCAAGTGCTTTTGACATCTGAGCCATCTGTTCAGGCCCCCCACCCCCACTCTAATCTTGTCCCCATCAGTACTTAGTCTTCATTTCCCCAAATCCCGCATTCCCTTCAGCCCTCTGCAGCTACAAAGTTACTTTGTCTCTATAGGTTCGCATTCTGGTCACTCATATAAATAGAACCAGAGCTTTGTTGTTGTTGTTGTTGTTGTTGGTGGTGGTGGTGGTGTGTGTGAGACAGTTTTTCCCTTAGCATAATTTTGTCATTTTCCTTTTACTGTTCTGGAGGTTTGGCCCCAGTGCCTCATGCATACTGCATGCTAGGCAGGTGCTTTACCCGCAAGCTACACCGGTAGTATTGTGAACAAGTCTTCTTCTTCCTCTTCCTCCTCCTCCTCCTCCTCCTCCTCCTCTTCCTCCTCCTCCTCCTCCTCTTCCTCCTCTTCTTCTTCTTCTTCTTCTTCTTCTTCTTCTTCTTCTTCTTCTTCTTCTTCTTCTTCTTCTTCTTCTTCTTCTTCTTCTTCTTCTTCTTCTTCTTCTTCTTCTTGAGGCTGTGTTTTCAGTTTTTTTGAATGTATACCTAGGAGTGAAACTGCACTGGTTGAATAATTATTTACTTTTTTTTTTGGCATTTTTGAGACAGGGTTTCTCTGTGTAGTCCTGGAACTCACTCTGTCCTTGGCTAGCCTCGAACTCAGAAATCTGCCTGCCTCTGCCTCCCAAGTGGTGGGATTAAAGGCCTGGGCCACCACTGTGGGGGCAACTATTTACATTTTTTTATTAGATATTTTCTTTATTTACATGTCATATGATATCTGCTTTCCCAGTTTCCCCTCCGAAAACAAGAACCCCCCCAAAGGAAAACAAACAAAAAAACCAAACCCTGCTCCCTCCCCACTCCCCCTACTCACCACCCCACCCTCTCCCCCTTCTTGGCCCTGGCATTCCCCTACAGTGGGGAATTGAACCTTTCAACAAATGGTGCTGGCTCAGCTATTTACATTTTTAAAGGAACTGTCACATTGTTTCCCAAAGCCCTGTGCTGGTTTACAGGTCCACCCACTAGCCAGGCCTGGCTGTTCTAAGTTTCTTCATTCACACCCACACTGGTTAGTGTCTGTGGTTTCAGTTCTTTTTTTACCCCCTAAGGCTAGGTATGGTGGCCCATGCCTTTAATCGCAGAACTCAGAATATAGAGACAGGTGGATCTTTGTGGGTTCAAGACCAGACTAGTCTGCCTAGTGAGTTCCAGGCCAGTTAGCTACATAATGAAACACTGTCTCAGACAGACCAACAAATTATATTTTATGTGTATATGTGTGTGTGTGCCATGCCTAAGTATATGTACGTGCCAGAGCCCACCCAGACCAAAAGAGGGTGTTGCTCTGGAACTAACTGCAGTTATAGGTGATTGTGAGCCTTTGTGTGGGTGCTGGGAGGAAAAAGATGTTCTGTAGCATTCAGCATCATTAGTCTGCAGAAGAGCACTGACGGTGGAGCTCAGGAAAAGGCGAGAGGCCCTCCCAAGCAAGCTTGAGGCCCTGGGTTTCCTCCCCAGCACTGAAGAAAGGGAAAAGGATACAGGGATGTGACTTCTCACCACTAAGAAAGTGATGCTCAGAGGCTCGGGATGACTCAGCCATTTTCTTGCAGAGGATCAGGTTCAGTCCCAGCACCCACACAGGCTCATGACTACCTAGCACTCCAGTTAGTTCCAGAGGGTCCAACACCCTGTCTCATAGGCCCCACACATATACATAAAATAATAATTTGTTTGTTCTGCAGACTAATGATGCTGAATGATACAGAACATCCTTTTCCTCCCTCTCTGCTCATTTTTGAGGTAGAATTGCACACTTGAGTCTAGGCTGGACTCAGACTTGTGTGGCGTGCCCCTGCTTAGCCTCCTGAGTGTTGTGCTGTATGTGTGAGCTCCCACACTTGGCAGTGTTCAGCTTCTTATAGATCTTTGACCATTTGAACATGTTTGTTCTTATTCTTTTTTTTTGTTTTGTTTTTGTTTTTTTTTTGTTTTTTGTTTGTTCTTATTCTTTTCCTA
>NW_022196904.1:184341486-184345194 GCF_008632895.1 Mastomys coucha | reverse complement strand
TGTAGACCAGGCTGGCCTTGAACTCAGAAATCCTCCTGCCTCTGCCTCCCCAGTGCTGGGATTAAAGGTGTGCGCCACCACTGCCCGGCTCTTTTCCTATTTTCAAATTATGGTTATCTTTGTATTGGTGAGTCAAAATAATTGGATCCAGTTTGGCTAATCTTGGTCTCTTATATTACTATATTTTAGGGTGTTTTAGGATCTGTTTGCCACTTTATGCATAGAAGTCAGCTGAAATTTTGATAATGTTCAGTACACACACACACACACACACACACACACATATAAATGTACACACACAGATGTATATATGTACACACACACACACACACACACACACACACACACTTCTTTTTTTTTTGAGATAGGAATTCCCTGAGTAGCCCTGACTGCCCTGGAACTTGCTATATAGACAAGGCTGATCTCTAACTCACAGAGATTGGAGGCCCCTGCCTCAAAGTGCTGTGATAAAAGGTGTGCACCACCATAAGTGGCAAGAATTATCTTAACAATAAGTCTTCAAATCTATGAACACAGACTCTCATTCCATATATTCAGCTTCTATTTATTCATGTCACACTTTTTTTTTTGTATATTCTACAGTATACGTTTTATACTGCATTTGTTAAGTGTATTAAGTATTTTATTGTTTTTGAACATGGCTTTTTCTTTTTTTCTTTTTTGGTTTTTCGAGACAGGGTTTCTCTGTGTAGCCCTGGCTGTCCTGGAACTCACTCTGTAGATCAGGCCGGCCTTGAACTCAGAAATCCGCCTGCCTCTGCCTCCCGAGCGCTGGGATTAAAGGCGTGCGCCTGGCACATGGCTTTTTCTTAATTTAATTTTTTGATGTTGAGAGCAAGGCTATGGAAGTGTAATTAATTTTTTTATGCTACGATTTTGGCGAGCCCAGTTACTCTACTTTTTTTGTGAATTCTTAAGGATTTTGTGTACTCAGAGCAGGGCCATCATTGCACGGAGCATTTTACTTGTTTTCTGACTGGATGCGTTTGTTTCCCTGTCTTGCCTCCTTGTTCCAGATAGAACTACAGATGCGCCCGGGCAGTGGTGGCACACGCCTTTAATCCTAGCACTTGGGAGGCAGAGGCAGGTGGATTTCTGAGTTCAAGGCCATCCTGGTCTACAGAGTGAGTTCCAGGACAGCCAGGGCTACACAGAGAAACCCTGTCTCGAAAAAACCAAGCCAAACCAAACCAAACCAAACCAAACCAAAACCCCCCAAAAATCCCTACAGATGCAGTATAGAGAGCATCCTGTCCTGTCCCTGCCTTATCGTGATTTTATTTTGTAGCATTCACTTCACACATTTTGGAGTTCTACTTATTAGATTGGCAAGTTGCAAAAGTTACATTTACTTGTCTCCGGTTGTGCAAACGCCAGGTATAGATGTCAGAGGACAGCCTGGGGGAGTCATTTCTGCCCTTCCACTCCGTGGGCCCTGGAGTTTGAGCTCATGTAGGCAGGCTGAGCTGTATGCTCCTTTGACCTGCTGAGCCTGCATCTCTTCCCGAGGTGGAGAGTTCCTCTTTCTGGTTTACTGAATACCTTTATCATCCATGGGTGTTGCATTTGTCAAGTGGTTTTTTTTTTCTATGTCTTGACATGTTGATTTTGCTCTTTATTGTATTGAGCTGATAATCTTACATTAAATTTCTGATGTTGAACCAACCTGCGTTCTTGGGATAAAGTCTGGGTTTGCTCCTTTTTGTGCTGTTACTGTGTTTGTTGAAGTCATAGGCTTTAACCTGTGACATACATACCTGGCATGTCTTGCTTTGGACACCAACTCAAGGCCTCATTCTGTCTTGGTAGAGGCTCATGGCCCTTGTCTTTGCTATACTCCTCTTCTAGAATGTTTTTCCTCTAGAACTGAACTTGCCTAGTTTCATCACTTTTTTAAAAAGATCTTTCTGTGCTCACGTGGCAGGTATTATCAGAAAGGCCTCCCTTAGCTGTCTCACATGGGCCAGCCTTCCTCTTATCTTCTGGGCACCCCCTCTCCCTTGCCCTACTTCTTTTCCCCTTCATAGAGCTGGGACTGTCGCTTTCTCTCCCTTGCCCTGTGTCTCCGTGGCTCTGCCTTATAAACCAGTCAGATGTCTCATCTACCAAAGTGTCCAGGTTCTCAGCTAATACTTGAGTGAGCTTCATAGAGCTTGCCTAGGGTGCTGGTGAGCTTAGCCTGAGAACGTATTGGATCCAGATGGAGGCCTTTATGCCTGGGATCCAGGGTTGTCATAGAGGGGACAAGGAATGTGTACACATTTGCCTAAGAAAATAATGTGAAAATTGGCAAACAGTGACAGTAATGCTTGTAGGAACCAGGACATAGCTTTTCATAGACAGTTTCTGTTAAGACAAGCATATTCCCCATCCCCTTTTGAGATATGTGCGCTCTTTGTAGCGCAGAGAGTGGGCCCACACTCTTCCCTCCTGCTTCCTAGTTGTGTAGCACTTGCCTGGCTAATGATAAACTTCCCTTCCTTGAGACAGGTCCTCATGTATCCTGGACTGACCTTAAGCCAAGCAGCGAAGGGTAACTTTGAACTTCAGACTCTACTTCCCAAGAACTGGGATTCTGAGCATGTATTACCCTGTCTGGTTTATGCAGTTGGTGGGGATTGAACCCATGGTTTCCTTTGTGCTAGGCGAGGGTTCTGATAACTGAGCTACATCCCCAACCCATGAAGATAAACTCCCGATGAGCCACCCACAGGGAGAAGCGGCAGATCCTAAACACAGGCATTGCTATCCAGGAGCAGAGTGTGAAATAAGTACCTAAAGGGCCTGTGCTGCTGGGAGGAGAAGCTGCAGCCAGAGCGATGCCCAGGACACTGAACAAGAGTGAAACAGAGCTGAGGGGACCTCGTGCCAGTGAAGTACCTGTCACTGAGCACATGGTTACTGAAAATAACTCAGACTAGTAATGGGGTTGGATGCCACTGAGAAGAATTCATGAACTAAGGGTGAGCTGAGGAGCCCTGGCTGCTGCAGAGGTGCTTGGCAGTGACATCTCATGTGTCCCATGGGGACGTGCTCCCTGCTGTGGGGGGCACGGAGTGGAGGGTGGCTTATCTCAAACCTGTAGCCATCCTGATAGCAGGGTAAGAGCTGTGACTCACAGAGGCCTGCCCAGCCCGGGTGACGCCTCCCTTGACCAGCCTTGCCACATTTCCTTGGGGCCGAAGTCTGCAGCATTCTGCTCTCTCTCTTCAAGGGCGAATCGCCAGGATTTTCAGCTGAGAAATTTAAGAATAATTGAACCTAACGAGGTGACACCCTCAGGAGACAAGAGTGTGGAAACAGGTAACAGTAATTTTTGCTTATAAATTAGATGGAATGTCATAAAAGTTCCTGTCCTAACCTCAGATTGACTGAAAGGAGGCTAAGAGGAGGATCTGGAAATTAAAAATCCTGGTATCCTGTGGGTGATCAGTTACTGTTTTTATATATTTACAACTTAAATTTGTTGCACTGTATTTGTTTATTGTGTATGTGTGTATGAGTGTACATGTATGTCATGGCGCATGTATGGGGGGTCAGGGGACGACTTGTGGAAATTGGCTTTCTCCACCATGTGGGTCCTGGAACTGGAACTCAAGTCAGACTCAGTGGCAAGCATCCCTACCCGCTGGGCCATCCTGCTTGCCTCAGATTTTTTTTGTTTTTGTTTTTTTTTTTTTGCAAACC
>NW_022196904.1:184339347-184341474 GCF_008632895.1 Mastomys coucha | reverse complement strand
TTCAACTCTTGTTCTTCTAGGGATGGATGGATGGATGGTGGTGGGTGGATGGATGGATGGTGGTGGTGGGTGGAGGAGGCTTGTCGTTGAAGCGTCTTCTGGCTCTTCTAGTATCAGCCTCTATCTCTCATATAGCCCCTGTTGATTATCTTAGAAATTAGCTTTCAAATCTTTCTCAGACTCTGAAATGAGAAACTATATTACTGTGCTGTATAAATGGAATATGCAATTAAGAAAAGTTTTTTTTGAAAATGTCCCAGGCTCAGCCTTGTTCCTCAGCACATGTTATCCATCCAGTAAGGGTACTAGAGAGAGGACAGGAGTTCTTGGCTGCACTCCTGCTCTAGGGAGGCCGGGTTTGCTGTGGCCATCCGAGAGCTGTAGTGTGCCCCCTACCTGGAAGAGGCTGTGTACCCACTGAGTACCTGTGGGAAGACTGTTAGTATTGCGTGCGATTTTACATAATTAGAAATACAGATTATCCAGCTCATTGTGAGCTAGGTTAGGAAGAAGAGAGGAAGGACGTAGGAAAAAGAGGGGGAAGGAGATGAAGGGCTCAAATAGTCAAATTCGGAGTTGGGAGAAAACTTGCAAGTGTGTGATTCCTGGGAGCTAAGCCTGGTAGATGCCGGCTGGAGATGAGTCTAAGGACAGGTTCTGCTGCTCGTGGGTCCCTTTACTCTCTTCGGTCCCCTAGGAATGCTGGGAATGGCGCACGAACTAGAGAACTGTACAGACCTTGAGTTCTTGAGTTCTGGCGCGTGATGGTTTAGCTGGCTTAGGCACCTCCCTAACGCCTTTCAATCCCTGTTCCTGTAAAGGGGAATAATGAAATCTTCCTCAGAAGAATCATCGTGAGAATCAAGTATTGATGTGTGTGGAGCCCTCAGCTGTCTCAGCCATACAGGGAGAGACACCTGCTGTCGCTATACCGGAGCATCTGGGCATGCTGTAGGATGCCGAAACTAGAGAACATTGGCCCTCTGTTCTTACTTAAGCAGGATGGGTGGGAATCCCAGCGGGAGCTTCAGGTCCACATTCATATATTTCTTGAGCTCCTGCATGTGTGCCACAGTTGTCGCGTTTAGTGCCATCAACCCAGTGAGGGCAGTGAGCTGAGCCTTCCGTGTGAGCAGGGAAAAGCATTTATGATGACAGCTGCAGGTTTGAGAACTTATTTCATACGCAAGAGACTTTTTAATGAGTTATTCTCTTTACCTGGCAGTATAGGCTAATGTTACATCGTGGGCCTGTCTGTTGCTCTCGGCTTTCCACGTCCCTGTGCACTGCTCAGCTCTTGGCTGCTGCTAGCATTTCTCAAAAATAAAGGACACAGAGTGAGGTTTTTAATATAGCATCTTCTAAGTTTCTACTTTTCATTTCACTGGTATTTGGTAGCTTTTTCTGAAAAGATCACAGACACAACATTGTGATAGTCAGCCATCTAAATGTGCATAGTTATGTACAGATATAGAAACAACGTGGTCTCTTTCGGGAAAAGCAGGATACATACTTCTTACACCATTTAGCCCATTGCATTTCTTAGTTTATTCTGTGTCAGACTCTAATAATTGCAGATACTCATAAAAATGCTTATTGTATAATAGGTACTCTTTTTAGTAATGGGTATCCTTATAGAATAATTAGTTTTTCTTCCTGCCACGTCCACCCTCGTCCTGGGTGCATAGTTTTGGTGGGTTTGACCTTGAGTGCCAAGTCTTCAAGTCACCTTGAAGGTGACTTCCTTTAGTCACCTTCATAGACTGTTTCTTAGCCATGGTTACTCAGTCATCCTTCCTCTTGTATTTACCTCAGTGGTAGTCTCTGGGTGAGCTGCTTCTGTTTCTACAAGCCCTTGACTTCAACCATTGTGTGATGTTGTGGTCCCCATATTTACTGTTGCCAGCACCACCCCTTTTCATTATCTGTTGGTTGTACTCTAGGGAGTTTTTTCATGGTGTTCAAGGATACAGATGACAAAGAACTTGCTACATGTTACCCAAAACCAATGTGAGGAGCCTGAAGGCTAAGAAGATAGGAAAGGAACACTGAGAGAAGTGCTGGGGGCAGAAGATAGGTGGATGGGAGTAAGTGCACCATTATGAGAAGTTGGCTGCTCTTAGCTGG
>NW_022196904.1:184338252-184339293 GCF_008632895.1 Mastomys coucha | reverse complement strand
CCATTATGAGAAGTTGGCTGCTCTTAGCTGGGGGCAGAAGATAGGTGGATGGGAGTAAGTGCACCATTGTGAGAAGTTCTTAGTTCTAAGAAGGCCTGACATGCCAACCAAAGAGAGGGATGCAGTGACAAGGCAGGAAATTGTGATGAAGGCCAGGGTGTGGCCATGAGGAGACAGTGAGGAGGAAGCCAAAGATGACTTTGACCAAACCCACTCGGTCTTGACCATTTTCAGTTCATAGCTGAGGTGTATATGCTTGTTGTTGGCTATGTTAAATTTGTCCATGAGGTTTTCAACTGCCAAAGTTGATGCATTTGATTCTGTGTTGTAAACACCCCGTTGGTGCCAACAAAAATCCTTCCGTTGGAATATCCCTAAGGTAGAAGCCAAAATCTGTCAGAAAATTAATGATCCTGAAAGAAAGTATGTTGGACTCTGTCAGATATTTGCTTTTAAAATTTCATATGCCAGGCTGCGCTCCAGACCAATTAAGTCAGAAGTTCCCCTATGGAGTTAGTTGTCTAAAAGAGGTCTGCTGTGAGCATGTAACCTAGGCCTCCTGTAGTCCTAGCTTAGGGAACTAGTAGGGGGAGCTCTTGAGTTCAAGAGGGCTGGAATAGCATAGACGGGGTCCCTGACCCTGTGGGACGGGGGGACTTGCTCTCGAGTGTAGAAGTGTACAGGTGTGTTCTGACTCAGGAAAGTGTCACAGCTAGGTTCTCAGGTGCTGCTGCTCATCTGAGTTCACAGTGGGGTTTCCTTTGGATCTGTGGAGGTGTTAATGTACAAATGGAGGAGTTTTGATTTTTTTGGGGAGTGGAGTGGGGCTGCGTATTGAACTGAGTGCCTCATGGTGCTAGGCAAGTGCTTAATACTGAGCTACACCCTCAGTTCTAAGACGAATTCATAGCAGTCCAAGTATGTTTTATGTTTGTATGTGTGTGGTAGTAGGTGTGGATTCTAGAGCCTAGTGCACAGTAGGCGAGCGCCCTACCCTGAGCCATATCCGTAGCCTTCTTTTTTTTTTTTTTTTTTTTTTTT
>NW_022196904.1:184312712-184338228 GCF_008632895.1 Mastomys coucha | reverse complement strand
CTCCTTTACTTTATTCTCCTCCGTAGTGGTTTCAGACCAGATGGCGCTCTCTTTCTCTGAGACATGAGTGGATCCAGGCTAAGTAGATTGAGAGGACAGGGAAGAGCGGCCCTCTGAAGACAGGACGCAGAAGCAGCTGCACTGGAAGGAAGGTGGACATGGCTGGGTGACAGGAGGGACAGTTTCCAATGATCCTTCCTTTGAGTAATTCTGCTCTGAGACGAGTCAGAGTTGTAAGTCCAGTTGGTGAGGCTGCCCTTGTGCTGACACAGCACTGCTGGGGTTTCAGTGAGTCATATAACCAGTGTGAGGTACACTGCAGGGGAATCTGTTGAGGTCATCATAAGAACTGAGGTATGAAAACCCAGGTGCTGGTGGCTGACAGAGAAGCAGACACAAGACTGCCGTGGGTAAGCTGCAGCAGTCAGGCTGTCAGTCATGAACCCCAATGGAGCTGCCTCCCTGGAACTTCCCATTATGCACACCTTTGTGCATCAGGTTGTTTCTGGATAAATCAGAAACATTACTTGTAGCCAGGCAGTGGTGGTGCACGCCTTTAATCTCAGCACTTGGGAGGCAGAGGCAGACGGATTTCTGAGTTCAAGGCCAGCCTGGTCTATGGAGTGAGTTCCAGGACAGCCAGGGCTACACAGAGAAACCCTGTCTCGAAAAACCAACCAACCAACCAAGCAAACAAAGAAACATTGCTTGTTTAAAATGAATTGCAAAAGCCCAAATAATGACAGTGTCTAATCCTGGCAAAGACATGGAGCGACAGGCGCTCCTGTTCACTGCTGAAGTGTGGCCCAGGCAGTTGGACAGTGAC
Organism: Mastomys coucha; assembly: GCF_008632895.1. Taxonomy (NCBI): domain Eukaryota; kingdom Metazoa; phylum Chordata; class Mammalia; order Rodentia; family Muridae; genus Mastomys; species Mastomys coucha. The sequence goes on along the minus strand of NW_022196904.1, from coordinate 184,337,402 downwards.
ATACATGCTAATAAATGCTTTTATATAATTGAGTGGTCACATTCCTTGGTCCTTACCCAGATATGTTGAAATAGTATGTGCATACAGAAGCCGTGCCTGCACATGAGACTGTTCATGGCGGCTTCATTCATAGTCACCCCGACGTGGAGGCAGCCCGGCTGTTCTTCTGCAGGTGAAGGAACAGATAAGCTTCAGTACAGCTAGTTATTACCACTCAACACTAAAAAGAGTTGAGGTACCACACCCTGAAAAGACGTGGAGAACTCTCACCCTCATCTTGGTAAGTGAGAGAAGCCGGTCTGAAAAGGCTGGGTATGATTCCGGCTGAGTGACATTCTGGAAAAGCTAATTATGGAGATGTAAGAAAAGCCAGAGAGTGCCAGGGCCCAGGGGAGAGTGACGATTGGATAGTTGAACAAAGGCGACTTTGGGGGTATGCTCATACGTGGTGGTACATTCCTGCATCTGTGGCCTTGGGGCCAGTCTGACTTGTGGTGAGTTCTAGACCAGCCTGGGGCTGTGTGGGAACTGTGAATGTTTGTTGTGAACCTGGAGCTGCTTCCAAAGGTGAAAATGTCCATGGAAGAATGCACTGAAGGGCTGGCGAGGTAGCTGGGCAGGTGAAGGTGCTTGCCGCCAAGTCTGACGACTTAAATTGGATCCTTGGGACCCACATTGTGGAGGGAGAACCAATTCCTGCAAGGTCCTCTGACTTCCACGTGTATGTGCACACGTACACACTCAGAAAAACAAGTGTAATTTAGAAATGAAAAGCAATACTTTGATCTGGGGATGGCAGTGCACGCAGAACTCAGGAGGCTGACTGTGCCGTTCCAGCTGGGGAGCCCATCTCCAGCTGCAGCAGCAGCAGTAACACAACAGTCCCCACAAACAAGCAACCCTCTTTAATCAGACCCTTGTCTGCCTTGGCCTCGAGGATTCCAGTCATGTTTTATGCTAGTAAGGCCTGGGGCCGAGGGCTTGACCACCGCTCAGTACTGGCTGTTTGTGAAGTCCTTGCTTAAGTTGACATAGAACTGTGTCTAAAAGGCTTTTATCTATTGGGTAATGTCGCTATCTGTTGAGTCAAGGTCTTTTTGAAGAATCTATCAAGCAGGAGCTGGAGAGATGGCGTAGTGGTTAAGAACTTGGGCTACTCTTTCAGAGGATCTAGGTTTGATTTCCAGCTCACAGCTGGCTGTAAGTCCAATTCCAGGAGATCTGATACCTTTTTGGCCTCCAAGAACACCAGACATGCACACATTATACATACATACATACATACATACATACATACATACATGGAAAGCATTCATATACATGTAAATAAATCTAAAATATGGCAGTCTCATCTATATATAAAATTAGTTTCAGGCATTTCAGCCTATCACCCTCATTCCCCACTTTCTCATAGAAGACTTTCTTCATTAAGCTATCTCCTGGTCTCACACCTTCTTTCTCTGTAACGTGTAATCCATTCAGGTGAAGAGTTGCTTGCACAAGTGTGGGTGAGATATTATCTATTGAAGCATAGGCAGCTATCAGTGGCTGCATCACTGAAGAAAGTCACACCCGCTCCCAGACACAGCTGCTAGTAGTCTCTCAGGAGGTGGCAGGGCCTTATCCATGCCGGCCTGCCAACAGGTCCAGTCTTGTACACGCCTTGTGGGGCTCACCACGGCTGCAAGCACGCCTTGTGGGGCTCACCACGGCTGCAAGCACGCCTTGTGGGGCTCACCACGGCTGCAATGAGTTATGGTTATGCCGTGTCACATCTCTCCGTCCTCTGGCTTTTAGATTCTGTAGGCCCCTCCCTCTTCTGTGATCCCTGAGCTCTGGAGTGGGTACAGACGGTCCATGTAGGGCTGAGGACTTCTTAGCACTCTGGCATCTCTGAGCAAACCAGGAGGAGCAAGCCAGGCAGCACCCTCCGGAGCCTCTGCATGACCTCCTGCCTCCAGGTTCCTGCCCTGGCTTCCTTCAGTGATGTACTGTGAGGTGGAACTCTAAGCTGAAATAAACCTTCTCTACCCAAGGTTGCTTTTGGGCATGGTGTTTTATCACAGCAATAGAAACCTAAGATTAAGATACCCCAAAGTAACCACTCTTAACAATTGCAATTCTAGATATTTCTTTCTGCTTGTATATGTTTTAAAATGCAATTTAAAGTCAAATAATCTACATATGACCTTTCAAAATATGTTTTTAATTACCCATCAAGCCTAGACATCTTTCCAGAATACAAATACACATACACCAATGTAATATTTCCCTAGGTCCATATAATCTTTAGTGGCTGCTTAGTGTTCTCTGCATTATAGTTTACTTAACTAATAGTGTATCCCTCTCTTTTTCCACAGCTATAAACAAAGGTTGACACCTATATTTCCTTATGCCTATTTAATTTTCTCCTCAGAATAATGTCCTAGAAGTGAAAGATATCGGGAAATGAGTCTTAGGGGCAAAACTTTCCTTGCCACCTTACAGGTGTTTAGAAGTCTGCATTTCAAAACTGTAAGCACCAGTGTTTCTGGCTGCTTCGGACTTGGTTTGGTGGTGGAGTGGTCAGTTTGAAGATGAAGCTGGGGGAGGATGTGGGAAGTACCCTTCTTTAGCTTGCTGGGCAGCACTAGTTGTTGAATTGCAGAGCCAGGCTGGTTTTCTAACAAACTCTCGTGTTGCAGACCACAGGATGGCTCCCAAGGTGACCTCAGAGCTGCTTCGGCAGCTGCGACAAGCTATGAGGAACTCCGAGTACGTGGCAGAACCCATCCAGGCCTATATCATCCCATCCGGAGATGCCCACCAGGTACCACGGGGGGTGGCTGAAGACGACCCCTCAGCCTCCTTTCCTTTTGCTCTTCCCTCAGTCTAACGCGTTTATAGGATTGTGGTTGTAAACCCATAAGAAAGCGTGTCTTCTGGGGCTTGACATAGGAGCTGTATGTGATCAAGCTTCACTTTGACCGGGGCTTCCTTGATCCCAGTGAGGTTAGCTAGCTTTCAGTAAATTGTGAAGAATCAGTAGACAGAGTAAAGGCTTTAAGTTCTGGATCTTTCCCTTCCAGATGTATTCTATTTTATTGCACTGCTTCTGCCGTGCTCTGACCACATCAGAACTGTCTCTTGCCTCTTTCTGCTCATGCAGATGGTCCCATGCCTCAGGCATTGCTACAAGATAGTTAGAAAGCCAGTCCGGAGCTCCATCTTAGTGGTAATTTATGGATTCTAGGGCTAACTTGCTGTGGGCAAGTCAGCAGGTATGTGAGTGTCCACTCTGTGATGTGCTACTCAGGGGCTACAAAGATGAGCCTGGAAGGTTGGACTCCTGCCCTCACCATGGGTATAGTTTAGTGAGAGAAGAAACAGTGCAAAGTGGTCCCTACCTCCCCATAGAGGCACCAGAGTGCTCCCCATTTCATAGAGGCACCAGAGTGCTCCCCACCTCATAGAGGCACCAGAGTGCTCCCCACTTCATAGAGGCACCAGAGTGCACCAGAGTGCTCCCCACCTCATAGAGGCATCAAAGTGTTCCCCACCTCATAGAGGCACCAAAGTGCTCCCCACCTCATAGAGGCACCAAAGTGCTCCCCACCTCATAGAGTCACCAAAGTGCTCCCCACCTCATAGAGTCACCAAAGTGCTCCCCACCTCATAGAGGCATCAAAGTGCTCCCCACCTCATAGAGGCACCAAAGTGCTCCCCACCTCATAGAGGCATCAAAGTGCTCCCCACCTCATAGAGGCATCAAAGTGCTCCCCACCTCATAGAGGCATCAAAGTGCTCCTCACTTCCCCATAGAGGCATCAAAGTGCTCCCCACCTCATAGAGGCATCAAAGTGCTCCTCACTTCCCCATAGAGGCATCATTGTGTTCCCCACCTCATAGGATCATCAGAGTATTCCCTACTTCCTCATAGAGGCATCAGAGTGCTCCCCACCTCATAGAGGCATCAAAGTGCTCCTCACCTCCCCATAGAGACATCAATATGTTCCCCACCTCACCATAGGGGCATCAGAGTGCTCCCTACCTCCCCATAGAGGCATCAAAGTGCTCCCTACCTCATAGAGGCATCAAAGTGCTCCCTACCTCATAGAGGCATCAAAGTGCTCTCCCTTCCCCATAGAGGCACCAGAGTGCTCCCCATTTTCCCATAGAGGCATCTAAGTTTCTTTTTTCCAGAGTTTGCTCATGTGCAGAGCACTACCTCAGTTGTGTCTAATGCCAACAGAATTGGATTCTGCCTTATGAATCAAACATGTAGTAGTGGGGTTAAGATGTCTGGTGCTGGAGAGAGGATGGCTCAGTGGTTAAGGACAGTTGCTAATCTTCAGCAGATTTGAGTTTGATTCTTAGCACTCATGTTAGGCAGCTCGCAGCTGCCTCAGACTGAAGCTTAGGTCGTCCATCTGATGGTTCCTCTGGCCTCTGCAGGTGCCTTCATGCATGTACACGTAATCATCCACAGATGTACACACATTTAAAAAGGTGTGCACACATGTATCTGTCGGGAGGGAGAGCGTGTTAACTGCTGTGAGGGAAACTTTGATCAGGCTGTGGAAGCCGCAGGCTCCCAGGGGATGAGGATGGGGATTTGTGAGGCAGGACGGCAGTTAACTAGAATGTGAAGGGTAGGGAAAGTGTGGGGAGTGGAAATTGGGGGTGGAGAAGGGAAGGGGCTCCAAGTAGGAGGGTTAATAGGGACAAAACCAGAGAAACAGAAAGCCTCAGAGCTGTGTGGCCAGTTTCCTTGGGCAAGTCTGGGGGAACTGAAGAACATCAGTGGGAGATAAGGCTGGCTTTAGGAGGCCTCAACTGCAGGCGGCAGAAACTGCCTGGAGGCGCCATGCACAGTAAAAAAAAAGTTGTGAGAGTTTAGTGCAAGTGGTTTTCAACCTGGGAATTGAGTGACCCTTTTCCAGGGGTCACCTAAGACCATCTGAAAACACAGATTACATTATGATCTATAACAGTAGCAAAATTATGATTACAAAGCAGCAACAGAAGTAATTTTATGCTGGGGGTCACCACATGAGGAGCTGTATTGGAGGGTGGCAGCAGTAGGAAGGTTGAGAACCACCCACCTACCTTTAGAGGCAGGAACACTGTTGGCAGCGCCGGGCTCTCTTCCAGCTTTTGCAGTTATGCTGGGTATGCTGGAGAGGAATGCATGTGCTGGCCTTGAGGAAGGGTGCAGAGATGGGCAGGAGGAGGGGACGAGGGGGACGAGGGGGTGAGGGACTCTGGCTCTTGCTGAACTATCAGTTTCTTTCTGGCCAAGAGTAGGTAGTATAAACTGGACAACTGCTACGCTTTCATTTCCTTATCTCTTACTTTCAGGATAATAGACTGAGATTCCTCCCCGGTCCAGAGTCCTAGATGAGACTGATTGGTGTGAGCACCCTTGCTCTTCCTCTCGCGCACGCCTCCTCCCATCATGTGGAACAAACAAGGGGTTGGGGTCTCCCCTGAGGGAGTGGCTATGAGGTGCTGGGATCCGGCCTCTACTGTGGCGTTAGAAGTGTTCTGAGGTGTTCCTGTGTCTTGTCAGATGCCCCACAGATGTGTTTTGTGAACAGTGCAGTGAGCTGTAGTAAAATCTTACCCCGGAGTCCACCAGCACAATCCTTCAGAATGTGCACTACCGGGATATTAGCAACACGCACAGATTGTCACACAAATGCCAGGACAGTTTACACCACACAGAGCAGATGAAAACTCTGCCTATCGAGAGGCCCTTCATTTCCCCTCCCTAACCCTGCTCCTATAAATACCATTATACTCTGGGTTCCAAGAGCTCGAGCACTTCCTCATGTATGCAGAACCATGTTTGCCATTTGTGACGTTTGCCTTGCCTAACACAGTGTCCTCCAGGGTGCACAGGACAGGAGCTGACAGGCGTGGGTGATAAGGGTCCCCGACCCCTGAGGTGACCCCTTCTCTTCTCTTTTTCCATTTGCTCACCTCCCTGTCCTCTCTCTACCTAACACCTCTACTTTATCTGTGAACCTTTACCTCTGAAGGAGGCCTTGTGCAGAAAGATTTGAGCCTCACTGCATCCCCAGTTAAATCGACATGCCTGGCTCAGCCTGTGTGCTGTGTCTGCGCCTTTGGGTTTCTGTTCCTTCAGCCCAGTGTTTAGGACAGAGTGCTACACTGTACTGTCTGTATGTTTATGGGTAGAGAACATTCTGGTAGAGAACATTCTGGTAGCGAAGCAGGCCAAGTTTATCTTGATGTTCTTGGTCCTGGCTGCTTTTATTCTCTTTATCACAAAGGGAAAGTCTGTGTCCCATTGAATTTTAAATGCTTTCCGCCTCTGACATTAGGTGTGGCCTAATAGACCCTTTGAGAATGATAAGACTGGGCTGCTGTAGGCTGTTCTGAAGGCTGTACATCAGCCCTTCACCTCTGATGATCCTGGAATATCACTGTGGAAGGGTTTTCCCTCAATAAGGAAGCTGAAGCTGGAACCCCAGGAAAAAATCATTACTCAGCAGCATCCTAAAAACAGTGGCTCAGGCTTGCTCGGGCTGCTCACTAAGTGAGGGGCAGGCAGGCTTGCTCTGGCTGCTCACTAAGTGCAGGACGTGCTGTCCAGACTTCATTAGTTTTATAGACTTACATTCCTTTATTTATCTATTTATCAATCTATTTATTTATTTATCTGAGACCAGGGAACCCACTGCGTGTAACCTGGTCTGTGCACAGCGACGGGGGAAGTTGAGCGTTCTTTGTTTGCTGTGTCTGCCAGCCTGTTCAGGGGCTGATACTGGACAAATACAGAGGCAGGTAGCTCCCATGTGGGCCCTAGGGATGCTGTGGAGTCAAAGGCCGGGATGTCAGACTTGCCTGCGTAACCAGCTGCATGGTTGATAGATTCTGAGTCTTAGCTTACCTGGTGAGTCACAGGGCTGCTGTCAGCAAATGCTTAAGGCAGGCCTGCCCTTGGGTGTCCTGCTTGAGCTGCTTTTACTGTTACTGTCACCTTCATAGCCGCGAATGAGAGTCTACTTAGAGTAAAAAACTAGGCAAGCCACAAACAGACGTGAAGACGTATCAAGACCTGCCCATGTGTCAGGGAAGGGCTCAGCCAGCACCATCCAGGAGGAGCTTGTGAGCTGTGTGCACCTTGCAGTCCTTAGCCACATTGTAAGATAGTAAAATGTTTAATAAATTATTGACAACAGGGTATCAGAAAAAATTATCATTTTCACATATCAGTATAAAGAGTATAGATCATTTTTTATAGGAAGCATTCACATGGTAGTTTTTTATTTATAAAACACCTCAATTTGAATATGGTTTTGAGTATTTGATCTGTATTTACCTTTCATTAAATTTATAGTTGACAGGGCTGGAGAGATGGCTCAGCGGTTAAGAGCACCGACTGCTCTTCCAGAGGTCCTGAGTTCAAATCCCAGCAATCACATGGTGGCTCATAACCATCTGTAATGGGATCTGATGCCCTCTTCTGGTGTGTCTGAAGACAGCTACAGTGTACTCATATACATGAAATAAAATCTTTAAAAAAAAATTTATAGTTGACAAAGTAGACTCACATACCCATGTTCTAAGCATATCTAAAAGTTTTCTACTAATTGAATCTTGTGTACCTGTTTTAAAATTACATTGCAATTGATTAAAATGAGATAAAATTAAATACTGTTTCAGTCTGATGAGAAAGTAACATAACAATAAGCTACTTTTCAAGTGATCAGGGCCACATGAGCTGAAGCTCTTGTCATTTACAGCATTGGTCTCTGTGAGTATGGAATGTATTCCTAGTTGAGAGAGATTTCTAAGACAGCAGGATTAAGGAAGGCTTCCTCAAAGAAGTGCATTTAATTGGACTACGGCCAGTTACAATTTGGATGTGTGGAGAATGCTGGGGAAGGAGAGACAGAGACAGACGAAGAATGCACACCATGGACATATTCGGGGGGGTGGTGGAGAACAGACAGAGATGTCCATGGGGAGCACACATTTAGTCAAGGCCCTCCTCCAGTCATTCATTCCTGTCAGTAACCTTGATTCCCAGAGTCAGGAGTTTTTGAGACTCTCTTACAGCCCAAACTTGGTGTCATAGTGGAGGCTAACTCAACGCCCATTCCTCCTGCTGGCTAGGATCGCAGCATACCTCCCTGTCTGGCTGAGTTGAGGTCTGGTTAGCAGGAACTCTTAAGGATTTTGGAACAAGAACACAATATGACCAGTAGGGGCGCTCTTGAGTATAGGTCGGAAGAGGAAGACACAGAATGGGGAAACCTGTTGATAGGCCAGGGACTCCCCAAATCTAGGTGAAAGGTTCTGAAATTGAGCATTGGTCATAGAGAACAGAGATTGGGAGGGAAACAACAGGACGTGCCCTAAGTGTGAGCCATGCAGGCAGAGAACCCTGCAGGGGTGATCAGGATGGCACCAGCAGAAGTGGGTTTCCCCTTTCAGTTCCTGTGGAGAGGCACTGCATAGTTGGGGTGACTCCATTAAGTGGGGCTCTGTGTCCTTGCCAGGCCTCTGGGAACAGGGAGGGAGGGCGCTTTGTGTGACTCGCTTGGCAGCCTCCTCCGCAATAGAAAGGCTCTGTTCTCTCGGACTCTCATCCTCACTGGCTCACTTCAGCCTGATTCAAGGTTGCTGGAATCCCTCCTAGGGGTGGAGAACTGAAGGGGAATCTTGAATTCTGTCCTTTGTGTACTTTCCAAAATACAAATACACCCACACTGTTGCTGAGTAGAGATGAACCAGACGAGCCCAAGTGCACGGTTATCCAAGGACCTGGCACTTCAGTGGTCAGCCTCTCTGCCGATTGGAGTGGTTCTCTGTAATCCCAGAACAAGGCCCCGGGGAGCTTTTACAGTGGTCATCTGTAAATGCTCTCCTGTGCTATCTCAGGCAGATACTGGGATTCCTGGGCATCAGCAGCTTCAAGCCAGGACAGCCACTGGATGGGGCCAGGGCTTTCTTTCAGAAATCCTATCTTTCTTCTTATCTGAAAGGCCCCGGGTTCTGTTCTTTGACTTGGCTTAGTCAAAGGGTCACATTTTGTCAAAGTGAATTTGTTAACTTGAGTCTTTGGCAGTATGTGGTTCTCTTTCTGGAAGACAGGAATCAGATTTTCCTAAACTATTTTTCTCCATACCTCCTGAAGTGTTGGCCTCCTGTTTTGCTTTGTTTCTTAAACTTAATCCTGGGACAGAGTAGTGATTTTATCCCCTGGTTCATTAGAGCCAACGCCTGTGATGAAATGCATTGTAAAGCCTCAAGGGCCTGCTAAGAGGTCTTAGGTCTCGATCATGTAGTATAGAGTTCCTGTTGAAGGACTTGACCTCCTTTGTCTACAGTGCCACCTTTCTAGCTGGCAAAGGGAGAAGTTACTGAGAGAATATATGGGAATATTTAAAAAATGAATCCACCCTGCAAACTCCATTTCTCGCTGAGCCATGTTCTTGTGCCGATACCGTTCGGCCTCAATACTAAGTTCTGGCGGGTTTTTGTTATTTTCTCCCAGCAAGCTACATCTCGCTCACAGGCAACTCTTTACACACTCCCACAATCATTCATCTAAATAGCGCCTAAGACCCGGTAAGTAAGGTATGACTCTTAAGGCCTTAATATCCAATCAGATTTATATAATAATAAAATCACAATTTACAAGATGCCAATACAATAATTTCAGAACCAAATAATAAGGACAATATTCTAACCCAATTAATCTATTTTGTAAAAACCTTTGTTTGGTTGTATAACTTTGTGGGGTCTGGCTCGTCCTCATCATCCATCTCCATGATCTGACGACCTCTCTCCTCCTGCTCCTGACCCTTCTCCTCTTCCAACTCTAGCTCCACCTCTCTATTCCTGTCCAATCACAGGCCTGTCACTGCCCTAATGTGATTGGACAGAGAAAATGCTGTAACAAATATACTTACATTTAACTCTTGACCCAGCCCTTCCTTCCCATCATGTGACCTACCTAGAAGCAATGGGCCCTGGGAAATGTCCAGTAGCCTGGCTACACTGTGGCAGGGGTGTTTGTCTTTGGGAAGCCGTACACTTTCCTCATGTATGTTGATGCTGTTCTGTTTAGAAGAGGTGCCAAAGCCTGGGCATTGATTCTGAGTTTGGGTGTAAGGAGGGCGCTTGCTTATGTCTCTGTTCACCATCTTCATGTGGTGTTTTCAGAATACAGATATGCAACCATTTGGTTTCAGTTTTGTTGAGAACTTAGTGTGTGAGGCATGTTCCAGATACTTGGCTCACAGGACCAGAGGACCAGGGAAAATGTGCCCCCAGAGTGGACTCTAATAAATTTAGTCTTCTTGTGTTTGGGCATTTGTTGTCCTAGTTCCAAGTGTATGTGGCCATGTGACAGCTCTCAAATCTCAGCACTAGTCACCCCCCATCCTCAACCTCAGTGCAGGATAGAGTGCAAGCCTTTCAGGGTGATGTTTGGGCCTCTAACTGTTTCTTCAGACCGTTCCCAGGATTCTCTGCTGCTGCCTCCGTGGAGCTCTGACCATGACTTCAGACCATTCCCAGAGTTCTCTGCTGCTGCCTCTTTGGGGTTCTGACCATGACTTGAGACAGTTCCCAGAATCCTCTGCTGCCGCCTCTGCTGTCAGGCCTGTTGGCTGGCAGCTCAGTTCTTGTCCCTCCTCTGGCCTTCATTGGTCTTCCCCTTTCTCTGGATAGTCCTCCTGCTCCTCATCTGCCCATGGTGGCCCGGGTTAAACCTCCAAGTGCGGCCTGATGGCTTTGAAGGCAGATCTAAGCAACCCTGAAGCTAGAGCAAGGTTCGTGCTGCATATTTGGCATACCGCATGTGGCTGTAGCTCGTGTTTCTCGGGATGCCTGTCCCCCGTGGCTGGCCAGATTGCCTACTCTGAGAACCCTGGCTAGGTTCCCTGAGTCTGGCTCACTGCCTAATGTGGGCGAGCAAGTGCTGGTCCTTGTTAATGCTGAGCACCAGCTCATACCCAGTCCTGAGGTGTGGGTGGCATCTTCTCCCTGCTTCACAGATGAGCAAGGTGAGCCCAGCTGGTAAGCTGAGTGCCAGACTTGGTAATAGCTTGGATTATCAATTGTGTTCTTATTGAAGGTTGTGGACTCTGGGTCATACTTTATGTTCTTTGTTCCTTCTGTGAGTATAATCCATTTTATGGTAAGTACTATACACAGTTTAAAATTGGAAGCTGCCTGGCCGCATAGGCAGGGTGAGGACTTTTGAAGGTTAGGCCCGGGTTTGCGGTTGTCCTCTACCGTTTGTTGTGGAACCTTGGATGGAAGGAAGTGACTGACTTCTGTGGGCTTCTTGGTTTTTCCATCTGTAGCTGGGGAGGCGATTACTTCTAGACCTCGTGGTATTAGAACTGGAAGGAAGGATACAGTCATTGGGAACAGATAGGAATTGGGCCCAGTACCTCAGCAGCCAGTGTAATTTGTCAGCATCAGCCAAGACCGACAGAGGCGGGAGACCTGAAGGGCGTGGGTGGGGAGACCTGAAAGAAGCGTGGGTAGGGAAGCTTGTGTCAGACAGGTACTGGAGCTGGGTTTTGAGAGATGACTAGGGTTCTTTTTATAGTTCATAGATGTGCTTTATTTACATTGTTTGAGTTAGACACCAACATTTTAAAAATTTGGTGGTTTCTCACAAACACAGACATTTCTAGTTTCCCAGTACTGAAGACTGGCCCAGCTAGGTGGGAATGGGATTGAGGAACAACTGCTGTCTGTCTGTCCGGTCTTGCTTGTCCCTTTGTCTGCTTGCTGGCCTTCTGTGCTGCCTGGTGGCTTGAAGCCTCAGCTCCAGATGATAATTCCCTTCAGCCCCTTTGCTGTTCCTGTCACAGCTATGACACCTCAGACAGCAGACTGTTGTTCCCTCCCAGGTCAGAGGTCCCCAGGTCTGTAGGGGCCAGCAGGGCTTGTTACTGGTGGAGGCTTCAGGGAGGACCCACTTCCTTGGTTTGAGCTCCTCTGGTGACCCGTTTCCTTCTTTCATTTTCATAGAGTGGGTAAGGTTCCCTGGGCAGAGGGGAAGAGGCCCTTCATTTATTCTGCACATGTTGGCTGGGAACCCACTGCGTGGCACCTGCTCTGTGCACAGGGACAGTTGTGGCCACCCTGCTCTCATGGGACACTCTGGGGGAGGTATGAAGGACCAGTGCACCTAAGAAGAGAAGAAGCTGCCTCGGTACTGAGCGCTCAGAGTGACCCGGTGGCTGCCTTGTTTGGGTCGTTCAGACAGTCTCGCTGTGGAGATGACATTCAGCCTGAAATGTCCTGGGGAGCTGCTGGAGGGGGTTGAGGTTGGAGTTTCCAGAGGACGGCAGGGCCTGATCAGGTGGTAACTTGGGGACTGGGCCAGAATTTGCATTTGATCTTTTTTTTTATTAGATATTTTCTTTATTGCATTTGATCTTAAGCATGACAGGCAGCCTAGAGAGTTTGAAGGACAGCGGTAATGAGATGTGTTAATATTAGGGATATAATGTGTGTTTGAATCTCCTCCTGTCTGTGTGTGTGAAGTGAGGATTCAGGACTGTGGGCAGGTGGAAATGATGAGGCTCAGCCTGAATCCTTTTATGAGAAATGCAGAGAGTGGGAAATTTTGGAGGAAAAGCCAACAGCTGTGTCTCCTTCTTTGCGACTCTTCTTAGCCTGCTCTGGGAAGAATGTCGCTGCGCTTTGCCAGCTTCATGACTGGGGAAGAGCATGGGCCAGGACTCAGTGCTCGTCTGGCCTCGCTCAGCCTTCAGTGTGGAGGTAATGTTGCTGCCAGCCCCGCGAGCGGTGTCTTTCTGGCTTGTTGACCACTTAGGTCATGTCTGGTTCTTGCCCCAGGCTTTGTCTGGGTCCCAGGCTAGACATGATCATCTGCTGGAGAAATCTGTCCCCTGCCTTTGTGGTCAGGGCTGGACGAATCCTGTGGTCTCCTGTCCCTCCCGGACCCCTCAGTTTCCTGGAGAGTAATGGGGCCACACTGGAGACCTGTCTCAGAGAGATCTGGAGTCATTAGCATAGTGGGCACATCCTTGCTCTGTCACAGGTAGGAGGGCCACACCCAGGAGCCATGCTGTCAGAGGGCATCTTTGCTGAGAGGGTGAATTCTGTTGCCTGTGCCATCCTGGCTCCTCAGGCGCTTGCTTAGTAGGATGGGGCTCAGGATCTCTTCTGGGGACGTGCATTTTCTTCAGGCCTCTGCAGAGGTTAGCGTGCCATCTTACTTGCCCTGCCCAGCAGGCCTAGGGGACAGGGGTTGCTTCTTCCCAGCTCCTCTCTCTCCTTAAGCTTTCTTTATTTTGAGGGGGTGCTGCTTGCTGCTGCCGATGCTGCCATTGCTGCCTCTGCCGCCTCTGCTGCCGCTGCCCTGACTGATTTTGGACTTGTTGAGGCAGGCCTTGAACTTAAGACCCTTTCACCTCTGCCTCCTGAGTAGCTGATAGAGACCAGTGCCACTAGGCCTGGTGTTCCTGTCTCTCTGTAAAAGTCTGTTCCCAGTAGTTAACATACACTTTAGAGCTGAGGAACTGGGCTGAGCGAGCGCTGGGCCATGCTGTGGGCTGCAGAGCTGGGCCTAGGCTGGGACCAGATGTGGTTGGTCTGTAGTTTCCTCTTGCTTCACTTCTCCCAGCAGGTCCTTTGAGCATCTCCCTGTGGGTCCCTGGGGATGGTTGCAGGTGCTCAGGTGAGGAATACAGATCTCTGTCACAGCAGGAGTGGCACATGTGTACTTTTTTTTTTTTCCTCAAATGCACTGACTCTCTACGTGGCCTGAGCTTGGCCCATGTTCTACCTGAGTTCCCTCCAGGGTCCTGCCACATAGCACTGGCTGTCTCTTGACTCACGATTTTCCTGCCTCAGCCTCCTCTTGCTGACATTGCAAGGGTGTTCTACCACGCTTGGTATTGTTTACCTTGCCAAGTCCTTTGGCCTAGGAAAGCCTGATGGCGGTGGTCGTGGAGGAGGCTCCATTCCGGCTCCGTTCTGGACACACGCGGAGCTGGCCTTGTCAGCCTGCGGACACGTGCAGAGCTGGCCTTGTCAGCCTGACAGTGGGCAAGTTACTTACAGAGTTTCCTTTTTGAACCTTAGTGTATTAATTTATCTGCTGCAAAACACACCTGAGAAAAACTACTTACGGAAGGAAGGCTTGAGGTGCCCTCTGTCATGGAAGGAAAGGCTCTCACAGGAGCAGGAGCAGGAGGGCGCTGCTCCTGTGTCTCTAGACGGGAGGCAGAGAGAGATGGATGCAGGAGCCCAGATCCCTTTCCTTTCTGTTCAGTCTGGGACTCCAGCCTAGGGAATGGTACTGCTCGCAGTTAGAGCAGGGCTTCCTACCTCAGCTAACCTAGTCTGGATAGTTCCTTAGGGTGGCCCATTCTACCTTAATTAATCTAATCTTCATAATCCATCACATAAAGGGTGGGTCATTCTACCTTAATCTAATCTTCATAATCCATCACATAAAGGGTGGGTCATTCTACCTTAATCTAATCTTCATAATCTATCACATAAAGGGTGGGTCATTCTACCTTAATTAATGTAATCTTAATAATCCATCACAGACCTGCCCAGAAGTCGGCCTCCCAGGTGACTCCAGATCCTGTCAAGGCGATAGTATTAACCGTCACACCCATTTTCCTTACTCGTTTTTGATCTTGTCCAGGAATCCAGGAATTAGAGAGATATTGTGTACTAGAAGTCAGCCTGGCATAGGCTTCAGGGTTGTGGATCTGGGGCTGAGAGCTCAGGTTCAAGTCCCACCTCTGCTATTTACTTTGTACAAAGTTAATGAGTACTGCCTCTCTGGCTGCCACCCGGTGGATTCTCAGATCCCCCAACTTTCCACCTTCCACCATAAGAGCCTCTCTCCGACATAGAGGCAGGGGATTCTGAGTGGGGAGGGCCTGGTTTTGAGGGAGCCCCCTGGATTGGAGGAAGGCTTCTTCCAATTATCTGACTGGAAGGGATGGGGCTATGCGGGAGAATAGCAGCACCGTGGAGGGGACACACAGGACGTTCAGGAAGAAGCCAGTGTCTAAAGAGACCGAAGTTAAAACAAATGCAGCTCTACTTTCCAGAAAAGCAGCAGATGCCCAAATGTCAGCGGCAAGGGAGGGAAAAAGCTGGCAGAGTGGGTAGGACCTCATGGAGGGAAGCAGTTCTGAGCCGTTGTCTGCAGTTGCTTTGTTCTCCAGATGGGGCTGTGCAGCTGAAGGGCATCAACTTGTACCCTTTAATTAGAGTCGTTCACACTCTGCTTTCTGTTGTTTTGCTTTTCCGAGACGGGATGTGGCTGTGTAGCCTAGGCTGGCATCAAACTTGTGTTTGTTTTGCCTCAGTGCTGGGATTACAGGTGTGTGCCACCATGCCTGGCTATTTAAAAAAAAAAGTTTGGTTTGTTTTCTACCTGTCCATTGGCTTCGTGAGCGAAGGGACCAAGAACCTTCCAATGTTGTAACGCCCATAGGCTGTAGCCCGGGGCACGAACAGTTGAGGCCCAGCTTTCGTCTCTGTTTTCCAGAGTGAGTATATTGCACCCTGTGACTGTCGGAGGGCGTTCGTCTCTGGATTCGATGGCTCTGCAGGTGAGTCACTGAACTTTCTGTTCTTACTTTGTCTTTGTTTTGGTTCCACTCCGGAGGTGACTGAATTGTGTTCCAGCCTATGCCACAGAATCAAAAATAAAATGCAAACTGGACATTCCTTACCTGAGCCTGTGCAGTGGTGTGTATTCTGATTGTACCCGTCCATCAATGTCACCTTTTAGTGACCCTCCTTCTTTTCTGTGTCTTTTGTCTGATAAAACAACCTTCTATTACAAAGATCAATCTTGAGCTTTGTATTGCTTATGACATACACACAGAAAGTAGTATTAATTAAACTGAACATGGCTGCCTAGTTAGTACCCCAAAACATGAAATATGGGACCTTGATAGCTTACGAGTTCTCCCATTTTAGCTCGCTGGTCCTGTAAAGGTCCCTGTGTTCTTTTGACACTCTGTTTTAACGGGGTTAGGTAATAATGGCTGAGGTTGACTCCCTTGGTGTTATGCCCTAACTTTTCCAAAACTCTTACACTCTTGACTTTTTGGGTGGTTTCCCCTTTGGGCTCCCATCCTTTGAGCAAACTAGCTGAGGTCAGAGCCCCTCTCTTCTTGTGGTTCACCTCTGCTTCCTTTGGCTTAAGTGCTTGTGTTGGTTGGCACTTTTTGGTTGGTTTTGGCCATCACCTCTGCTGAAAGCCCTGAGGTCTGCCAGGCCTGTGGGAACTAAGGGCAAACAGAGGTGGGAGCCTGGACTCTGTGCTGGTGCCTGCTGAGTTACCATGGACGCAGATGGTCCAGGCTGCCTGCTTCTGGGGGAGGTGAAGCAGCTCTTTGTGGGCATCTGTTGGAGCAGAAGAACCTTTCCCGCCTTGTCTTGTTGGTTAGGAAATTTAGCCACAAGGTCGTCTGCTCCATCCTTCTTCACCCTGGCTGCACGTGTGCGGAGACCAGCGTTCTGGTCCTCTGGGCTTCAGGACTGCTTCTGACAGAGTCTGACCTGAGCTGCCCTGGCATCATTCTCTCACCTGGGCGTTTCCTTGGAGCCTGGGACCCCTGTGCTCCTCACCACCCTGGCCTGCCTGCTACTGTTCTCAGTGGTGGTCAGAAACCTTTCTCTCTTCCTGCTGCTTTGCTCTAGGCACAGCCATCATCACGGAGGAGTATGCGGCCATGTGGACTGATGGACGCTACTTTCTCCAAGCTGCCAAGCAGATGGACAACAACTGGACTCTCATGAAGATGGGTGGGTAGAAGCAGGGACCAGCCCACCTAGTGTAACTGGCGTGGTCTGGCCAGGGGTGGTGGAATGCTTCAGGGATCTAGGATCTTAACTGTCTTTCCTGACACCTTGGATCCTTTGGAAAGCCAAGGAAAAACAAGAAAGTGCTCTGCCTTTGTGCACACTCACTTTTAGAGGAGCCAAGGTTCAGAAATCCCAGGTCAGTTAACAGAGAGAAACCAACTTTGGGGTCCACAGGCGGAAGTTGTCAGGTCTGGTAGCACTAGAGGGTGAGAGCAGGAAAGCATGGATCCTGTCTCCTGTTGAAGTGGGAGTGTCAGGTCTATGCTGTGGCGGGGCTCCTTGTTCCCTCTCAGCGCCGCTCCTGTGTCCCGTCTTCCTTTCCCCAGGGGTACCACAGAGTAGGGAGGTTCTGCAGGATCTATCACTGCCCATGAGTGACGCAACCCTAGGGTTTTGCCAAAGATCTGTCTGCCGAGAAGTCATGTGACTTCATCCTACAGAAGTTATACTAAGACTTCTAAAGAAACTGTGTTAGTAAAGTGGCTTAGTTAGTGTTTTTTAAAATTTTTTTAAATTTTTTTTTATTTATTTTTCAAATAGCAAAATAAAGCCTTATGCCAGCCTGTAGTTTTTAAGGACCGGGAGTCATGAGCTTTATAAACCTTTGAGCTTCCTGTCTGTCAAAAGTTAGCAGAGAAAATCCTCAGAATGCATGGGTGTCTACTCTGAATAGGCATGCATAGTGCCAGGGTGTTAATTGTTTAGCAAAAATCTTATTTGTTTAAAAACCTTTGTCCCCAAAATACTAGCTGGATTAAAGAAAAACTGACCTATAGAAACTATTCTGGTTCTTTTGGAGGTTGTTTAATATTTATCACAGTCTTGTAGAAGAAAGAGGCTGTCCATTGTGGTAGGGAGGCCGAAGGTTGTGGAATCCTCAGAAAGACTTTCTGTAGCCAAGATTCAGCTCAGTCCTCTGGTCAGAGGCTGGCTGGGCAGGGGCTTTGCTCTGTGGCCTTGGCCTTACATGTGGAGGCAGGGCACTTAGCTATTCTGTCCTTGTAGGTCTGAAGGACACACCAACTCAGGAGGACTGGCTTGTGAGCGTGCTTCCAGAAGGATCCAGGGTTGGTGTGGACCCTCTCATCATTCCCACGGGTGAGTGACTTGGTCCTTCCCAGCCTTCTGGACACCTCTGTATGTCCTCCTTGTTTGCTCCTTGGATCTGGGCCATGCGGGACTCAACGTCACTTGATGTCGTGATCGAGGGTCAGCTAAGGAAGACGTTTTTGGGACAGGCAGGGAAGGCCATGGTGTTCTTGATTGATTCTGCATGCCCGGCACTGAGGAACCTTTCAGAAGAGCCTGGCCCGAGCCCTGCTATGTGCCTTAGGTGAAGTGAGTGTTGAGTGTTCGTTTTGTGGCTGGCCATATGCTTTTCTTCAGATTACTGGAAGAAGATGGCCAAGGTACTGCGGAGTGCTGGTCACCACCTCGTGCCTGTGAAGGAGAACCTTGTGGATAAGATCTGGACAGACCGGCCGGAGCGCCCTTGCAAGCCCCTTCTCACACTGGGCCTGGATTATACAGGTCAGAGCCGTAGCTGCGACCCCGAGACCCTGCCTTGCCAACCCATCTTGCTAGTCATATTAAAAACCCTGCTATGGCGTTGGTAGATCCCGTTGTACGCAACCCTGTCTCTAGCCCAGCTCTCTGGCGTGACCACAGGACTCTGCCTCACCTGACATGGACAGGGCTTTACTGCCTTCTGCTTTTGCTATGTGCCTGCCACTTACTTTGGCTTGGTCTGAGGTGGCAGAGCTCCTCTGGTGGTGTTGAGGGTGCTGGTGGGAAGACCAAAGCTTTTTCCTGGTTGGCAACTGCTACTCTTCTGGGTCTGGCACTGAGTGTAGCACCTACCTCCTGACCCTGTTCCCACTTCCTCTCTTGTGGCACTTGTAGGGCTGTCTTCCAGGCCTCACAGTCTTGTACCTGATGGTGTAGAAGTTTAGATGTGGCTGTCTCCTGGCCCGTGAGAGTGTGCGAGCTGCATGGACTACCAAGCTTTTGTGGGAAAAGAAAGTGTGGATTAGTGGAGATAGTGAAGGCTGGAAGGAGAGTGGAGGTGGGGCTGCGGGGAGGGCCTTGCAGTAGGAACAGGGAGGTGGATGGATGGGGGACGGCTGGAATGTAGGCAGATTGCCAGAGGGGTCCTGGGAAGAAAGGACCACAGTTAAGACACTGGGCCAAGTTTTAAACAGCATTCCCGGGCTCATCTTCAAAGCGGTCTGTGGTTGTGGGCAGCCCCAGGCTTGTTTTCCTGTGTGACACCCTCATTGGAGGGCGTGCTTTATTGAGGAGGATGGGTCTGTACCCCAGGGTTAGCTTAATATTTTCCATCAGCATGGTTGAAGTTGTGTTTAACTGAAGTAGAGCCTCTGACCTGTTGCCGTAGGAGAAAACGTCTCAGATGCCGCTGCCAGAGTGTCTATTTTGCAAACAGTTGCATGCCTTGAGTGTTCAGGGCACTGCTGGGTGCGGGTGTAGCACAGAGGAGTGCCTGCCTACCCTTTTCCTAGGTAGCTTGTGAGAAACTAAGTTCCAGATGCTACTGTGGTAAGGTGACTTCCTCAGGTGCCACATTGCATTCTGGGGAGCAGCAGGGGAGCCTTGGTTGTCCCCAACAGGGCAAGTGTGATTGGGAAGTAATATTCACAGTGAGTCAGGCTGCAGCAGGGACTGTCCCGCTGGAGAGCATATTCACATAGCCCAGCCGGTTTGCCCAGTCTCACCAGCCTGTATATAGTAGCACACTTAATTGTTACTCTAACTGTATGTGCTGTCCTGTGGATTGTTGAGCCCAATGAGGAGGGACTGGGTATGTCCAGAGCCATAACTGCACTGAGCATTAGGGCCCCTGGTAGACACCTGTGTCTGGCAAGACTAGATGCTTCGTAGGCATTTGTAGGGTAAGCGTGTTTCTGGTGAGGCAGTCAGGGCTCATGGCAGTCAGGGATGGACTCTCCGCTGCCTGCCCGTGGCTGAAAGAAGTGGCGCCTACCGTGTAAGAGTGTTTGGCCTAGCCTTCTCACTCGGCTTCTGGCTTCACAGGATCATAGAGAGTCAGAAGCACATTTGTTTCTTGCAGGCATCTCATGGAAGGAGAAGGTTGCAGATCTTCGGTTGAAAATGGCGGAGAGGAGCACCGTGCTGTTTGTGGTCACTGCCCTAGACGAGATTGCGTGTGAGTATTCCGGTTTCATGGCGGGGGCATTACCTGATCTCCTCCTTGGGCCTCTGGGAATCTTTGTGTTCCTGCCCTTCAGCTTTCTGAATGGTGAGGGAATTTAAATCAGAGAGCAAATGCCAGCTAGCACGGAGGAGGAGACGCGGCGGTTGGGCAGGGCATGGTACCCTTGCCAGAGCAGCACACAGCCAGGGGCTGGCTCCTGGTGACTCCTTGTGTGATGCCCGTCTCTGCCTCACAGTCTGAACGGCTGTGACCTCTCTGAGGAGGAATGTTTCCCCTAAACCCTTTCTGTGTTGCTCTCTCTTTATACTTACATAGCTTCTAATAAAGTCTTTACTTCAGAAAACTTAAGAACTGAAAAGTCTTCTCTAGGCTCTTTCCCTTAATCGTCTGAGTTCCCACCACCTCTGCCTGATGCAGGTGTTCAAAAATCTGTCATCTTCCAGAGTCTTGAGGAGCCTGACAGAAATGTTCCCTCCTGGCTCGCTCTGGCTGGATTTGATCCAGGGAAGCTTGGAAGAGGCTGTGGTATTTTATCTCCACTGGAAGGAGAAAGGCCACTATGGGATGGCCTGCCCTTTCCATCTCCAGACTTTGTCA
Organism: Mastomys coucha; assembly: GCF_008632895.1. Taxonomy (NCBI): domain Eukaryota; kingdom Metazoa; phylum Chordata; class Mammalia; order Rodentia; family Muridae; genus Mastomys; species Mastomys coucha. Next base: position 184,316,758 of record NW_022196904.1, on the reverse strand, counting down.
GATGTCTGTGATTGTTGTGTCTCTCACTAACCCAGTGTGTTTCAGAGGGAGAAACCCACGAAAGTGCTTTCTCCCCTGAGCATAAGACAAATACATTCCTGTCTTGGAGAACCTGTGAAGGGCAGAAGAAGATGTAAACAAGATCACTCCCAGTCCCCTCCCTGGTGACAGCCATTGTTGACATTTCTGTGTATCTGTCATCCAGCCTGGTCAGTGTGCTGGGAACAAATAGAAACGTAATTTAAGCATTAAAAATTCCATCACATGGTTAGACTACACTCTGCCTAACAGTTCCCATATGGAGGGCCTTTGGGCTATTTCCAGTTTCTCCGTAAGTTACCATGACACTCTCATTAGGATCATGGCTCATACCCTTCTATCTTAGTTTCTGATCATGTTCGTCTTCCTATTTCTGGTTGGCTTTGCGGGTCGTCTTGTGAGTTTAAGGTTGAGCGTGTGGCAGGACTTTTGACATGTCCATTCTGTCACACGTCAGCAACCCCCGAGTTTCTTCATTTCAGAAGGAGGTAGTAAGCCTGATGTGGTGGCACACGCCTTTAACCCAGCACTTAGGAGGCAGGTGAATCTGAGTTCGAGGCCAGCCTGGACTACATAGCAAGGTGCAGACCGTGTGGGGCTACACAGTGAGACCTTGTCTCCAAAAAATAAGAAACTCAAAAGGAGTCATTCTGAGGTTAAACCTTTCTGCTTTTCTTTGAGAAGCCATTATTTTAACGTAGAGGCAGCAGCTGTTTTTGTACTTGGCCTTTTTGCTCTCTTATCTTTGAGAGCAGGCATTAGAGCTGGCAAGCAGGCAGGGCCAGAGCTGTACGGCCTGCTTGTCCATCAGGCTTGTCAAGTGTTGGGTGACCTCCTCAGACTCTGGCCCAGCCCAGTAACAGCCGGCTGGGGCTGAGCCTCAGGCTCATGACTCCCAGCTACTTCCGGCTCCGTGGAGAAGTTCTGTGTTGGTGGAGCTCAGCGGGGTCTCTGTGCCACCGCTTCAGCCTTTGTGTCCTAGATGGTTCATCTTGGACTGGAGAGAATGCCGTGTGTGCCCTCCTTATATCTGGGGACTGCCCAGGGTTTGTATGCAGCAGCGCTGCGCTTGGCAGGTCCCCATGACTAGGTTAGCAGTTCCAGCTCTTAGGGGCACACTGGTTATGCTTTTTTGATCCCGCGCTTCCTCCTTGCCTTGCAACATGGCCAACTAGGAAACAGTTCTGGTGCCATCAGGTGGCAGAACCCAGCAGCTGCAGCTCAGTCGTGGAACCCCCGTGTAAGGGTTCCCTCCTTTTTGAGAGATTTGGAATCCTTTGGTAGGAACTGAATTCTAAGCAGAAACTCTTCCCTCCCCCAAAACCTACCTGTTAAGCTTGACCAGGGAGCCAGGCAGCTGACAGGAACCATTTTTAAGAAAATGCTTTCCTTTTTAGGGCTGTTCAATCTCCGTGGGTCAGATGTGGAGCACAATCCAGTGTTTTTCTCCTATGCGATCATAGGGCTGGACACGATCATGTAAGTGAAGGGTTCTCTCCTACCCAAATGCCCGCTCCTAGCTCTGAGGCCCCAGGCTCCCCTTTCTGGTCCTCACCCCACGGTTGCTGCAGTGGCTTTCTTACTCTGGAACTCCCCCTTCGTCCTTTTGTTCTTTCCTGCCCTGACAGGTGTTTATTTTTATCCTTCCTTCCCTCTAAACCTCTAAATGCCTTGAAATCTACAAAAGTATTTATAGTAACACAAGACTAACACAAGTTAGTGTGTGAGACTATCAGAACACAGCCGGTATGAGGTTCTTCATGAGGTTCCTACTGTGCGATCTTGCCCAGGCCATCATGTTTCAGGTTTCCCAGAAGGCAGTGCAGAGGGAGTGGTACAGGCTCAGCTGTGTGGTTCTGAACCCCATCTTAAACGTCAGCAGTGAGATGGGGAAGCCTGGTCTGTGCTCTGTTGACTTGCCAGTTTTCTCACTTCAGAGCATAGCCTCCAGGCTTCCATCATTGTCTTTCTATTGGATGGGATTCTTTTCTCTTGTGGTAGAACACTCTGACTAGAAGTAGCTTAGGGGAGGAAAGGATGAACTTGACTTACACTTCCATGCCACAGTCCATCGTTGAGGGGAACCAGGTCAGGAACTCACACAGGAGCTTGAAGCAGGCCCTTGCTTAGCTGGCTTTCTTACACAGCACAGAATCACCTGCCAGAGAATGGCATCACCTGCAGTGAGCATCTGCCTAGGGAATGGTGCCACCTACGGTGTGCTGGGCCCTCCTGTATCATTTAAACCAAGACAGTCTCCCAGAGATTTGCCCACTGGCCAGTCTTTTTGGACAGCCCCTTAGCTCACTTCTTAGATGGTGGTAGGCCTTGTCAAGTTGACAGTTAAAACTTAAGTAGAGCAGGGGCTGGGGTGTCTGCACACATCTTTAATTTCAGTTCTCAGGGGGCAGAGGCAGGCGGATATCTGTGAGTTTGAGATCAACATGGTCTACATAGTTCCAGGGCAGCTGGTGCTACAAAGTGAGGTCCTGTCTCAAAAAACTACCAACCAACCAAACCTACTACCCACCCATCCAATCACCAGCAGCAGCAGCAGCAAAACTATTCTTACTTTTTATTTATTTTTTACTTAATGTGTAAAATAGTGGGTTTCATTGTAACACTCTTACACCTATTTATCATTGTACCTTGCTCATATTTGGGCATCCCATTTATTGACTGTAAACTGTTGTTGGGGCTGGTTAGATGCTAGCGTGAATGGCAGGGTCCTGGGTATAGTTGAGAAGTTGAGCTCTCCTTTCCCTGACGGATCAGGCACGTAGTTGGGGCTAGCCCATTAGGGGTGGTTATGTGTGCACAGGAAGGGCTAGCCTAGGCTTGTAAGAGGAGATGGCTAGAGAAAAAAGAAAAGTGTAGTGAATCAAAAGTGAAGGATAGGTGAGCATCGTGGTGAGTGGGGGTGGGGCGTGAGAAGGAAAGGAGCAGTGCCCCCTCCTTTGTCTTGCAAGTGGGGTGAGCTGTATGTATGTTCTACTCATGTGCTTTCCCTTTCTGGGATCCACCCCTGGCCCCCGCAGGCTCTTCATTGATGGAGACCGCATCGATGCCCCTGGTGTGAAACAGCACCTGCTCCTTGACCTGGGCCTCGAGGGGGAATATAAAATCCAGGTGCTGCCTTACAAGTCCATCCTGAGTGAGCTCAAGAGCCTGTGTGCTGACCTGTCCCCGAGGGAGAAAGTGTGGGTCAGTGACAAAGCCAGCTATGCTGTGAGCGAGGCCATCCCCAAGGTGAGTGGCCTCAGTCTGTCCTGTCTAGACGGGGCTAGCACCCATGGTCTCTGGATGATCCCAAAGCTAGATCCTAGAGCAGAGTGTATGAGGCTCTTTAAACTCTTCAGGTCCACGTCTCCGGGATGTGGTGTGAAAGATGGTTTTGGGTGGCACACACTAATACTTAGGCTTATTTAAATATATCTGTCTTAACAGCAGTTAGTGTGCCTGAGGAAAAGGAAGCTCTAAGTAGAGCGTGCTGCGGTGCTGCTGGGAAAGGCTTTCAGATAAAGTACAGAACGAGTGAGGCTCATGTAGGTGCTGCACGGCCATGATGAAGGCACATAGCAACGTGAATTTTGGGGTACACTTCTCAGCACGTGCTTCTTCTCTTTCCCTGGTTTTGAGCTTTGGAAGTTTGAGGCCCTGCCATGGACTGGGATTTCTTACGGGGTCCCTTGTTCTAACGATGGGTTCTGGCCAGGTGTGCACGGGATTCGGCTTTTTGACAAACAGACTAGACACGAGTGGTATAAGGTCTGAGTGTATTTCTCAAAACATGACATGAGGCTTTTACTATCATTGCAAAAGGGAGATGAAAAATCTGGCAGCTCAGTAGTTGAGGTACATCTGAGGCCACCTAAAACACACTAGGTCTAAAACAGCAGCCATCTCCTCTGGACTGGTGCAGCACCCCCGGGCTGCATGGGCTGGGCTGGAGGGTAGAGGCTCGAATCTTCAATGCTGAATCCTCAATCTCGAATGCTCACCTCCCC
>NW_022196904.1:184304228-184312702 GCF_008632895.1 Mastomys coucha | reverse complement strand
CCCGGGCCTAAGCGCTCTGGGCGGGGGGAGGGGGGGCTACGGACTTCTACCTACGCTCTGGTTCTAGTCTGAGTGAGAGCAAGTCCGAATGCTGAATGCAGACTGCTGCATCTAGAATGCTCAATATTGCAGACTGTCTCTCTCTCTCTCTCTCTCTCTCTCACACACACACACACACATACTCTCTCTCTCTCTCTCTCTCTCTCTCTCTCTCTCTCTCACACACACACACACACACACACACACACACACACACACACTCTCAGATTAAGGTCCGCCCATCTTAGGTAAAACGCCCACTATGCTAATCTTTTGGGGAAGTAGAGACAGTCTCTTGCTAATTCCTAGGAGTGGTTCAGCTATAGTACATGACTGAGAATGAGGATTTTACTTGACCTTGTCCTGGGATAAGTCTCTTCATTCTGTGAGCTTTAGTGCCCTACCCAAAATGCTGGAGGCAGTTAGTTAGAATGGCTTAACGTTCTAAGCCAGGGTTTGACTAGGATGTTGGAACATTGGTGAAGGTCAGAGAGCAACGTCTGAATTTTCTTTTTCTAGGTGTTAAGAAATGATATCTTGGTGAGCTCTTAGCACACAAGTACGAGGACATATCTGGGCTACCTCTGAGTTTGGGGTGCCAGGCGACAATGCGGAGGCAGGAGGTTTTCCTACTTTTGGGCCTGGGGCCCGTGGTTGCTAAGTCTTTGAGTTGCTCATCAGCATCCCCGCTGCTGTGACACTGGCTCTGGTCTACTGTGTAGTCCCTCAGAGCACTCTTGGATCCCCTGCTACATGAGAGGAGTTTGCGGGGAAGGGGCAGAGAGACGGAGGCTGTGCACAATTTGAGAAGCTCTGAGCACGTGTCGGGTGTGCTGAACACCTTCGAGTTCACACAGGGCTGGGCTCTGATTTATTCTGTACCTGGGAAGGGTCAGCCCGCCAGTCTCTAAGATGAGGCAGCAGCTGAGGGTGATCACGGTGCGACGTGGGGAGAGAGCACGAGTTCTTTTTACAGGTCACCCCCTGCCTCCCTTTCCCTTTTTTCAGAGGTAGAGTTGTTTTGGTTAGCTCTGAGAGGATAGTGAACTCCAGCCATAGCTACAAGGCTTGGAAAAGCAGACCTACACAGTGACAGCCAGAAAGCATCAAAGGGCGCAGCTTAGAGGGATGTCTCACTTGATGTATTTGACTTACTTTGGGTGAACTCAAGCTGTGCTGAACATGCTCCGAGCATCATCCGCTGACGTGACAGTGCTGAACAGGCTCCGAGCATCATCCGCTGACGTGACAGGACTGCAGGGGACAGGTGCTGAGTTCCGACCCGAAACCTGTCACGTGGTTTGCCTCAGAGTGTGTTTTTCTGGCCCTGAGCAGGCTGTTTCTCATCCTCTGTGCCTTGCCCCAGGATCATCGCTGCTGTATGCCTTATACACCCATCTGCATTGCCAAAGCCGTGAAGAACTCAGCCGAGTCAGAAGGCATGAGGCGGGCTCACGTGAGTAGAGCAGCCGGTGTGGAAATAGGGTGGGGGTGGTCAGAAGGATCTGGCACTCTCCTCTGGCCCTGGGCCTACACCCTTTGGCCTTCCAGAGTCAGTGGGAGAATGAAATTATGTTGGGTATGTAGGCCCGAAATCCTAGCTACTTGTGAATCTAAGGCAGGAGGATTGTGAATTTGAGTATTAGGTATATAGTGGGATCTATTTCAAAAAAGAAAATAAAATTGAATGTATTAAAGTTTTGTGAAACACAACACAAAATGCAAAGAAAGTGGGCTGAAGAGATGGTTCAGTGGTTAAGAGCATTGGCTGCTCTTCTGGGGGACACAAGTTCGGTTCCCAGCACATATGCCATCTCACAACTGTCTAGAATTCTAGTCCCAGGAGATCTGATGCCACTCTCTCACCTCTGTGGGCACTAGGCATAGTGCACAGCCACCCATGCAAGCAAAACACCTGTAAACATTACATACACTCACGCGTGCATGCCTATGCCTGGGTAGGGTAGTTCACTGGTTAGAGGAGCTGCTCCTGACTGAGCCTCAACTGATGAAGAGCTGGGTAGCCTTCCTCTCACCCAGTAATGGGAAGTGCTACAGAGGGCTTCCAGGAACTCCATCACAGCATGGAAGCTGGCCGGGGGATGGGGGTGGGGTGGCCACGGGACTGGGACCTGAACCTCATCACCTGACTCTGTGGTTTTTTTCAGATTAAAGATGCTGTTGCCCTCTGCGAACTCTTCAACTGGCTGGAGCAAGAGGTTGGTTCTTATCTTCACTGAACACGTGGCTGTAAACGACGGAGATATTAGCACTCCGTGGCACAGCTGTGGCCTAAAGCTTTCGTCTGATCTTAGCGCTTTCTATGGCACAGTGTTCTATGATTCTGCATACATATATCGATAAATTCAGTGAGAAAGAAAGAAGCTGCATCACTGGGGCTCTTTGTGTTAGAGGGCGATAAAGAGGGGACTAGGGAAGGTGGCCCTCCTGAGTCGCAGCCAGCTGGCTCTGCTGGGAGCAAGCTCTCTGGTGCGCGTGGTTCGAACTTTAAGCCATAAAACTTTTTATATTAAATCGACTCTTGGCCATTATTTTCCCACCCATCCATACCTGGAGCTGATAAGAGGTGAGTTTCTTTACGCTGCTTTTAAATAGACTCACTGCCCCTTTAAATATCGAGAAGCAGCTGGACTTGGAAAGAGTGGGCTAGCCTCACATCTTCTCGTGTGGCCGTGGTTTCTCCATGCTTCTAGCCGTTGGTCTTTGTAAGTCAGTTTGTTTTCCTTGTGGTTATAGCTAGGCTTTTATGGTTTGTTTATTTTACTCTTGTGCGAACATGTAGTGTGAGCATTGGCCATGTGCTCCGCTGTCTTAAGAAAAGATCCAGGTGGTGACTGCACTGCATCCGTTGGCCAGATTGCCTGTCTTATGTATTCTTCGTGTTTTCGATTGTTCTAGTCTTCTTTACCCTTCGTTATAGCCCTGTGGTGTCTTTGCACTGATCTGTTTCCTTCCTTCAGCGCTATTTGCCTTTAGTAGAGGATGCTTTTGAAATTCTAAACTTAGATGCAGGGCATTTTGGCAGATTTGGGTATATAGTGCTGTGATACAAGAGTCCAGTGACACATTAAGTGGCTAGAAACCCTTCCACTTTCCACAGCTGTGTGGAGAGCCTGCCAGAGTTCCCTCCCTGTTAGAGAGGAGATACAATGTATCGTGAAGAGTGGCCTTCTGGTGTGAGAATTGAGCACAGTCAGCTGTCTAATGAACCTCTTTCACGAGTCTGAAACCCGAGTGACTCTTGGTGACGATTTATAAACACTTTTTTTCTTGCAGGTTCCCAAAGGTGGCGTAACGGAGATCTCTGCGGCTGACAAAGCCGAGGAGTTTCGAAGGTACGTGTTTGTTGAGGAGACCCAGGGACCTTGTGCAGATTTCTTGGCCAGCTGAGTGTGTAGGGAGGCTCTTAATTCCCAGCACAGTGCAGACCTTCCAGCGACTCTGCTCTGTGTTCCAGGCAACAGGCTGACTTTGTGGACCTGAGTTTCCCAACGATTTCCAGCACGGGACCCAATGGCGCCATCATTCACTACGCGTAAGGCATGCAGACGGAGAAGCACGGGCTTGGTTCTGCACCTGGCTCTGCACAGGAGCCTGAGCAGGGGAGACAGTTTTCCCAAAGGCTTCGCGCCCACCCCTGTGTGTCTGTAGGACTCAATTGGGAGATAAGATCCCAGAGGCCTCATTTCCTCTGAATCCTCGTCTCTGCCTTTTAGGACTCTCCTCTTCCTTGTTTGCTGATATTAAAAAAATTTTTTTTTTGAGATAGGTTCTCACTTTGTAGCTCAGGGTGGTCTGGAACTTACTACATAACCTAGGCTGGCATCAGCCTTGTGATGATCCTCCTGCCTCAGCCTGGGATTACAGGGATTAACTACCATACCTGGCTGTATTTCTTTTGGGGGGCTTAGACACTCAGAACCCTCGTATCTTCTTGACTGGCGTTCTGGAGTCTTTCTTTTCTTGTAGCAGCAGGTCTCTTGATGTCCTGGTCTGTCCAGTGTAAGCACCGCTGCCAACATCTAAAAGATGCTCTGCTAACTGATGTGCGAAGAGAGATGGTGGGCAGCGGAGCCATCTCTCCTGGACTTCGGGCTTGATGTCTGCACCCTAGTCTAGGGGTGTTTTTTGTTTGTTTGTTTGTTTGTTTGTTTTCTTTCCTTTTTATCACATGATCTGTGAGAGTCCACAAACCCTCAGAGCTGAGTCTCCCAGAACTCTTGAGTTGAGGGACATTGCTGTGCTCAGGCCCCTGCTGGAGGAGGCGTAGGAAACGTAGCTAGGTCAGGTATCAGCTCCCCCGCCTCGGTACTTTGGCTCCGTGTAGGGCATTTTATGCTATGCTGGCTCCGTGTAGGCCATTTTATGCTATGCTTTTCCATCTTCCATGTGCAGTAAAGCAGAGGGCGCTCAGCTGACTCTGGGCTGCAGCTTAGTTGGATTTTTCTCTCTTAAATAATTGTGTTTAGAACTGTTGGTCTTGGGTAGATTCAGAGCTGTGTGTGGGGGATAGTCACAGATGTGCCAGCATCACTCACACTAACGCTCCGGTTCCAACACACAGATGCCAACGAGTAACGCTCCTGCTCCAACATACAGATAGCAGAGGCGTCACTCAGATGGTGAATTTCATGGTGGATTTTTTTTCGTATGGTTAGAGCAATAACACTTTCAAAGCCCTTTGCTCCTCTTTCGGGGTTTCTTCATTGCAGGCAGTTAGAGGTCTGCTTAGAGGCCTGGGCAGTATCTGATTGTCTTGTTACTGCTGGAGAGGGATTGGTACCCACAGAGTGTGAACTTAGAATGCTGGCTTCCCTCAGGGTGTCCCCAGCACCGTGGTGCTGTCTAGAATATAGGATGAGGAAGGCAGGGCCCCTTCTCACAAAGAACCATCCTGTAGAAGTGGCCCCACGCAGTCCTTTCCATGCGGGGGTTGGGAGGTGGGAAGGCGGGGTCTCAGCACAGAGATGCTTGGGCAGGGTTCGGAGCCCTGAGGCCAGTGAGCCTGTTGTAGACCTTGGCTTGTAGTCCCTGGAACCGAAGCTTAGACTGGTTGCTTTTTCTGTCAGGCTTTTTTTTTTTGTGTTGTCTGTCTGTTGTTTGAGATTGGGCCTCACTGTCTTAACGTGTAATCCTCCTGCCTCAGCCTCCTTGCTGTTTTGCTTTTAGAGTCATTTCTCAAACACTGTTCCTGTTCTAGACACAAGCAGTTACTCCTCTGTTCCTCTTCCTTCGTTGGCAAGCTAGGTTGCAAAGTCTTTGAATAGTGTAAGCTTAATGCTTATAATTTATTGGGTAATTTTTTCATAATTATGTCAGACTTAAATATGTTTTGGGCCTAATGTACAGAGGCTAGATATAGTGGTACATGCCCATAATCCCAGTGTTTTGGGAGGGAGAGACAGCTGGATCTCTGAATTTGAGGCTAGCCTGGTCTACTGAGCAAGTTCTAGGACAGCCAGGGCTGTATAGAGGAACCCTGTCTTGAAATACCCTCTCCCCCTAAAAAAAGAAGGAAAGGAAGAAAAAGTAGTATACAGTATTCATACCTGCTCAGATTTACCAAGTGATTACGACTTTGGAATGACTAATTTTGTTTACCTTTGATAGGCCGGTCCCTGAGACGAACAGGACCCTGTCCCTGGACGAGGTGTACCTCATTGACTCCGGTGCTCAGTACAGGTGAGTGAGCCAGGGCTGCTGCAGAACCCGAGACTGAACGGCCAGAGGTTGAGGACAAACTATGTTCTAGCTGAGTGTGCCTGCCGCTCACCCATCCCCCACCCTCACCGGCTTGACCTCTCATTCAGAAAGCCCAGCTGTGATTGTTCCTATGAAGGATGAAGGCGCTATGTCGTCCTTGGCTGTAAACTGGTACACTATGGAACGAGCAGCCGAGGGAAAGTGAGCTTTGGGAGCCCTGTGACGCTCTGCTCCATCCCAGAGAGCTGTCTGTAGCTCCTGCTTGCAGCTGCCTGGGGGCCTGAGGAAGAACGGTTAATTTTGAACACACAGATCCAAAATGGACCTGCCTCTGCCTTTCCATTTCTGAATTTGTCTTGCCACTTTTATAGCTATCTACTTTAGCATTTTATTTCCTCAGGAGAAAGGATGAAATTTGCCTGGGTCTCATTGTTGAACTCAAGAAGGAGCCAGAGTAGATACTGTATGTACAGAAGGCCCCTCCCCACTGCAGTGGAAGGCAGCTAGTGACCAGGTGACCACAGTCTGGCCTTGTGATCACATGGGGGGGGGGTCACTTGGCCATAGTATAAATTTTTGTCTTTCCTGAATTTTATAGGAAGAGTCTGGAAGTTCTGTTTTTGGTGTGAACTAGTGTATGCTAAGAGGCACTTCTGGGTAGTTTCAGGGTCTCTTCAATAATCCTGTTCCTCTCCAGCAGCAAGGGAAGGATTTTGGTTTTCTTGCCACAAGTGCTAGGTACAAGCTTCTGGTACTTGGTCTTTTGCTCTTAGTCCTAACTCAGTGATGGCTGTGTTATGGAGTAACCCTCGTTGTACAGACCAAAAATACTGTCTGTTAGGACTGCATCCATTCCTGCTCTTGCAAGCCAGTTTGGTTTATTTTTACCAGTTGTATTGAGATACACTTTACCCACCCAAAGTATAAAATTAGTTTATACTCACACAGACACACACAGACACACACACACACACACACACACACACACACACACACACAGTTGTACAGTCATCACCACAGTTGATTCACGTGTGAGTGTTTGTACAGACACACCTCTTCAGTTGTGCGGCTGGGAGTTGGACTGATGACGGCTCATGGGGAAACGGTTTAGCCTTGGAGGGAAAGCTGTTTTCTAAAGTGGGCGTTGCCTGTGCTCTTCAGCGCTGTGTGCATAGTTTCTCCATGTGCCCTGTTTCATGTCTGAGAAAAGATTATTTTAACTGGAAAAACTGGTTGTTTTCTCTGCCTTTGACAGGGATGGGACCACTGACGTCACCCGGACCATGCACTTTGGGACCCCTACTGCCTATGAGAAGGTAATGTGAGGCAGCGTTTCCAGGCTGTCTGCCTTCTTAGAAAGGAGATTGCTTTTACCAAGGGGTTGCATAAATAAATAAAAATTATAAGCAGGGTAGTAAAACGCTCATTTTTGTAGAGTCAGGCTTGTCAGGTTTATGAGATCTGTATAATTAATTGTTAGAGAATAAGACATTTGTAGAAAGTTTAAAAGCATGCTGTTGAGGTCAGAGCAGCTCAAGTTCAACTTCAAATAGCCTTGGCCTTTTCTTGAAGGGGGAGTGGGTAGTAAAACGTATGGTTTATCGGCAGTGTCTCGATTGCATTATGAAAGCCGCCCTCTTAGTTTTTCAAGGTCAGCATCCCTATTTGCAGCTCCCCTTTCAAGGAACTTCGTTCTGATTTGACAAATTAGAAAGGTAGCGTAGAGCTGTGAGGTAGAGAGATATCTGCCAGGGGTCTGGTGCCCGGGTTAGATCTCTGCTGCTCCTGACTGTGGCCTTGAACAGGTTTCTTTTATGTAGACATGGGCACAGCGGTGGCTAGCTCCTGGGCTGCACATGGGGCTGTAAGCTGAGAGCCTGGAGATCCGTAAGTCTCCTTAGCCAGCTCAGGCTGAGGCTCTGAGCACTGTCTGAGGGAGAAAGGTTTTACAAGATGTGCTGGGTAGCTTTCTTGGTCCTGGTGGCTCAACCATTTGCAGCCACCCCTACCTGGAAGATTTTGGGCCTTGGGTGTAGGGTCCAATTTCTAGGGTCAAATGCAGGAGGCTCGGGTGTTAGTCCTTTCTTGCCCCTCTGGCGAGCCCTTGGCCTTGTCTAAGCTAACTGACGGTAACATGGTGGTGTGGAGACCAGATGCTGAGGCCTGGCTGCCAGGCCAGATGCAGCTACCTGTGGAAGGTAGCCAGTGTGGTGCTCAAGCGCCCGCTGTGGAGGTTGATACAGAGAGTGGGGGCTGTTGTAAGTGTTCGCTGATCTCCCCATCTTCTTGACAGAAGCAAAGGCCTGGGAGGTCACCTTTCTCCTACTGCAGTGTTTTTTATTTATTTTCCTTAACTTCACTCTGATGCTCTCTGTAGTTGTCGTAGACACATTAACAGGCAGGCTGCTCTGCCGTGCTGGAGGACCGTAGGGTTTGAGTGCCTGTCTCCTGCAATCACCTTCTGGCTTTTCTTTGGCAGGAGTGCTTCACATATGTGCTGAAAGGCCACATAGCTGTGAGTGCAGCTGTTTTCCCGACGGGAACCAAAGGTAGGTGCTTCATTCTGTAACGTGGCAGGCTCAGAGCTCAACCATATCTTAAGTTTGGATAGAAAAAAAAATTATCCTTCATTTTGATTTGTCAGTGTTAGTTTCTGTTCTCGCCCAGCTAGGATATGCAGGATACTCCATGGAGTGAGTCCCTCTCCACCC
>NW_022196904.1:184288144-184304199 GCF_008632895.1 Mastomys coucha | reverse complement strand
CGGATCGTTTCCAGTGGCAGTTCTGGCCACTAACAGAAGTGCTTTACACATGTTGGGGTATATTGGGCACAAAGGCCTCAGGGCTGCAGTAGAAATTAGGGTAGCCTCCTTCAGCCACAGGGCCAGCTCCTGCTTCGATGGCCATTATTGGATTTATGTTACTGGGATCCTGACATGGGATGTATTCTGCTCTGAGTACTGGTGGCTGGGGCCTTGACTCTGGCAGATGGACATGCACTCACTCATCAGCCTTAGGCATGGTCTTCTCGTCTTTCATGCCTACATACCTGTGTGTAGCCTGGTGAGAATCTCATGCTTGCAATTCTGAAACTTTAAAGTCCCGCAGCTGGGAAAGGAAGTCTATGTCAGCCATTGCAGCCTTCATCTGCGAGTAGGTGTCCATCTCTTGGCCCGTCCATCTCTTGGCCCGCTGGTGAAATGAACTGCTTTACACTGAGCTCTGACCGGGTGCTTGCATTTTCTCTTGTTAGAAAGTTCTAGCTTGTGCTGGGCTTAAATCTGAACTCTTCAGTAACTTTTGCCTTTTGGTTTCTGTTTGACCCTCTGAAGCCAAACATAATGCATCTAATCTCTAAAGTGCTGTGTGATACCAAGGCCCTTTGCTTTTCAGGCCACCTTCTAGACTCCTTTGCCCGGTCAGCTTTGTGGGATTCTGGCCTGGATTACCTGCATGGAACAGGACATGGCGTTGGGTCCTTTTTGAATGTTCACGAAGGGCCTTGTGGCATCAGTTACAAAACGTTCTCTGATGAGCCCTTGGAAGCTGGCATGATCGTCACTGATGGTAGGTGTCCGTCGGCAGAGGGCAGAAGGTAGTTCTTTGCTGTTTGTTATTTTTCACTTATTTTAAAGGAAATTGGTAATACCAGTTTCAAAATGTCAACAACCCTTTTTAATTATTAGGGTGACTTGGGTTCACTTTAGAAAGAGTAAGGTATGGATAAAAAATAAAAAACAAGGTGTGTCGTATGTGTAGACATTTTGTTAGTATGCAGGGTCATGCTAGACACGCTGTGTTCTGCCGTGTTGTGCTCTGTGTTGTACTCTGTGTTGTACTCTGTGTTGTATTCTATGTAGTACTCTATGTAGTACTCTATGTTGTACTCTATGTAGTACTCTATGTTGTACTCTATGTAGTACTCTATGTTGTACTCTATGTAGTACTCTGTGTTGTACTCTGAGTTGTACTCTGTGTTGTACTCTTGAGTTGTACTCTGTGTTGTACTCTGAGTTGTACTCTGTGTTGTACTCTATGTAGTACTCTATGTTGTACTCTGTGTTGTACTCTATGTTGTACTCTATGTAGTACTCTGTGTAGTACTCTGTGTAGTACTCTATGTTGTACTCTGTGTTGTACTCTATGTTGTACTCTGAGTTGTACTCTATGTTGAACACTATGTTGTACTCTATGTAGTACTCTATGTTGTACTCTGTGTTGTACTCTATGTTGTACTCTGTGTAGTACTCTGTGTAGTACTCTGTGTTGTACTCTGTGTTGTACTCTATGTTGTACTCTGAGTTGTACTCTATGTTGTACTCTATGTAGTACTCTGTGTAGTACTCTGTGTAGTACTCTATGTTGAACACTATGTTGTACTCTATGTTGTACTCTGAGTTATACTCTATGTTGTACTCTGTGTTGTACTCTATGTTGTACTCTGTGTTGTACTCTATGTTGTACTCTATGTAGTACTCTGTGTTGTACTCTGTGTTGTACTCTATGTTGTACTCTATGTTGTACTCTATGTAGTACTCTATGTTGTACTCTATGTAGTACTCTATGTAGTACTCTGTGTAGTACTCTGTGTAGTACTCTGTGTTGTACTCTGTGTTGTACTCTATGTTGTACTCTGTGTTGTACTCTGAGTTGTACTCTATGTTGTACACTATGTTGTACTCTATGTAGTACTCTATGTTGTACTGTGTTGTACTCTATGTTGTACACTATGTTGTACTGTGTTGTACTCTATGTTGTATACTATGTTGTACTCTATGTAGTACTCTATGTAGTACTCTATGTTGTATTCTATGTTGTACTCTATGTTGTACTGCTGTGTTGTACTCTATGTTGTACTCTATGTTGTACTCTATGTTGTACTCTATGTAGTACTCTATGTAGTACTCTATGTTGTACTCTGTGTTGTACTCTGTGTTGTACTCTGTGTTGTACTCTGTGTTTTACTCTATGTTGTACTGCTGTGTTGTACTCTATGTTGTACTCTATGTAGTACTGTATGTTGTACTCTATGTTGTACTGCTGTGTTGTACTCTGTGTTGTACTCTGAGTTGTACTCTATGTTGTACACTATGTTGTACTCTATGTAGTACTCTATGTTGTACTGTGTTGTACTCTATGTTGTACACTATGTTGTACTGTGTTGTACTCTATGTTGTATACTATGTTGTACTCTATGTAGTACTCTATGTTGTACTCTGTGTTGTACTCTGTGTTGTACTCTATGTTGTATTCTGAGTTGTACTCTATGTTGTACTCTGTGTTGTACTCTGTGTTGTACTCTATGTTGTACTCTATGTAGTACTCTATGTTGTACTCTATGTTGTACTGCTGTGTTGTACTCTGTGTTGTACTCTATGTAGTACTCTGTGTTGTACTCTATGTTGTACTCTATGTTGTACTGCTGTGTTGTACTCTATGTAGTACTCTGTGTTGTACTCTGTGTTGTACTCTGTGTTGTACTCTGTGTTGTACTCTATGTAGTACTCTATGTTGTATTCTATGTTGTACTCTGTGTTGTACTCTGTGTTGTACTCTGTGTTGTACTCTGTGTTGTACTCTATGTAGTACTCTATGTTGTACTCTATGTTGTACTGCTATGTTGTACTCTGTGTTGTACTCTATGTTAGACTGTATGTTGTACTCTATGTAGTACTCTATGTTGTACTCTATGTAGTTCTGCTATGTTGTACTCTGTGTTGTACTCTGTGTTGTACTCTATGTTGTACTGCTGTGTTGTACTCTGTGTTGTACTCTATGTTGTACTGCTGTGTTGTACTCTATGTTGTACTCTATGTTGTACTGCTATGTAGTACTCTATGTTGTACTCTGTGTTGTACTGCTCAGTGTTTGTAAACAGACCTCCGTGCTACGTCACTGTGTCCTGTGATACACAATGTGTACCATGTAGCAGATCCCCATTTGTAAGCCGCCTTACCCACCCAGTGGAAGTAAGGAGGCAAACACCGAGCTCTTCCCCATGCAGTTTTATTAGGATCCTTGTAATCTTGCTTGTTACATCTTACTTATTTCTATTTACATTTTATTAGTTACATCTTGCTTCTTACATCTTACTTATTACTATTTCTACTTACTCCTATTCCTATTCTTAGTTCTATTCCTACATCTTACTTCTATCCTTACATACTTACTCCTATCTATCATACTTACTCTTCTATATCCCATACTTATTCTCTTCTATCCCATCACCAGCCCTAATTCTACATACTTACTATCTCTACATACTTACTCTTCTAAATCTACATCTTACCTCTAACCCATCACCAGCCCTAATTCTACATACTTACTCCTATCTCTACATACTTACTTTTTCTTCTCATACTTACTCTATATCCAGCCCCCAGCCCTTGTGGTTTAAATACTTTTCCTGGTCCCAATCAGCATCAGCTACATGGCAAAGTATAATAGGCTGTGGGAATTCATGCCAGCTTGCATCACAAACTAGAGGCACTCAGCTTCTGCAACTAAGGCTTGTTTATCAATGCTCTCTGCTTTGGCCAGAGACCAGGTGTTCAAAATATATGTATATAGGGTGGCAGCTGCGGCTCCCCACACCCATTGTTGTATTCTGCCTTTTAGTTAGTTTTCAGAACTTTGGTTAAACGGGAGAAGATAGGGTAGGGCAGCCCCTCTCTCTCCTTCCTTGTGGGAGGCTGGGGGTGTCGTCTCTGGTGTGCTGCTTCTGTGGGCTGCCTCTCACTTTGAGTTGTTTGTTCTAGAGCCAGGGTATTATGAAGATGGGGCGTTTGGGATCCGCATTGAGAATGTTGTTCTGGTGGTCCCTGCGAAGACCAAGGTGAGTGTTCACATCATTTGTTTAAAAGTTTCCTACTGTTCTTATGGGGGAACAAATTCTTTTGAGCCATGGTGGGGCCAAGATGGCACTTCTTCCCCCATACAGGGATTTAACCAGAAACTTCCTTCCTTGTAAAACCAGAAAGGGGCGGATGTACCTCAGTGGTCGCGTCCTGGCTAGGCACAGCAAGGGCCCAAGTTCCCTCCACAGCACTATCCAACACAGGAAAAGAAAATCCCAGTAAATGGAGGAGCCTGAGATTTGGGCTCGGTGGGGAGAGGCATGTTTGGCACACCCTGAGTGTGAACCCTGGGTAGAGAGCTGTCCTCTTACACAGAATTAAAAACAAAAGCTTGGCAAATATGACCTCTTAGGCCACATGGCTTATTGATTTGGATAGTTTATACCCCAGTAGAATATCAAGTATAATCTTACAGACTCAAACCAGAGATTCCCCAAATCTGGATACCCTAATGTCTTGTTCCCACCCCTCTGTCGCAGCAGACATTAGCTCTGTGGCGCTGCCAGAGGGAGCGCTGAGCACCACTATTTGCCAGTTCCTGGTAATTCAAAGGGGTGCTCTCAGCAGTGTGTGGGAAGTCTGCTGCGGTTGGGCTCCTTGTCTGAAGATGGTACCTGATGACTGCTGGTCAGGTCCCACTTACACACTCCGAGGGGTGCCAGGCTTCGTAGAGGAATTAGTCATTCCCTGTGACTAAGGGGAATATAATCTGCTGTTTTTTCCCTCTGTTCTCCTGCAGTACAATTTCAACAACCGAGGAAGCCTGACCTTTGAACCTCTAACTTTGGTTCCCATCCAGACCAAAATGATAGATGTGGATGCTCTTACAGATAAAGAGGTAATGAGTAATCTTGGGTGGAAGTTTGCAAGAAGTGTTAGTATGGGGTGAAGACTGTCCCCGCTCCATTCCCATAGTTCCATACAGAGGTCAGCTGCTTCTGAAGTCTCCTGAGACTAGCCATTCTAGAATGTGCTGGGCTCTTAGCAGAGGTAGTCCTGCTTCACAGGTTGTAGGGCCCAAGGCCTCATGGGTAGGCACTGTAGACCATTGCTTTTCAAGAGAAACAACTCCACTCCTGCTTAGGTGCACTGAGGAAATGCATCAGCTACTGTGTCCAAGCGCTGACAGAAATAGCTTACAGGGCAAGAGCTGCTTTGGCTGCGTGTCAGGCGATTTCAGACCATCTCTGCTGGGAGGGCATGGAAGAACAGCTCTGCACGTGAAGATGTGAGGCAGATTTTGATGTCAGTGGACCAGGAATCAGTGAGAAGGTCTAGAACCAGGGACTAGACCATGGCCTTTGAAGACCTGCCCTTAGTCTCCTGCATTTCCTGCCCCACCTCCTACATTTCCATAGACTCTGAAATTAATGCCCCTAGGGACAGACACTCAGAGCAGGAACTTACGGGCTGCATTTCAGAGTCAGAACGTAATCAGTTCTCTAACGGACATGGATCCACTTGCCTTCCCTACAAAAGTCAGGTCTCTTGGCCACTGCAGACACCAGATTGTTTTCTTGTGTTGCAGGAAGCATTAAGGAGGTGAGAAGCAGGATCTGTCGTGTGCTCAGATGACACAGATGAGTGAGGAGCTCCCAGTCTGTGTGTCACTGCTCTGGTCATAGTGTGTGGCACAGCAGTGTTCACTAGCCAGGCTCACAGGGCTAGCGGTATCCAGTGAGTCCTCCAGATCTCAGGGCTGGATAAGTGACAGGCCAGAGTACCCAGAGTAATGACTGATAGGCCAGAGTACCCGGAGTAACGACTGACAGGCCAGAGTACCTGGAGTAACGACTGACAGGCCAGAGTACCCGGAGTAACGACTGACAGGCCAGAGTACCCGGAGTAACGACTGACAGGCCAGAGTACCCAGAGTAATGACTGACAGGCCAGAGTACCTGGAGTAACGACTGGCAGGCCAGAGTACCCGGAGTAACGACTGACAGGCCAGAGTACCCGGAGTAACGACTGACAGGCCAGAGTACCTGGAGTAACGACTGACAGGCCAGAGTACCCGGAGTAACAACTGAGGAGTCAGGCGGGTAGTGAAGGCCAGGGAAGAAACTAGGGCCTGGAAAGGGCAGGAACAGTTAGCCAGACAGAGACAAAGCAGGTTTTAATCTAGGAAGATGGAAACCAGGACATAGGCTCCAGGGCAACCTAGAAATCAGAGGGAAAAGCAAGTGACTGATGGGGACCCGAGGCAGGAAAAGGACAAAAAGGTATTTTAGGAATTAAGACAGTTGTTCCTGAGATAAGCTGCTGGCCCATCCCCTGTGGATGCATGACCGATCTTCACTGGGGCCTGCTTGGTATCCTCCTTGGCCCTGAAGAGGAGGAAACCTTAGGGCTCATGTACTCTCCAGGTGCTGTAGAGTGGGAATCACCCGGCTCGAGGCCTTTGTCATTTAACATGTGGGTTACAGAGGAAATACATCCACTCCCTGTTTAGCTTTCCTGTGTTCACGGGCACCTGCGTCTGGTCATTGGTGCCCATGGTTCAGCCAGCATTTCTAAAAGGGCCTGGCGCTCCTGCTTTGTTCAGATTGCAGACAGATTTAGAACAGGATGCTCAGCATGGCAGCAGCCTAGTGTCCAGTGTGTCTCTTCAGTGGCAAGAATCGTGTCTGCAGCTCTGGAGCCCTCCACCCTACCAGACTGATGCTGTGGGTGCCAGGGAGCATGGGCACACAGTGCTGTGAGAGCCAGCTACTGAAAAACCTATGTCCCCTAGGGACCTATGCCTCTTGGAGCATCCTTTGGACACTTCCAGGTCCTCAAGGGACTCTTGGAAGCCCAAAGCTATAGTTGTTGACCAGGTAACTAGGTCAACTCTGACCACATGTGAATCAGGAGAGGTTAAGCAGGGATGGTCTTTCCTGGGACAGTTTTGCTTACCAGACTCACAACCCACCTGATGACACAGGACATAAGCCACCGGGAGCTGCCCTGGCCAGTGGCTGTTAATACACCTTGCTGGGCCAAGTCGCTGAAGACTTATTTGGGACAACTAATTCTTTGGGCCATGAGCAAGTTTCCATGGCTAGTAGGAGGCAGTATTTGACATACCAGGCAGCGTTCTGCCTTACTGTTTTAGCAAGTCCCTCTCTCATACAGTGCTTCGTAGGCTGGGACACCATATTTTTCTGAAAGAATGGTAATATCACACAACAAGGTTTGTCCACTGACTTAAAATACCTGCTCATTGTACTTTCCTATCAGTCTGTTCTTGGTGGTTGGTTCCTTTAGGTGTTGTTTGAGTGGGTCCACCTTTTGTCACCAGATGGCAGCAGAGGACCATAGTCTGATGTGAATGTGGTCCCCTGCAAACACGGGGACTCTGGAGTCAGTCTGCAGTATCCTTTCTCTCATTTCTCATCCAAAAGGGCCTTAGGAATGTCCCCTGCGCCCCAAGGTTACACGAGGCCACCACCTTCACCACTGAGCTGCATCCATCCACTGCTGACAGCTGCATCCACTGCTGACACAGACACACAGGCTTCACTGGTTTTAACTTGAATGACCTCACTGCCTCTCCTCAAGGCCATTGTCGCTTCCCCAGCATGAGGCAGGGGTGTTTACTGTTAACAGTCAGCACCAGGGCCCTGGCTCTGTCAGAGCCTGTTGACAATGGTAGCCCATCTGTCTGCCTTCGGTTTATCTTGGTCTCTCAGGTAGGCTCTCTCAGGTACCTGCTGTAGACTGTTCCTGAAGCTAGCCCTTTGTGATAACACAGCCTCCCCGAATAGCTTGCTTCTCAATTGCTACAGCCAGGACCTAAGGCCTTGTCAGTCTGGGTCCGTTAGGTATGTGGTCAAGTCCATCCTGTGGACTCCATTCCAGGACTCATGACGTTTTATTTCCCCTCTCCCACTACTCCCAAAAGGAGGGGACTTCACTCTTTGTATCTGTCACAGACTTTTTTTTTTGTTTGTTTTTTGAGACAGGGTTTCTCTGTGTAGCCCTGGCTGTCCTGGAATTCACTCTGTAGACCAGGATGACCTCGAACTCAGAAATCTGCTTGCCTCTGCCTCCCTAAAGATGTATACCACCACTGCCCGGCTGTCACAGACCTTTTAATACCAGGTCTGGGGTTATCAGTTCCCAGGCACCAAGTTCTGTCATCATCTAATCTTTAATCCTTGTTTTATTTATTTATTTATCTTTGGGTGTGTGTGTGTGTCCACAAGGGGCTATAAGTCTAGCTTGATTGCAGCCCTGCCATAAAGAACTGTAGGCCGTGATCACTCTAGGTGCTAGTTCATGTCAGGGCTAGCTGGGCTTGGGTGATGGTCGCTCATTCGGCTTTAGTGGGTATAGGGCAGGAAGCTGAAGAGCATCTGGTCTCAGCAGACGCCTTTACAACCCCCGGGCTTGGTGAGGTCTGCCTCTGTCCTACGGTAGTTCAAGGTTAAGGGAATGAGTCCACGTGGCCTGGGAAGGCGCTCTTGGCTTAGTGATGACCCCTTCTCTTCTGATTAGCAGTGGGTGTGGCTTCCAGGTATCCAGGGGGGGTCCTG
Organism: Mastomys coucha; assembly: GCF_008632895.1. Taxonomy (NCBI): domain Eukaryota; kingdom Metazoa; phylum Chordata; class Mammalia; order Rodentia; family Muridae; genus Mastomys; species Mastomys coucha. The sequence continues at coordinate 184,295,584 of NW_022196904.1, read as the reverse complement.
CTCCTGGGGGAGTCCAGAGCCTTGCTTGCCTCCAGGTTATTTTTGGTTCCCTCACAGTCACTGCTAGTTCCTTTGGCACAGCACTCTCTTCAGCAGCTTCTGGTGAATCGCAGCCTTCTTTCTCCTCCCCTCCTCCCCGACTCCCCTTTGTACTTTTAGACACTAAGAAGAGCTGAAACTCTTCTTACCCACTTGCATATTTTCTTGCAAACAGTCTTTTATGAAGCTTGTTGAGAACGAGGCAAGAATGTATTGATGGGGGATTTCCCCAGGGAAGCAGACATCGGGGGACCCAGGAACAGAAGCACAAGCTGTTGTGTGCATCTCTCCTCTCAGCTGTGCCCGTGGCACCTGGGCCCCTCGCTGTTGGCCTGTGCAGCTTTCATGTAACAGTGCGGTGTCCTTCTTTCTTCCCTTGCAGTGTGATTGGCTCAACAGCTACCACCAGACCTGCAGGGACGTGATTGGGAAGGAGCTGCAGAGCCAGGGCCGCCAGGAAGCGCTCGCGTGGCTCATTAGAGAGACAGAACCAGTCTCCAGGCAGCATTGATGTTGCCTAGTGTTTGTTTTTCGTAGATGCTCTGGGGGAAGGAGGACACAAGGCAGACCCCTGACTTCTTTCTCCTCCCCTCCTCCCCGACTCCCCTTTTTACTTTTAGACACTAAGAAGAGCTTAAACTCTTCTTACCTACTTTGATATTTTCTTGCAAACAGTCTTTTATGAATTTTTAATTGTTGAGAATGAGCCAGGAATAAAACTGCTACACCAGAAGGAGGGGCCCCACAAAGCCGAAGACTTGACAAGGGGGAGATACCTGAGCCCTCTGGCCAGTGATGGCCAGCACTGACTGCTCCGCGACGGTCTCGTTCCAGGTGCTAGGACCTCAGTCATGGTCACCTTGATGTTCATGAGACCCTCCTACGATCGATCAGTGAATAAAAACCATCAAAACTCGGCTGGGTTTTGTCTGCCTCTTTCTCCAAGGTGCTGTGTCCTAGTAAGTTAGGCTGCTGGCCAGGAAACACACAAAACACCCCCTCAAACACACACACACACACACACACACACACACACACATACACACACACACACACACACCGCACACACACACACACACACAAGATGGTAAGCAAACAAACAAAAGAACAATAAGTCAAAAATACCCGAACAAAGCAAAATGATGCTGAAAGTCTACAGGGTATCATCGAGCTCATTCTGTGTTGGCCAGTGGCTCCTGGGCGTCGGGCCCTGCCTGACGTGTGCCTGACGTGGTTGCTGTCCCCAGGGCCACTCCATTAGAGGGCGCTGACTTTTCCTTTCCCAGCGGGTTTCACTTGTAGATAGCTTCCTGGTTGGAGGGTGAGTGTTAGGGAGCAAATGTCCACTCCCTCCCTCAGTGCTTGCCAGGAGCCCTCAAGGAGAAGCTAAAGCCGAGCAGGGGCTCTTCCTGAGACGGCTCCACCATGGACTGTTAGAGTTAGGATGAGTTCTAGCAGGGGCTCTTCCTGAGACGGCTCCACCATGGACTGTTAGAGTTAGGAGTTTGCTTCTCTAGGCAAGGCTCAGAAGACTATATTCTAGGAAAGATTCCTGGTACAATATGATTTTTCCTATTAAATATATAGAACAATTACTAGGTACTAGCCCACCCTTTTGAGCAGATCTCTGCAGAACAATGATGCTGTATAGATAAATAGATGTTTTCTTAATTCTTAATGATGATCCTGTAAACTCCTAAAATTATATTAGTAATTATTAAATTACAATAGGACTGCTATCCGGTCCTTTCTGATAATCAAAACTTCAGTGAGAACTCTACCAGTCTCCAAGTGTCATGAATTAATTGCTTCTGAGATAGCAAGCAGGCATCTACAACTTAGTCACATTCCAAGAGGTTGTAAAACCATTAATCAAAGATCATAAAAAAGGAACTAAGGATTTACTAAAGGTGTAAGGACGGAAGATACAATATTGACTGGATTTATCTATATGAAACTTTACTAATAACTTAGTCACAAAAAGTTCTTAACTTTCAATGAACCTGTTGAGCTAGTGACAGATAATGTTTAGCCAGATAATTATTCAATAGATATGCATGTAAACATTCTCTCTTGAATACTTCTTATTCAATTAATGACTTGAATATATGTTTGAATTTCTAGTGAACGTTTGTAAAGTCAGGGAGGTTTGGAAAAAATCATGTGATCTACTCTAGAAAAGGTACAAAAGACTAGGAAACATTACATTGGAAAGCATAGCATTGGGAGCAAGGGCATCATTACATTAGAACGGGAGAGAGCAGGATTAGAAGGAGAATGCCAAGCAGAATAGCTCAGAAATTACAAGGCAACTTAAAAAATGAAGAGAACAATATGCAGAATGAGAAGTGAGCTCCAATCTTTATTGCATAGAGAAAGGAAAAGCTTCTATCCTTTAATTGCTAAATGAATTAAACCCAAGTCTATAGGAAGACAGCCTGGTCCTCGTCCGTTAGACTGAGCCTTCCTTGCTGTTAAGGAAACACCCGTTCTGTCCCATGGTAAGGAGAAACCTGCCTGCTCCGGCTGTCTGCAGCTCCTCTTTTCCTCTTTTCCTCTGCATTCTGCACACTGTTCTTTTGCCTGCTCCTGCTCTCTGCAGCTCCTCTTTTCCACACTGTTCTCTTGTCCCTGCTCCTGCTCCCTGCAGCTCTTTTCCACACTGTTCTCTTGTCCCTGCTCCTGCTCCCTGCAGCTCCTCGTTTCCACACTGTTCTCTTGTCCCTGCTCCTGCTCTCTGCGGCTCCTCTTTTCCACACTGTTCTTTTGCCTGCTCCCGCTCTCTGCAGCTCCTCGTTTCCTCTTTTCCTCTGCATTCTGCACATTGTTCTCTTGTCCCTGCTGATGCTCTTCCCCTCTACCTCGAGAGGAACCGAGACGTGTAGGGGTTGGCCCCTGGCAGGTTCTGTGACCTCATATGGCTTGAAGCTGTGGAGGCCCTGTGCATCAGACTGATAATTAAAAAAAAAAAAAAAAAAAAAAAAAAAAAAAAAAAATCTAAGTAATGTAGAAAAATGAAGTCAAACCATTGCTACAGTAACTCCAGCTTTTACAGTTGTCTGTGCATCTCACCGAGTTTTTTTTTTTTTTCCTCGTGGTATCTGGTTGCTTTCCTGTTCTTTCATTTTATTTTCAGGGCCCCTTCAGTACCTACCTCCCTCACTCCCTCCTCCCCCCCACCCCCCGAGTCCGGGGATGCCTTAGTTTCTCTTCTACTTTTAAAGAACAGCTTTGCTGGATGTTAGTTTCAAGGTTGACTCTCTGTCTTTTAGTATTTAGGGTATGTTGGCCTACTGCCGTCTGCCTTCAGACATTTCTCCTTACTAATCTTACTGAAGGTTCCTCATAGCTGATAAGTCAAATTTCCACTGATTTCAGATATCTTTGGAAAGACAAACTTCAGGAGGTTTGATGATGATGTGTTGCAGTGAGAGTGAACCTTACTGGAATTTGTTAACGTCTTAGATTATATTACTAATCTTAGATTTATATTAATGTCTTTCATTAAGTTGGGGGATTTCCTAAACACCATTTCTTCAAACACCCACCCCACTGTTATCTTCCGGGATGGACAGTGTCCTGGAGGTCCCTCTTTCTGGTCCTCAGACTCACTGTTTCCATCGCATTTCCCTTCCTGTCTGCTCAAATGCAGCTTTGAGTCCCACTAGTCAGCTTGCATTTAGCTACTACGATTTTCAGCTCCAGAATTTGTTTTTGTTTCTTTGTTTTCTGTGTTGCCGTTTGCATTTTGTTCAAGCACGTTCTCGACTTTCTACACAGTTTCCTTGAGCATCGTAAGGCCTTCGTCTTAAAGGCAGCTTGTAGACCAGTCACCCATCTTCTGTTCAGGTTTTGTTAGTTTGTGTGTGTGTGTGTGTGTGTATTTTTTCCTTTGGAAGCGTCAGACTGCCCATTTCCTTGTGTGTTTTTGCCTCTTTCCTTGGAAGCTGAGTTCAAGGCTCCTCCTTGGGACCTCCCTCCTTTTGTTGTTGCTGGTTCCTTTTTACCTTGACAGCAGGCCAAGGATGGATGGACTGTGGCATGTAGGTGTTGTGGAGGGGAGAAGGCAGAATCTCAATGTTCCCTACTCATCATCCCGCAAGTCTCCCGCTATTAAACAATGCCTTTAATTCAACTGGCTCTGACAGATGAACAAATACAAGCGTACCTGCTGTTCCTCAGACAAGATGGTAGCAAGGGCAGGCTTTATTAGAAGAGTGAGCCCAGAGCACTGACGAGCCAGCCGGCACGGTCTACTTTGTTTCCATGAGTTCTTGATCCCAACCTGCGGTGTGGTGGGAGCAAGATCTGCTCCTCAGATTATTTTGTAACAAGGTCAGAAAAGTATAGAAGCGATGCTTGCCAAGGAATAGCAAGATACATTTTCATCCTCTGAAGATGAATTCTTAACTGTCTTTACTGCACGCTTGATCATAATTCTAATATGTACCATAAAGTGAGACTTAGAGGAGAATTTTCTCCCCGAAGCATAGAACAGATTAGGCTTGTTTCTCATCCGTCATCGCTCTGGAAGGAAAGCAGGAAGCATACGTACCCTTAGGACTCTGTCGTCTCCTGATACCACGAAAGCTGCCTTATCTATAGAAATGGGAAGTGTGAATCACAGTTGATTTCAAGTTTACAGAGACCATAACTCAAGTGTGACGGCAGCTCCACCATTCCTGCATCAGGCTGTTAAGCCTGTCGCTTCCCAAGGCATCCTCACAGCAGTTTGACTTAATTGGCTCCAGCCACACTGCCAGGTGCCAGGTGCCTGGAGTCTCCTACCTGCGATGTTGTCTTAGCATTAAGCCTCTGAGACTTAGAAGATGTAAGACAGTTCCAGGAAGACAGCACTGGGATTCTCCTCTCAAGCTCCTCTCAGAGCTTGAGGGAGGGTGGTGAGAGAGAAAGTATAGCACAAAAGAAGTAGTTTAAATAAGAGATGCTGAGTGCAAAAGCAGCATTATTGCTACATTACGGAACTCCAAAGAACCCAGCTCATTTCTCTGTCTTGCCTGCTCTGCTCTCTATTAACATTTTATGTACAAGGCAGTGAAGATGCAGGGGTGGTGCAGGTGCAGGTGCAGGGCTTCTGTATTGGACCCCCTGGCGGGGCTGGCCTCTAGGGTGCTTTCCAGTCTGGTGCGGCTATGATGCTTGTCTGGGAGACAGCCCCCCCACCCACCCCCATGATCTCTGATCTGGGAGCTTGGCTGGTATTTACCTGGCGAGCAACAACCTTCAGTTGTTTCTCCTCAGCCAGACTCTGGGCTGTGGAAGTGATTTGGAGGTAGGTGGCGGTTGGGAGTGGCTCAGCTCTTGGGAGTTTATCCTGCTGGTGACCTAGAGACTCAGCCTTTCGCAGTGTTTGAGCACTTTGCATCTGGGGAGGTTAGTACTGGTTCTGGAAGAACTCTGATGTGATGGTTTCTAATTTTTGTGTGTGCGCACTTGTGTATGTGTGTGTTCTGTGGAAGCCAGTGGTCATTGTCTGATGTTCTCTCTAATCTTCCACAGTCGTCTTTGAGACAGGGTCTCCTTGAGCCTGGAACTCCAGATTCAGCTAGCCTGGGTGGTTAGCCAGCCCCAGGAACCTTCTGTCTCTGCTTCTCAGCACTGGGCTTAGAGGCATGTGCTGCCAGGCCTGGCTTCTTATGTGGGTCTTGAAAATTCAAACTCAGGTCCTTGTGCTTGTAACAGCAAACTCTACCAACTGAGCAACCTCCTCAGCCCTGACTGAGCAACCTCCTCAGCCCTGACTGAGCAACCTCCTCAGCCCTGACTGAACAACCTCCTCAGCCCCTGACTGAGCAACCTCCTCAGTCCTGACTGAGCAACTTCCTCAGCCCTCCTCAGCCCCTGACTGAGCAACCTCCTCAGCCCCTGACTGAGCAACCTCCTCAGCCCCTGACTGAGCAACCTCCTCAGCCCTGACTGAGCAACCTCCTCAGCCCTCCTCAGCCCCTGACTTAGCAACCTCCTCAGCCCCTGACTGAGCAACCTCCTCAGCCCTCCTCAGCCCCTGACTTAGCAACCTCCTCAGCCCCTGATTGGTCGTTTTAAGGCCCATGCTGTGATCACTAGCGAGTCAGAATAAGACATTAAGAAATTCACAGGAAAGTGGGGTGTGGTGGTGTACATCTTTAATCTCAGCTCTGGGGAGGCAGAGGCAGATGACCTTGGTGAGTTCAAGGCTAGTTTGGTCTACATAGTGAGTTCTAGGACAGCCAGGACTATGTAGAATGATTCTGTCTCAAAACCAAACCAAACCCAACCCAACCCAAAACCTAAAACCCAAAAACCCACAAAAGCAAACCAAGCAAAACCAAAGAACCTAAATCAAACATAAAAGCCAAAGAAACAAGAAATTCACAGGATATAGAGTTAAAAATGTAGGTTCTGACTTTTGTCATAGTCTTGAATCTGTCCAAATCACTATAGAAACAGAGAAGCTGAAATAGCAGAACTGAAAGGCAGGGATGAGATTTACAACAAACAGAGGTGACGTTGGACAGGAGCAGCGCAGATGTTCTCTCCAGTCTGTGGTGGAGGAAGATGGAGGAAGATGGAGGAAGATGGAGGAAGATGGAGGAAGATGGAGGAAGATGGAGGAAGATGGAGGAGGATGGAGGAAGATGGAGGAAGATGGAGAAGGCGGCCAGGTGCTCACCAGCCTGGGGACAGGCTAGGAGGTCGGCCTCCAAGAGCTGTTTTGAGAAGTGTGATCAAAACAAGGACCAGTTGAACATTACTGTGGCATGTGGGTTTTGTGGAAGAGAGTCAGGAGCTGCTGCAGCCAGAACCCTGGAAACCAGCTTGGCAAACCGCCCCCAGCAAAGAGAAACTGCTGAGGACAGACCCAACCAGGAGACACTGTTCAGGACAGACCCAACCAGGAGACACTGTTCAGGACAGACCCAACCAGGAGACACTGTTCGGGACAGACCCAACCAGGAGACACTGTTCGGGACAGACCCAACCAGGAGACACTGTTCGGGACAGACCCAACCAGGAGACACTGTTCAGGACAGACCCAACCAGGAGACACTGTTCAGGACAGACTCAAAAAGGAGACACTGTTCAGGACAGATCCAAACAGGAGACAGTGATGGAGGTGAGAAGTTAGAAATACTGGCAAACTGCAGAATTATAAGCCAAGAATGGAGATGCAGCTCTGGGATATGTGGTAAACACAGATGGAAAACATTTCAGAGCCACAGGCTCCCAAGGATCCAAGAATGAAGGAGCAGAGAGTGTCTTAAGCAAACAGGAGAAACTGTAGGAAGTGAGACAAAGGGGCGGGGCTACCGTTGTCAGTACAGAGCTCGCAGCCACAAGCTTGAGTTTGGAGCCTTAGAACTCACGTTAAAAGGCAGGCTGGGCAAGCTGAGCAGGCTG
>NW_022196904.1:184270714-184285714 GCF_008632895.1 Mastomys coucha | reverse complement strand
AAATTCCATATATCCCACTACCGTACCACTTTCTATAGCATTCAAAAACTGTAAGAAATTCCTTTCTGAAAGTTGAACTTTCCCAAGTCTCTCCAACAGACTTACGGCTTCCCAAGACTCAATACAATCTGTGGCCACAACTATGAATATAACCACTAAGAATATGTATTTATTGGCATGATGGGTGAAGATATTTCAGGTTTAGAGATGACAAGATAATGGAAGGGCAATGGGAGCCTCCCCACTGCCTTCAAAATTGGGCAACCTATCTATTTTCTCTGACCTCCAGTCTTGTCATTTATAAAACAGAAGCAGCAACAGCATCCTTGGTGGCTTATTTGTATGGATAAAGTGAAACCGTGGTCACAAATCACAGCCCGTGTTGGGACACGCAGCATCACGCAGTAAAGCTGAGTGGAATGAGAGGCCACATGCGCGTTTAGGGAAGGAGAGGCACCTCTTGTCTTGGTCCTCTCACTATTCTTTATTCCTTTCTATTCATTCCTTATCATTATTTTAAAAACCAGATATTATTGGGGCTGGAGAGATGGCTCAGTGGTAAAGAGTGCTTGCTGCTTTTCAAGAGGACCTGAGTTTGAGTCTTAGCACCCACGTTTGGTGACTCTGGTGCCAGAGGGATCAACACCCCTCTCTGGCCTCTGCAAGCACCTGAACTCATCCATGTACATACAAGTCCAGGCTCTATACACATAAATAAAAACACCTCTCAAAGAAACCAAATGTGTTTAGAACAGTCTTAGATTCTCTGCCAAACAGTACAGAGAGACCTTTTTTTTTTTTTTAATCACAATGAACAAATACTGATGCATCATTAATAACCAGAGTCCATACTCTTCTTGGCATTTATCTGGTACACTTTTCTGTCGAAGGATCACATTTTATCTGCAGTTCTGTTTTCTGTGGCTCTGATCCCAGATCACAGTTCACTGAGGAAAGCCAGGGCAGGAACTTGAAGGAGGGAACTTAAGCAGAAGATGTGAGAAGTACTTCTTAATTGGTTTGCTCTTCCTGGCTTGCTTGGTTTGCTTTCTTACATACCCCAAGCCACCTGCACAGGGATGGCACCATTCACTTTGGGTTAGATCTTTCTACCTATCATCAGCAAAGAAGGTATCCCACAGACCGTCCACAGGGAAATCTGAGGGAGACAGGTCCTCAACCTTCTTCCACATGACTCCATCTTGTATCAAGCTCGCAAAACCGAACCATCTCAGTCGTGGTGTCCCATTAGGTGGTGACAGTCTTGTACTCTGTTTTTGATGACATCGACAGTTTTGAAGAATGCAGATCAGCTATTCTGTGAACTGGCCCCATATTGGCACTTTTCATATGATTAACCTGTGGTTCTACATTCTCAAGGGAAGACCACAGAGGTAAAAATTCCATTTTTATAACATCGGATCAAGGCAACACACCGGCAAGGCAGCCTGCCACTCTAGGGATGGACCTTGGCCTCTGACTGGGGAGGCTTTTGCTTATATTTCTTCACCATAAAGGTAATCCCCCTGCTTGCTATTATGCTCTCTTGAAGTAAGTCACTACATGCAGATCGTACTTGAGTGGAGATTACACTTAGCCTTCTTGAGTAGCAAGTATCTATGGGCTATTTGATAATATTTGATATTTGCTAATGACTAGCCCATGGGAGAGATTCATCTCTATTCTTACTTTTGTTTTTCACATCCACAAAGACATGTGCCTGTTTATTTTTAATTTTGGGTGGTAATTAATGTCACTTCGTTTTGTTCCTCAAATTGTCCCATCTTTGGTCATTAGGATCCTTCATTGGCTTCCACGTCCCTTGGCATATCTTCCCCACCGCCGCCTCATTGGGATTACAGTATGCTTCAGATTTCTTTGTTTAGTATATTTCCCGACCAACCCTTGATTCAGCCATTTTTCCGAGGAGTTAACTTTCTTTGGAAGAAGGTATCTAAAATTAAACTCTTGTACTGGATGGACTCTCGGCTACGGCCTATTGGACTATCATTGCTTCTAGACCCTTTCAGCGGGTATGGGAAATATGTGAACATGTACAAAGCCATACAACACATTTCTATAATATTTGTACAAGTGCTTCTATTGGGAACTAGCTATGTGTGTCTGTGTTAGGCCCAATATGATTCAAACTGATGTCTCCAACTCCAATCCATGAGCAAGGTGGATCTTCTTGTTCATTGGCGAGCTTGCTCACTGGGGAGCGGCTTGGCTCACTAGCATTCACCATGCATGTGATTCAACTGTTCAGTTCTAGTGTCCATGTTGTGGCTGATAACCTGGGTGCCTTTGACTCCGGTTAATGCACCTTCTTTTGTTTGGCTTATAAGCTGTTAGGTCTCTTTCTGCACCCCACCTTACATTCCCTTGGGTTTTTATTTACTGATTCAGATTTCCACATATTAAAGTTTTGTCTTGGTTCTGTAAGGTTCCATGGGTTTTGATAAGTGCTTCGTGCCATAAATGTTTAACGACAATGACTTACAGATATAGTCTCTCGACCTGAACACAATCCCCTGAGCTCCCTCTATCCAAGCCTCCCCACCTTCTTTCCTGCAAGCTCCAAGTAACCACTGATCTCTTTACTGTCTCTAAAGATTTGTCTTTTCCAGATGGCACATAATTGGAGTTGTATAACATGTGCATTATTCAGATGGGACTTTCTCATTAGCAACATGTATTTAAGGCTCATCCATGTCTTTTTGTGACGTGATAGAATTTTCTTTGTACCTCTGTGTCTCTGCATCTCTGTCTGTCTTTCTGTCTGTCTGTCTGTCTCTCTCAATAAGGATTGTACTTAGGGCTTTGTGCTCAATAGCTCTTTTTTCAATCATTGAATAGTATTTGGGGATATAGATATATCAGTTTGTATACCATTTACCAACTGAAGGGAATTGTGGTTGCTTTCTACCATAATATCTGTCTACTGATCTACCTGCCTATTTACCTTCTACTAATTATATATCACTAATCTACCTACCTATCGTATGTATATATTTTTCATTGTTGAGAAGTTATTGGGTCTTTCACACACTGGGAAAATTTATGTGTTGTGGTTGTTATTATTATTTGCTAAATCCCAGTTCTAATATCTATTGTTTAATTAAAATTATGTTATTATTTTAAGTGTATGAATGCTTTATCTGCATGTATGTAAGTGCACCACATGTGTTCCTGGAGCCCGAGGAGAACAGAAGAGGGTCTCAGATCCCCTGGGACTGGAGTTACAGATGTTTACGAGCCACCATGTGGGGGCTAAAACCAGCATCCTCTACAAGAGCAGCAGCTGCTCTTAACTGCTGAGCCAACTCTCCAGCTCCCAGGCTCAATATTTTTTTAACTCAAAAGAGAAAAAATCTTATTTTTTTCTTACTAGAGAAAATTTGATCAAAGTGTTTCATTATAATCATAACAGTGCATAATAAGAGAGAATTGCAGTGACTAGGAACACATTCCAGGGCAGATCTCACTGTTAGGAGCCATGTCATTGGGCAGCTCGAGCCTTTGAGTCCCTATTCCCTATGGAGATTAGTGGTCCAATCTCCTGATTGATCGTGAGGATCCAATGAGAAAGTACCTGTAAATTGTGTTATTGCAGATTAGAGCCTTACGCACACCCATGTCTTTCAACCCAACCTGAAGCATTAAAAACTGTCATTGCAGCATTACTGAAATGTAGTTCACATACTACGCCATCCACTTATTGACCAGCACGGTGGTGCTTTCTTGACATCTCCAAAGGTCAAAGGTTTTTATCTGGCATCATCATGATGGCAAAGCGCATCCCGACTTATTAACGTGAGAAGCAGACACGGAATCCTTTGTAATAGAGCATCTGACGAAGGCTGGCCTTGTGTGCTGGGCTGTGCTGTTTGGTCGTATAGTGTGTCTCCTTGGAGAAAGTGTGAGTTGTATGTCGGGTTCTTTTCATGATTACACTCCCTGAGCGTGGCTTGGGTGGTGGAGGACACACCTTTTTCAACAAGAGAAGAAAAAAAGCACCAGCCCGGGAGGTGCAGGGAAGCCAAAGTGAACGGGGCCTTGTTTTCCTCAGGGGATGCAGGAGAGCCAAAGTGAACGGGGCCTTGTTTTCCTCAGGGGATGCAGGAGAGCCAAAGTGAACGGGGCCTTGTTTTCCTCAGGGGATGGGTAAACCTTCCGGGGTCCCCAAAGACAGACAGGCGCTGGGAATTTCCAATACACATCCTAGCATCCCAGGCTACCTGCGTGTTTCGCCAGCAGGTGGCAGTGTGGTTCTTTGGAGTGAGCAGAGACCATCAACAGGCCTGGAAAAAGAGGTGAATTACAGAAACTGTGGGACCCTAGGAGGACCCCAGGAAATCTCTGACACAGGAGCTGCCACATGGCTGCCATTCACTGTCCTTTGAAAGCTCGGTGTACACAGCCCGAGACTGTAGGCAGGAGGAGAGGGAGAACTCATTTAACAACCTGGACTGAAGCGCTGGGCTGGGCCAGTCTCAGTGTGTGACTGCTGTAGTACATGGCTTATGATGTAAACTGTCATTGGGTGGCGACTATAGCCCTGGCTTGGTCTCTGTCCTCTTTTACAATGACACTGCACCTGACTTGGGTTTGCCCCAGTGTACTGGCTTTTGTGTGCCAACTTGACACAGGCTGGAGTTATCACAGAGAAGGGAGCTTCAGTTGGGGAAGTGCCTCCATGAGACCCAGCTGTGGGGCATTTTCTCAATTAGTAATCAAGGGGGTAGGGCCCCTTGTGGGTGGTGCCATCCCTGGGAAGTATTGGGTTCTATAAGAGAGCAGGCTGAGCAAGCCAGGGGAAGCAAGCCAGTAAGGAACATCCCTCCATGGCCTCTGCATCAGCTCCTGCTTCCTGACCTGGTTGAGTTCCAGTCCTGACTTCCTCTGTGATCAACAGCAATGTGGAAGTAAGCTAAATAAACCCTTTCCTCCCAATTTGTTTCTTGGTCATGATGTTTTGAGCAGGTATAGAAGCTCTGACTGAGACACCCAGCCTGCTTAGCTGAGAAGACAGAGCACCTTTAGCTCTGGGCGCAGCAGTCACCATGATGAAAAGCTGGGCGACATCGCTTCCTGCCCCTTCTCTCTTTTTTTTTTTTTTTTTTGTTTTTTTGGTTTTTTCGAGACAGGGTTTCTCTGTGTAGCCCTGGCTGTCCTGGAACTCACTCTGTAGACCAGGCTGGCCTCAAACTCAGAAATCCACCTGCCTCTGCCTCCCAAGTGCTGGGATTAAAGGCGTGCACCACCACCGCCCGGCCTGCCCCTTCTCATTATCACCTTTCTGCTCTTCCCTGTGACTAATGGGGCACTTGGGGTGGAGTCCATTCCCTGTGATGGGAAGAAGAGGTCGTTTTCTGTCTTACTGTCCCCCCTTTACATAAAGCTGTGCTAGTGCCCTTGGGATGCAGGAGAGGGTGTTGGGTCCTTTGGAGCTGGAGATACAGGCAGCTCTCAGTGCTGGGAACTGAACTCTGGACTTCTGGAAGAGCAGGAAGGGCTCTTAATCACTGAGACATTTCCCCAGCTGCTCCCTCCGCCACCCCAGTCATTTTCTGTATTTTTCCTGTATGTTTTTTACTCTGCAGCCTTGGGCTTAAACCCCACGAAATCATAGTTGTTTGAGACCTCAGAGACCTATTGGATTGCCTTTGTTCTACAATCAGCTGCTGTCTTTAATCTTGGCTTTGCTGGGCTGGAGAGATGGCTCAGCGGTTAAGAGCACTGACTGCTCTGCCAGAGGTCCTGAGTTCAATTCCGAGTAACCACATGGTGGCTCACAACCATCTGTAATGGGATCTGGTGTACTCTTCTGGTGTGTGTCTGAAGACAGCTACCATGTACTCGTATAAATAATAATAAATAAATAATATTTTAATCTCGGCTTTGCTGTCATGACATTTTGGCTCTGTTTACCCCATGCCCACCTCTTTAGTGCCCAGAGAATTTCCTGAGCTGTCTATCTTTAGAACTGTTCCCATCTGGGCCCCAGAGTTGTTTCTGCCACTCTGGTTCTCCTGGTGTGGTGCCCATTCTAAGAACATCTAGATATCTGAATTCTCTTTCTTGTCCAAGATCAGCTTTGGCCTCCCGCTCAGCCCACCTCAGGTGACTCAGGGATTCTGAGAGGACACAGGTACCAAGCCTGTGGGTGTTAGGCTCAGTCGCCTTTCTCTACCACACAGCCTTGGCCCACTGCCCCGAGCTTTCTGTAAAGTGCACATAGAGAGGCTGAACATCTTAGTCATTCATCATGCTGAATACCTTCTAAGTGTCCAGGTCATTAAAAAATACTACAGTGTTATCCCATCATTTAAAAACTCCTATTTTACATAACAGAAAGCTAAAGCCAAGAGAAAAGAAATGACACGTTCAAGGTTACACAGCCAGGAAATGATGGAGCCAGGAATTTCAGCTGGCAATCCGACCCTAGAGACTGGGCTGGAATCCAGGCAATATATACTCCTCACCTCATATCGTAGATGCCAGACTCATGCAGGCAGCTGCCGTTTTCAAACTTGGCTGTGAGTCCTAGCGAGCAGAGGTGGCACTCTGGTGATCCTGTTATGAAGGAAATTGTATTTGTCATGACTGGGTCAAGGGATAGCTGGTGTTGAATTCTAGCTGCCCCTTGCTGGTGAGATGGCACAAAGTGAGGGTGGTGGAATGTCAGGATCCATATAAATCAACTGAGAAAAGGGGTCACTATTCACCCACATGTACTACAAGTGTATATTTAGAGCATACACTGACACACACACACACACACACACACACACACACACACACACACACACAGTTGACCTGATGCTAATTGGCAGAAAAGCTTCCTACTGTCTTTCCAAACATGGCTCATTAATTAAAATGTAAAGTTCCCAGTGACTTTAAAATTAAAGAGCGAAGACATAATATCTTGTGAGGCAGATGTGAAGGGTAGTTATTTTTATTTCCGGATGACTCTGACTTGCTGGTTGAGTGGAAGGCAGCAAGAGGGCCTTCGAGTTACTAGTTATGTTTCTTTCCCTTGTATATTCGGTTTGTGAAAATCCAGAGAAATATATATATACATGTATATATATATACATATATATATACATTTTCCATCTGCACTTCTGGAATTGTTCAGGCGCATACTATTACCTAAGCTGGGTGTTTAGTTCCTCACAGAGAAAGCTCTCTGAGCTCCTGAGAGGGGAATGGAGTTTTTCCAAATCAAAATAAGCCAGTGGTCTTAGTTGCCACACTGCTGGAGGCTGCTCTAGTTTAAGGATTTTCTCCCGATGCCTTGGGAGACCAGAGCACAGGAGTCCCTTGGTAAATTTGGAGTGGATGCTGCTGATAAGGCCTGCCCTCCTCAGCCTGAGGCTCCTCCCTCCCTGCCCCCTCAGCCTGAGGCTCCTCCCTCCCCGCCCCCCTCAGCCTGAGGCTCCTCCCACTTCCCTTCTGTGAGGTCTTATGGTTGCCATCTTCACTATTTGTTTAGGAGAACAGACCTCCGCCTTTCAAAGAAAACTCTCTGACCCTTGTGGTCTTGAGTCTTTCCAACCTTCCTTATCCTGTGCATTTCTCTGACCTTTGCATCTCTTGCTCTCCGTCTTTTTTTTTTTTTTTTTTTTTTGTCTCACAGCAGCTATCTGTGAAGGCCTACCCTGGGGCTGGACACTCTGCAGGATGTGCCTTGTTCACAGGTCTTGCCTGTCTGAGCTGGCTGTTGACACCAACGGGCTTTTTCCACGAAGCTGAGTGCCTATTCACCTCCTCCCAACCCTTCTAGATTTGCTTCTATCCCAGTCACTATTTGTTTCCTGTGCCCTGAACTACTCCCCACCCGACCCTACCTGCCCTTGGGGGTTGGAGGTGAGGTGACACAGAGTCAACGACACAGACTCAGAGAGCAGGTGAAAAACACTGCAGCAAGCTCATGTGAACATTGCTGCAAGCTCCTTTACTACCCTCCATCCACACCCCCATTGGTCCCAAGAAAGCATCTCTTCTAAACAGCAGTTCCTGATTGGCTGCCATTGTCGGCACCAGCAATCCTTGGTCTCTCAGGCAGTCCTCAGTCAGGTCCTCCTGCAGGAGATGTCTTTGCGGCTCCATGGCCCCCAGCGTTTACATAGAGGAGGCTCTGCTAGTCCTGCTACAACCATTACCTCGCTCTCTTTTATAATGGCTTAGGATTTTATTTTCTTACTAGAATGAAAATAATACTTGAGTAGGTTGGGATGGTTCTGCCTTCCACCAGGTCTTGTGGAGCAGTGGTTCTCAACCTGTGGCCCATGGCCCCTTGGAGGGTTGAATGGCCCTTTTTTGTATCAGATATCATGCATATCCAATATTTTCATTACAAGTCGTAACAATAGCAAAAATATAGTTATAAAGTCGCAAGGAAAATAATGTTATGGTTGGGGGGGTCACCACAACATGAGGAACTGTATAAGGGGTCACAGTGTGAGGAAGGATGAGAAACACTGCTCTAGAAGAATTAGTGTCCTACTCACTCTTCTGCTTCTGTGAGGAGACACCATGACTGAGGTAACTCTTACAAAATAAGGCTAAGTTTAAATAAAAGATTGTTTGCTTGCCTATAGTTTCAGAGGCTTAGTCCATTATCATTAGTGGGGAGCATGGTCCAGGCAGGTATGGTACTGGAGAAGTAGCTGAGATTTATATCCTGATCCACAAGCAAGAGGGTGGGGCGGGGAGAGTGAGAGAGAGTGAGAGAGGGTAGGAGAGAGAAAGAAAAAGAGAGAGGTGGGGAGAAAGAGAGAGGGAGCAAGAGAGGAAGAGAGAGGGGGAGGGAGAGAAAGGGAGAGAAAGGGAGGGAGAGAGAGAGTGAGAAAGTGAGAGAGAGAAAGAAAAAGAGAGAGAGGGAGAGAGAGAAAATTAGCTTGTGGTGTGTGTCTGACCCACCTCCTCCAACAAGACCACACCTCCTAATCCTTCTAATCCTTTCAAATAGGGCCACTCTGTCCTGGGTAATCATTCAAGTGTATGGGCCTGTGGGGCCATTCTTATTCAAACCATCACAATTAGTGACAGCCTTCCATTTTATCTTGTCGAGAGTCTAGGCCGTTTGGTCACTCCTTTCTGGGCAGCCATGCACAGGGTCTCGGGCAGCCATGCACAGGGTCTCTTCTTTTTCTCATTTGTGCTGATTCCTGAGTTGGATTTATTGGTTAACAGAGCAGACTCTGACACAGGGACTTGAGTTCAAACCCTTATCTATGTATAAGTTTGAGTCTCAGTTTCTTTATCTGGAAACCAAGGGGCAACACTAGCTGCTCGCTAGGACGGCCTCTGTGGTTCCCTGCTAGGATGGCTTCAGGGTTCCGGGGAAACATTTAAACTGCTTGTCAAGGCTCCAGATGCAGAGTGAGGGCTTCTTGACCTTGGGGAGTCCCACAGATTTGACCTTGCTCTCGAATGCCTTCTAGGCTCCTTTTGTATATGAGCCTAAGCACACATGTACATACGTGTGGTTTGAGTGCACATGTATGAACATGGAGGCTAAGGGTCAATAGTCTCCCTCGATCGCATTTTACTTATTTTTTTGAGACAGCCTTTTTTTCCATGAGTCCTAGGGAACTGAATTCAAGTCATTACGCTTTACTACCCAAGCCCTTTCTGTACCCAGTTAGCCCCCCTTCTTCATCTGATCAGAGTTCTGCCAGGGCCTCCTGGATTTCTGCGCTTGGAGATTTAGCTTTGCTTTATGATGAGAGGTTGGGCTGTGGGACAGGTGTCTTAGCTGTAAGCACCGTCGGAGTACGTGCTGTTCTTATCAGTTGAGTGTACTTGGGCATGCCCTGTAACCTCTTGGGGTCTTGCGTAACACAGTTGGTGCCTTTGTGACTGCATTGGAAGGGGGAAGCTGATGTCATTGGGTGCTCTTGAGGACTGCATGGGTTAAGACAGTGTCTGGTGCTCTCCAAGGTCTGTCCACATCCAGTGCTTTTTCCGTTCCCACTTTTCAGCTGTCCTGCCCTGGATTCTTCCTCTCCTGCTCACTTGAGAAGAATTTGGAGTTCATCTTGTCTCATAGATAGACGTCTCTCACTGCTCTCTTCTCTTCAACAGCTGCCCCAGGGTTTTCTGCTTTTGTCTCTTAAGATCTGTGGAGATAATCCCAGGCCATCAGCTCTGCTGTGGGCCTCTTTCCCTTTTGAATCCACTTTCTATGGCCAAAGCAACTAGATTTTTGTCAAGCATGGTTTGGATTATGCCTTCCCCTTGCTCTGAAATTCATTATGGCTCCCCATTGGCCATAGCCTAGAGGGCAGATCCCCAGCACTGCCTTTTAAGCTTTCTGACTCTGGATCCCACCAATATAACTGCTTTCATTGTTTTGCATCTCTCTGCATCCTGCCATCCAACTCCAATGGACTTGAACCTTCTTTCCCAGTCCTCATTCATGCTTGTTATTATGATCAGCCCTGCTTGAACACAAGGCTGCATTTTCTGAGGCTGCCAGCAGGTGATCTTTCTTTCATTGTTTTGTTATAAAGATAGCGCCTCTGCCCGCCCAAAGGCTGGTACAGGAGGTGGGTGTTCTAGGAGAGGATTTTAAATGTGCCGTTCCCTTAGAAACGATGGTGTTTAGCAGCGAGAGGGGAACACAGAGGGAGCGCAGTGACAACAGCACATGACCATTTACCTTCTGGTTAACGCTCCCCTCCTCTTTCCAGGCAGCTTTGGGTCCCTCTCCTCCCTCTGCATCAGTCATTTTCCACACTGAAACCCAAATCCAATTATGTCAGTTCTCTGCTTAAAATCCTACAATGCTTCTGTGGCTCTCCAACGGATGCTCTGAAACAGGGAGCTAGAGGTCTGTGTGACCTGAAGCTGCCCCTCTTCTCTAAAGTCTCTCTGTTCTCTGACTCTATGCCCATCTCTAAAGATATTTATTTGTTTTCAATTTTTTGAGCACGTCCTTCATGAGCACTGTATCTAACTGTATCTATACCACTCCACCCTTTCCCCCTCAAACCCCTCTTATGTCTCCTCCCCAAATTCACAGTATCTTCTTTATTATTGTTGCATGTCTGTATAGGTGTGTACATGCACATGCACATAATACACACATACATGTATATCCACTTAGTGAGTCTATTTGTCATTGTTTGTGTGTTTACCTGTCCAAGGTTGATCACTGGAACTGGATAACTCTAGTGGGAACCTGTCCCTGAGTTAAACCGACTGCCCCGTCTCAGCAGCCACTGGCTACTTGTAGCCAGTTCAGTTCAGTTTAGCAGGTTTTCATCCAGGGCTTAAAAGTGGAAATTCCATGTTGTACAGAGAAACTCTGTTTCCAAGACCAAAGCTCTTTCTACAGA
The DNA here is from genome assembly GCF_008632895.1 of Mastomys coucha. Lineage (NCBI taxonomy): Eukaryota > Metazoa > Chordata > Mammalia > Rodentia > Muridae > Mastomys > Mastomys coucha. The sequence continues at coordinate 184,274,360 of NW_022196904.1, read as the reverse complement.
CTTCAGAAATGAGCAATGGGATTCTTAGTCTCAGTGTACCCATTTGTTAGAGGAAAATCTCTTAAAATACTTACAAGTCCCTAGCCTTTTCTAATTTGTTTTGATTATTGATAATTCCATACTTCATCCAGTGGGAGGACCATGCAGCGTGTTCTATGTCCATATTGGTGTGTCAACTGCTTGTTCAGATACCACATTGAGATTTTCACAGTGCATTTTCCTTGTCATGTGGAGTGGACACTATCTAATAACAGGAAGTGCCCCGGATCTCTGGCTCTCACTGGCTCTCAGAATCTTTCCTTCTCTCTTCCACAATTATTCTGAGCCTTAGGCTCACATCTATCTTTTAGTATATGGTAATTTCTGGTTCCTTTTCACTGTCGTCTTCTTGTGCCACTTGCTATGCCTGGTATGCTCTTCTCTGTCTCTTGTCATCTTGTACTCACAACTAAACCACAGCTGGAGTGTCACTTTCTCAAGGAAGCATCTGCTGGCCAGCACAGAACTTTGATCAGACTCTTGTCCACTACCAAGAGCTGCTGCGCAGCCCTTATGGAATCCCACGTCAGTGTTGGCTCTGTGGAGATTGCACTGAAATTTTACCATCCCCACTAGACCTTTAACCTCATCAGGTCAGAAGTCATGTTTGTTCTCCTCACGTTTTTATCTCTTAATACTTGACCTGACACATGGTAACAACGTTTCACAAACTATTTTCTGTTTCTTCTACAAATACTCATTGGGCATCCATTTATTTGCATTTTAGTAACATTATGCAAAGCAAGGTTAAAAAAAAGCCACACAAATGGTTATGGTAGACTCAGGGGAGGGTGAAAAAACAGGTGTCGAGGTGACATGATTTAAAGGGATAAAGCCAATGAGTGAATGAATGAATGAAAAACTGCAGAAATTAGCTAAGCAGTCCCAGTCTCTGAGAAGGGAAGGCTTCTGCTTATGTGCCACCAGGTAGGTATTCATGGCTTCCCAAGGCTTCTAAACTTGCGATGTAGCTGGTGCTTCCTATGAGACATCAAAACAGCAGCAAGGAGCTCTTGAGAACCCTGGGGATTCTAACTGAGAATTTTTATTTCATTTAGCAAATATGTACTTAGACCTGGCCTTTTATGAGGTAATTTTAAAATGTTAGGAGCAGTGAGAATAGTCTCACATGCTCCGAGGTGACACAGCCACAGGGCAGAGTATGCTTCAATGGCCAAGGAAGGAGTGCTAGGTTTGCTTTATTTGTGTCGTCTAACATATACCTAGAGAAAATCATCTTTCTGCATGGATATCAATTTCTGGAGACAAACTGTTTTTAGGAAAATGTGTTTTAACCGACATGATAATTTGAGAGCACCAGTTTGAGTCATTGTACCCACCAGACTTCTCTGAATTGTAGACTCAGTACACAATACACCATCTCTCAGGCACTGGATCATAAATATTTTAAGGCCTTAAATATGTGCTATGGTTAGTCATGTGTTTTAATAGTCAACTGAATAAGGATTTGATGCATCGACATGAAAAACGCTCTCTTCATTTTAGCACGTTTTCATCCAGGGCTTAAAAGTATACCTCAGTGGAAATTCCATGTTGCACAGAGAATCTGTTTCCAAGATCAAAGCTCTTTCTACAGATTTCAGAAATGAGCAATGGGATCCTGATTCTTAGTCTCAGTGTACCCATTTGTTAGAGGAAAATCTCTTAAAATACTTACAAGTCCCTAGCCTTTTCTAATTTGTTTTGATTATTGGTAATACCATTCCACAGTGAATAAAGTATGGAAATGAGTTTTAATGTAGAAGTAGCCTTGAAATAAGAATTAAGCCTGAGCAGAGGGCTGAAGAGATGCTCAGTGGTAAAATAGCCTTGCTATTCTTCCAGAAACCCTGAGCTAGATTCTCAACCCCTTGTGAGAATCTAGCTCTTAATTATCCATAGCTCCAGGTCCAGGGGAATTTGATGCATTCTACCCTCTGTTGACACCTACCTACCTACCTACCTACCTACCTACCTACCTACAAACATACACACAGACAGACAACCCCCCCCCCCCCCCATCTTAAGAAGCCTAGGAGCTAGAGAGATGGCTCAGCAGTTAAGAGACAGACTGCTTTTCCAGAGGTCCCGAGTTCAATTCCCAGAAACCACATGGTGGCTCACAACCATCTATCATGGGATCTAATGCCCTCTTCTGGTGTGTCTGAAGAGAGCTACAGTGAACTCATATACATAAAATAAATGACTCTTAAAAAATAAGCCTAAACAATCCAACACACATTGTTGTGCATTGTGGAATGAGTTATTTAATGTCCAGTTTGAGATGCCGTGAAGATCTTGGCAAGATAAGATGTAGTCAGGCTGTAGCTTGACTTTCAACTTTGTGAGAGTTCACATTCTTAAGCCTTGAAGGAAAGTACTATTGAAGAGGGGAGCAAAGGGTCCAGTGAGTGGATCAACATGGTCTGACTGGGTGTATAGTGTATGGAAGAAGGTGCTGGACATCAGAATATAGGCAGGAAGAAGCAGATTGCTGGGCTGGTGGGAAGCTGAGAAATTCAGTCCTGTTTTCTCTCATACATGGAGAAACGATCCAAATGTCTAGCAACATAAAGACTTGTTCTGATCTCAGATTCTAATGGCAGATGTGCCAGCGGGTTGTTTTAAAACCTGTTTATTTTAATATTAAGTAAAAATTTTGTTTCCTTTGTTTGTCTGTCCTTGTGTGTCTTCATGCACACAACACAACGTGTGTGTAGAGGACCAGGGAACACTTGGGAGTCAGTTTTCTCCTGTGAACGTGTGGGTCTCAGGGGTCAAATGCCAGTGGCCAGTCTCGGCAGCCATTGCCTATCCTAATGAGCCACCCTGTCAGCCCTTAAGTGTTTGAGTTAGCATGCATGCAAAACAATGGATTTCGTTATGGCATGGTCACACACTGTAGGTATTATTGCACTTTTCTCTTCAGCCTGTCACTTTTCCTTGTTGTCCCGCCCCTTCCTGCTGGTTTCTTTTCCTCCTTAATTATTTCCTATCTACTTTCATTTTCATATATATAGAAACCTAGGTTCCATGCATGAGAGGAAACATGCACTATTTGTCTTTTTTCCTTTCCGTTATCCTCTCTTGGTCTTCTCTCCCCTCCCTTTAGACCTTTGTCTACCCTTGTGGTCTCCTTTCTGCCCCCCACCCCCCACCCCCCTCTCCCCCCCCACTCCTACCCCCCCATCTCAGAACAATAGTGTGATTCTTATCAATCTTCTCTTCCTCTGTTTTGCTTCTGTCAATACTGGGGATTGAAAGTAAGGTCTTCCCCACTGAGAGAAGCACTCTCCCATTGTATCTTTGATACAGGGCTTCACTAAGTTTTCTAGGCTGGCCTTGAGCTCACTTTGTATCCCAGGAAAGCCTTGAACTTGCGATCAGATCTCCCTGTCCCTTTGAATTCTTGGGTTACAGGCTTACATCACTATCTCGGGTTATCCAACTTTGGCTTTCTTAACTTAGCATGATGGTTTCTGGTTCCATACAGTTCCCTGCAAACAAACAAGCTAATTCTTCTCTGGCAAGTGTATTTGTGTGTATGCGTGTTTGCCTGCTCGTTCACATGTGTACCGTGTTTGCCTGCTCGTTCACATGTGTACCG
>NW_022196904.1:184255935-184270442 GCF_008632895.1 Mastomys coucha | reverse complement strand
TTTGCCTGCTCGTTCACATGTGTACCGTGTTTGCCTGCTCGTTCACATGTGTACCGTGTTTGCCTGCTTGTTCACATGTGTATGCATGTTTGCCTGCTCGTTCACATGTGTACCGTGTTTGCCTGCTCGTTCACATGTGTACCGTGTATAGATGCCAATGAATCCAGATGAGGGAGCCAGAACCCCTAGAACTGAGTTACAGGTGGCTGTCAGCTCCACAGTGTGGGCGCTAGGAGCCAAACCTGGGTCTGCTGTAAAAGCTCCAAACCACTGAGCCGTCTCTCCAGTCTCTCCTTCATCCTTTTTTATAGCAGAATAAAGTTTTACTATGCATATATACCAACTGTTCCTATTCCATTCATCTGTTGACAGATAGCTAAGCTGGTTTTGCATCTTGCTAGTTATTGTGAACAGTTAATCGCAATCAACACTGAAGTGTAACACGTCTGGGTGTGTGCTCATGGAGGTTGCTTTTGATATATAGGCTGGAGTGGTTAACCTGGGACGCATGGGAATTCTTTCCGTTTACGGAGGACCCTCCAGGCTGAGCTCCACAGACGCTGCACTGGTGTAGACCCCCCCAGCAGCGTACAGGAACGCCTTCTTTCTCGCGTCCTTGTCAATGTTTGTTGCCATCGCCCCTTTATAACAGCCTTAGGATTCGAAGCCAAAGACAAGCAGACACAGTCATTTTACTTGATCAGGATGGCTCTCTTCTGTACAGATCTACCTCAGTTTACTTAACTGTGCTCCCTTCTCCTCTCAAGATTGTGTTTAGCTCCAAGACAACTGTGTTTTGGAAAACGTTTCACTGTTCTTGACAGGTGTGTCCTCAGACCTTAGAATTCTAAGCCAGGGGTGGCTTTCAGGGGCTAACTGTTGGGAAATGCTTCATGGAGGGTCTGCGATCTGGACACATTTAACCTCATTGCCACCAGATCTTGGCCTGTCCTCTCTTCCTCTACAGGGAAAGCTGCTCCTTGGACCTGCTCCTCGAGTCAGCTGAGCTCAGATGCGTCTCCAGGCTGGTGGCTTTGTGACCTCTTTTGTGTTAGATGCCCTGGCCCTGGGAGGGGCACCAGTTTTGTGCTTGTCACTGGAATTTCTCCTGTGTATTCCCGTTCTTACCATGGTTAATGCACCCAAGCCTTCATTTAAAGTAATAATCAGCCTGAGGTTTATGAAATAAAAGATTGATATCGGCTTCATGAAACTCAGGCAAAAGCAATATCTTTGCTATATCTCACTGTGCTTTTAACTCCGGGAACCTTCATATACAGTGGCCACTAAAAATGAAATAACAACTGTAATGATAATAATAAAAAGGAGGATATCTTCCAAGAACCATTGCTTGAGTAAGGATGGCTTGCATTTCTTTATTGATTTAATGGCAACTGATAATTATGCTTATTTCTTTTTTCATTTTAATATTTTCATTTTAAGGGAAAGATTCATAGAATGCAGTTCGAAGGACACATTTTTTGTAAGCTACCAGGCTTATTTATGTACTGGGAGCCTGGACAGCCAAAATAACTGGTCATCGCTGTTTTATTCCTTACAAGGGTGTATCACAGAGTGGGAGAAGGATTTCCTTTCTTGATAGCTTGGAACATTCTGTACAGTAAACCTGCTTTATACCTGTTTTTTGAGCACTCATCCATCTCACAGGCTGGGCTATTTTTTTTCTGCACACGGAGGTATAAGTACTTGTAATAAGTACAAGATTTGACACCATGACCCAACATTATTTGGAAGAGGAATAAAGTTATAGTCTTTCTTCCAGTACTTAACTTTTCTTACTGGATATCTTCGTCAAATTAGATGTTTGCCTTACACTTTGTAATTATTTTCAATCTAATTTCTACCCAGTTAGGCAACATCCACATTTAATTAGAGTGTTTACTCCATTTGCCTTTAACTGGGTTTGAGTTTACTCTTGTTATTGGCCTTTATCTGACCACCAGTTCTTTCTCTTCCCATTTTTATCCAACCTTCTCCACACTATCGCTCCTCTCTCCCTTCCTCCCTCCCTCTCTTATTTTCTTCTATTTTATACAGTTAACTGAGCTATTTTCAGTATTTTCTCTCTGACAAAAGCAGTTTTAAAGCTTTTACTGCTAAACCCACTAACTTCTTCGTGCCTATATCTACAGCTATTGGTGAATTTTTCTTTTTTTCTTTTTTCTTTTTCTTTTTTCCCCGTATCAGGGTTTCTCTGTGTAGCCTTGGCTGTCCTGGAACTCACCGTGGTGAGTTTCTCTTTTGATTCTGTGTCCCAGTTTCTTTTTACACGGTGACTATATCTTGATTGCTTGCTGTGTTCCCCGGCATTAATCACCCAGATTTCATTGTCTTTCTCAGTGGATCTTAACAGACCATGCTGATATTCAGTGGAATAACCTCATACTGCATGAGGGCAGAGAAGCCCCTAATCAAGTCACCCTTCTAAGTCACTCAGGACAGTTAGAAATTAGCTGTTCCCAAAGGTCTCAAAGCAAGATATTGAAATTTCTCTAATTGTCTTAGGTGGCTGGGATATTCGGTCTAGCCCTGACATCTTCTAGAAGCCTTGACTTAGAGGGACTAGGCTCTGTTTTGAAGTTTCTATGTCCAGTGCAGTTTGCCTTTTCCAGTGATTTTATGCACGGTTTGTCACAGGAAAAAAGTGTCAGGGACAAATCAAACCTCAGACTTGACTTAGGAGATAGTATCAGTTACTTTATATCTCTGTCCCCTATGGGTTTATATTGTTAAACTCATTCTTAGCATAGGAAACTCTATTTTCTTAGCCATATAACCGTGTGGCTTCTGGAACAAGCCTGGACAAACAGGCATTCACTAAGTTTGCTTTGCATGCCCTGATTCCAAGAGAATCCCATGCTGCACTCTTGCTCAGCACCAGTGAGCTGTGACCAACGGCTGGCATCACACAGGAGGACCAGGGCAAGAACAAAATTAATCACGGAAGAACAGCTAACTCTCTTGTGAGTGGTACCCAATTGGTGGCATCAAGAGAAGACCTGGGAACGTTCATTCTCATTGCACCTTGCTATGCGCATATGATGTCATCCACAAAGTCTTGGGACCTCCTCCTTCCAACAAGATTAATTTTGTGGGAAATGGACACATAACGTAATATCTTTTCTATCAAAGGGTTAAAGGCAGATATTTCATTAAAAATTGTAAAGAAGCTATGTGGAAGAAATTAAAATTCCTTCTGGGTCAGTGCTTCTCATAATCAAATATATATGTTCAAATTTTAAAACTCCACTGCCCTGCATTATCTAATCATGTAAGAATAGGAAGTCAAGCTCTAAGAACTCAGAGTGAGGCATGGGATCCCTCTGAGTTAGAGACAAGCCTGAGAACTGAGAGTGAGGCATGGGATCCCTCTGAGTTAGAAACAAGCCTGAGAACTCAGAGTGAGGCATGGGATCCCTCTGAGTTAGAGACAAGCCTGAGAACTGAGAGTGAGGCATGGGATCCCTCTGAGTTAGAGACAAGCCTGAGAACTCAGAGTGAGGCATGGGATCCCTCTGAGTTAGAGACAAGCCCTAGAAGGAACTCTACTGGCTGTGCTTGTCTGTCAGCTTACACATGATTATATACTCTTGTGCAGAAATGAAATGGTTTGCCTTGTGAAAATAGTATAGATTGAGTGGTGATTTTCTTAACACTCTAGACATAAATAACAATCCTACCTGTCTTAGTCACTATTCTATTGATGTGAAGAGGCACTATGATTATGGCAACTCTTTTATTTTATTTACTTTTTTTTTATCTTTCTCTTTATTTCTTACTGGATACTTTGTTTATTTACATTTCAAGGGTTATCCCCTTTCCCAATTTCCCCTCAGAAACCCATTATCCCATCCCCCCTTCTCCTGCTTCTATGAGGATGTACCCCCACCCACCCACCTACTCCTACCTCCCTGCCCTCACATTCCCCTAAACTGGGGCATCAAGCCTTCACGGGACCAAGGGCCAATTCTCCCATTGATGCCCGACAAGGCCATCCTCTGATACATAAGCAGCTGGAGCCATGGGTCCCTCCATGTGTACTCCTTAGTTGGTGGTTTAGATCCTGGGAGCTCTGATTGGTTGATATTGATGTTCTTCTTATGGAGTTGCAAACCCCTTCAGCTCCTTCAGTCCTTTCTCTAACTCCTCTTTTGGGGACACTGTGATCAGTTCAATGGTTGGCTGCAAGCATCCACCTCTGTATATGTCAGGCTCTGGCAGAGCCTCTCAGGAGACAGCTATATCAGGGTCCTGTCAGCATGCACTTCTTGGCATCCACACTAGTGTCTGCGTTTGGTGACTGTATATGGGATGGATTCCCAGGTGGGTCAGTCTCTAGATGGCCTTTCCTTCAGTCTCTGCTCCACACTTTGTCTCTTTATTTGCTCCCATGAGTATTTTGTTACCCCTTCTAAGAAGGACCGAAGAACCCACACTTTGGTCTTCCTTCTTCTTGAGTTTTATGTGGTCTGTGAGTTGTATCTTGGGTATTCTGAGCTTTTGGGCTAATATCCACTTATCAGTGAGTGCATGACATGTGTGTTCTTTTGTGATTGGGTTACTTCACTCAGGATGATATTTTCCAGTTCTATCCATTTGCCTAAGAATTTAATGAATTCATTGTTTTTAATAGCTGAGTAGTACTCTTGTGTGTGAATGTACCACATTTTCTGTATCCATTTCTCTGTTGAAGGACATCTGAGTTCTTTCCAGCTTCTGGCTGTTATAAATAAGGCTGCTATGAACATAATGGAGCATGTGTCCTTGTTATATGTTGGAGCATTTTTGGGTGTATTCCCAGGAGTGGTATAGCTGGGTACTCTGGTAATACTATGTCCAATTTTCTGAGGAACTGCCAGACTGATTTCCAGAGTGGTTGTACCAGCTTGTAATCCCACCAACAATGGAAGAGTATTCCTCTTTCTCCACATCCTCACCAGCATCTGCTGTCACCTGAGTTTTTTTATCTTAGTCATTCTGACTGGTGTGAGGTGGAATCTCAGGGTTGTTTTGATTTGCATTTCACTGATGACCAAGGATCTGTATGACAAGAACTTCAAGTCTCTGAAGAAAGAAATCAAAGAATCTGAAGAAGATCTCAGAAGATGGAAAGATCTCCCATGCTCATAGGTTGGCAGGATTAATATAGTAAAAATGGCCATCTTGCTAAAAGCAATCTACAGATTCAATGCAATCCCCATCAAAATTCCAACTTAATTCTTCATAGAGTTAGAAAGAGCAATTTGCAAATTCATTTGGAATAACCAAAAACCCAGGTTATTGAAAACTATTCTAACAATAAAAGAACTGGGGGAATGGCCATCCCTGACCTCAAGCTGTACTACAGAGCAATTGTGATAAAAACTGCATAGTATTGGTACAGTGACAGGCAGGCAGATCAATGGAACAGAATTAAAGACCCAGAAATGAACCCACACACCTATGGTTACTTGATCTTTGACAAATGAGTTAAAACCATCCAGTGGAAAAAAGACAGCATTTTCAACAAATGGTGCTGGTTCAACTGGCAGTCAGCATGTAGAAGAGTGGAAATTTATCCATTATTATCTCCTTGTACAAAGCTCAAGTCCAAGTGGATCAAGGACCTCCCCATAAAACTAGATACACTGAAACTAATAGAAGAGAAAGTAGGGAAGAGCCTTGAGCACATGGACACAGGGGAAATTTTTCTGAACAGAATACCAGTGGCTTATGCTCTAAGATCAAGAATTGACAAATGAGACCTCATAAAATTGCAAAGATTCTGTAAGGTAAAGGACACTGTCAATGCAACAAAATAGCAACTAACAGATTGGGAAAAGATTATGGCAACTCTTATAAAAGAAAGCACTTACCTGGGGACTTGCTTACAGTTTTAGCGTTCCCACATGACTATGGTGGTGGGAAGCAGACAGCCATGGCACAGGAGCTGAGATGTGATCCTCAGGCAGCAGGGAGAGAGAGAGAGAGACTGACAGAGAGAGAGAGAGAGAGAGAGAGAGAGAGAGAGAGAGAGAGAGAGAGAGAGAGAGAGAGAGAGAGAAAGAGAGAGAGACTTAGCCAGGCATAGGCTTTTGAAACTCAAAGCCCAGTCCCATTGACATACCTCTTCCAACAAGAACCCATATTCCCCCCAAAGGCCACACCTCCTAGTCCTTCCAAAATGATTCCCTTAACTAAGAACCAAGCAATTAACTCTATGAGCCTATAGGGGTCATTCTCATCTGAACTACACTAGCTGACACAGTTTACAAATTCCACGCAATCTCAATAAAACCCCCATGACACCCTTCATATAAATGAGAAAAACCCCTGAAATTCATACAAAACCACAGTAGCTAAATAAATCCATGGAGGGATTGCTGTATTATATTTAAAGATATATGTTATAGAACAATAGTAATAAAACCAGCATGGTACTGCCACAAAAATAGATTATAGATCAAAGAAACAAAATAGAAAAGCCAAACTGGAGTGGACATAATTACAATCATCTGATATTTGATAAAGATGACAAAAACACACACACTGGGGAAAACACAGAATCTTCAACAAATGATGCTGGGAAACTGGATAGCCTCATGTAGAAGAATGAAATTGGACACATACATATCACTCTGCACAAATGGGCTCCAAGTGGACCAAAGCACTGATGTGAGTCCAGAGACACTGAAACAGGCTCTACAAGAAATAAATGTAGGGGAGGATTTCCTCAGTAGGATTCTATTCAGTCTGGAATTACAGCCAACAACCAACAAATAGAACTCATATGACTAAACAGCTTCTGTGCAGCAAAAGAAATGGCTGACCCAACGGCTTCCGTAGGACAAGTTCCGGGGCGAGATGCTGTTTACCTCTGAAGGTTACCAGAGTAGCCAGGTTGAGACCAACTGATATGGAAGAAGATAAAGTAGCATGAAGCCAACCTCAGGAAGCTGATGAAGGGGCAGAGGTTGTTTGCCAGTAAAGAACGGACCAAATCTGTCAATTAGCACATCATGACAGCTCTCAGTTCTCTTACACTCAAATTGCAACCGGCATGTTGTTCCCTTCCTTCCAAATGAAGGATAGAGATCAGGAGAGATAAATTGCCAAACAAAACCAGATTGTAGAGTCCAGTCTCTCATAGCTGCCAAGAAACCATGAATGGGCACAAACTTCACCGTAAATCATAAATGTGCATAAACTCAAATGTACATCAAGGTAGCAGAAGCCCGGATTAAATTGGAGCATTTTTGTTTCAATAGGGTTTGATTATTCCTGCGATGTTATTATGATGATGGTAACTACTGCAATTTGCTATTGTGTAGAAATGGTTTGTCCAAAGAGATGCTGCTCAAAATCAAGAATAACAGAGATGATTTGCTGTGAGCATCCGTTTGGAAGGCCAGGCAGCATTCCATTCGGGAAGCTCGGTGTGTCTGGGAGAGCCCGACCCCTTCCCACCAGGGAGAATCACAGCATTCCGTTCAGGAAGCTCGATGTGTTTGGGAGAGCCTGACCCCTTCCCACTAGGGAGAACCATCGTGGAAGTAGAATTATTCTTTGCCCCTTTGCTGTTAGAGAGCAGTGGAACCTTGGACACGGCGTTCCCACCAGCCTCTGCGAGGAAGTTCTGTAACTGTGATCTTCTATCAGTTAACACATTGCCAGATTTTGCCTCCTGTGTTTGCGAATGTACAGAATGCTCTCCTCCCTCCCCACTAAGTCTTTGTGGTCAGCTGTCTTCCTTCAAGTTCCTACGGATCCACTTTGTTAGAAGTCTCTCTGGGATCTGCAGGTAGAGAGAACGGTGGGATTTCCCCCGTTAGACTGAGGGCAGTGTGAACGCAGATTAATAATATGCATAGAACATAGGACAGTCAGCATTGGGGTTACTTGTCCCGTGGTGTTGATATAGGCTAATATCAGGCTTCAGAATGTACTTATGGAAGGGTCTCCGGATCTCTTCCCTCTCCTCCTGCCCTCCCCCCCATACAAGGAATTGCACAGAGACAATTTATTAGGAGGTAGTATATTTCCAGAGATGGCGAAGCAAGCTGAGCAAAGAGAGAATGTTTATATGTTCAATAGTACCCTGTACAAAGAGTTGGGATTTTTATGTCACATAACACAGGCTCTTTGAGTTATTTGCATAACATGGGCTTTTTAGTTCATTTGCATAACACCAGCCTTTCTGAGCATGCTCTGTTACATACAGTTTTGTGTAGTATTTCACCCTTCACAAGTCCCTGTAGCATTTTAACTTTGTAGCCAGGGGTGCAGTGCCTTTGCATTTAAAATGGGCTGTAAATCAATCTCAGCCATCCTGGCTCTGGACCGCCTCTGTTCTCGCTCTGTGCTGTGGGAGCAGCTAAGTTTGCATCGGCCGCCTGAACAGATTTTGTAAGGCTTTGGTAAGTCTTCCGGATCTCCCTTTGCCTTGTCCCCCTGCCTCAGTTGCTCTCCTGCCCATTGCTGCTGCCCATCCCCCCCTTAAGACACTGTAAATTGTTTAAAAACAAGTGGTTCAGCTTTCTGGGGCAAATGCCGGCGTTTAGAGAAGTGCAAGTGCAGCCTGGACGGCTGTTCCTCCAACTCAGAAGAAACGCCGTGACACCACGCTCTGTTGTGAAAGAGATGAAACGACAAATGGTAAAGTACCTGATGGGGAGCTTACACACATGAAATTCTTATTTCTGACCTAATAATTCACAATTTGTAAATTGTGAGAGAGAACGTAGGTGAGGAACCTCAAAAAACCCTTCTTACACACACAGCTGTGTCCTTCCATCTGAGTCTTCTATCTGCTTATGTGGAAAAACTCACCTTATTTTGAGTCCAACAGTAGTTGCCATTTAAAAGGCAGAGTACAGAGAGAGGTGAATGGGAAGAGAGAGGGATGCTTTGACATAAACATCTCTTTCAAATTTTTTCTTTTCTGTCATTTGAAAGCGTTGGTTCTTCCGTGCTCATTTTTAGACTGTTGAGGAACACCGAGCAGTGTAGACGGTCCTTTGTAGAAGCACCGAGCAGTGTAGACGGTCCTTTGTAGAAGCACCGAGCAGTGTAGACAGTCCTTTGTAGAAGCACCGAGCAGTGTAGACAGTCCTTTGTAGAAGCACCGAGCAGGGTAGACGGTATAGGATCTTCTGTGTGGACCTTTTTCTTCACCAGGATATAGGGAGTTGTGACTCCTCAGGAGGACCAGGGGAGGGGTTCTGTCTGTGATAGTAAGGGGGGGGGATGCTTCCTGGGTAAGGGTGTTCTCTGTGTGTTCTCTGCCTCTCTGGTCACCAGGGTTATTCAGAATAACATAACTTTCATCCTGCCCTTTACACACACACACAGTAGGGAGGCAAGATTCTGAACAAGTTGTGAAGAAATAAGGCCCATGGTGTCTCACGACACACAGACATCACCAGCTCATTCCTTCAGTGACGGGAGTCTCAGAGCTGGATGACCCCAGCCAGTCTCCAGTTTCAACTTTGGAGCCAGAATGGATGCTGGGGTCATCTAGCTCTGAGACTCTCATCACTGAAGGTATGAGCTGGTGATTTTTAGACAAAGTTGAAACTGGTTCTTCCCACTTTCCATTTGGTGTATAGGCTTAAATCCCCTTGCTTTGTTCTGTAGTAATTTGATCAGAATTGTGCTCTTCGAAGAGAGTCAGTTCTATGGAATTCTTTAGTAATAAAGTGTCTCTTTATTACACACACTCTTTGGCCACCCTGCTTTGCAACAACTATGATAAATTTAAGTATAAAATGTTCAGGAACAATTCCTTTCAGCACCATATAATTTTTTAGTAGATGGTGGTAAGCTATTTACCTCTTGATAAGAAGTTAGTGAAAAAAACTACAGGGAGAATATTCTCTATTTCCTTTTTGATCTTAGTAATTGGTTTTGTAATTGGTAGACCTATGTTGGCACCCATGAGCAACTCCCTGCCATTTAGAAGCAAGCCTGTGTTCTGGCAGTTTAATGAATGCTGAGCAGTGCTAGGCTTATGTGGCAACAACTCTACATAGCACCTCTGGTGACGCAGTGTGCAGTTTCCTAGCTTTTCCCACACAGCTCTAACAAATTCAATGAAAGTTGCCCCCTCAAAAGATGCCAAGAAGCAGGCCTCGCTGGCTGTAGCCATTGGGAAAAGAAACCAGTTATGTTGGCAAAGAAAGGGCTTAGGCCTTTAAATCAGAATACTGTCTTACTCCCATGGGGTAGGAGGGGAAGACCGCCCATTTTCCCAAACTTCACAACCACAGGGCCCCAGGCTCTGTGGAAGGCTCATCATTCTCTTGCAGACTTCACTCAGGCGCCCATCCTCCTAAACTCCACAACCACAGGGCCCCAGGCTCTGTGGAAGGCTCATCACAAGGACTTCACTCAGGCATTGCTGTAGTGGTTGCACGTTCCTAACTGCAAATTGCAGCTCAGATCACAGGTTAATCAACACATTGACTTTGAAAAAATTTTCTTTTCTTTCTGAGATTATAATGTATTTGTATCATTTCTACCTTCCTTTTCTTCCCCTTGAACCTTTCCATATATCTGCCCCTCACTCTCTTTCTCTTTCCAATTCATGGCTTCATTTTACTGTTACATGCATATATATATATATATATATATATATGTCCATATATGCATATATATATATATCCATATATGTGTGTGTGTGTATGTATGCCTGAGTAGTTTCTTTGCCAACATAACTGGTGTCTTTTGCCCATATACATTCCCAATATATATAGGCATATATGCATATACATATGCTCATATATACATATATATGCCTATATATTTATGTGGTACACACATATATATGTAGTACATATATGTATGTATGTATATATTCCTAAATATAACCTGCTTTGTCTATATAATATCACCAACATCTATGTTTTTAGGGCCAACCCTTTGGTTTTGGATAACCACATTGTGTGCTTTTCCCTGGAGTAGACTGCTCCTCCCACTGGTGTAGGACTGAGGTCTCATGGTCCTTCCCCCATCCACTTTGGCACATCTACCAGTGTCTTCCCGTTCAGCTTTCGCTTAGGTAGTCATGTTGCTAAGACTTCACAGGTGTGACATTCAAGCTTTTGTCCTTTCATTCAGCCCAGCATCCCACCCTGTGGTTCCTGGTCACCCAAGCAGTGTTGGACATGGGTTCCCTCTTGAGGAATGGGCCATAAGTCAAAGCAGATGTTAGTTGACAACTTTCGTGCCACCATTTTTTCTAGTGTGTTTTTCAGGTGGGAAAGATTGTAGATCCAAGATTTTGTGGCTGGGCTGGTGTTTATATTTCTCTTTTGGTAGGCTGCAGAGCCCCTTTCTGTACCAAGGCCATTAGAACTTAGGGGGACGGATTCCATGCAGGCACCAGCTTGGTTTCTCCATGCTCAATGAAATGCGAGGGCATCATCAGTTACAGAGAACTTCCCACTGTCTTGGCAACAACTGTTTGATGATTTCCATGGGACCCTCTTTGCCAACAACTCAATTCCATGTAACCTAGTCCTGGTACTGGAAGCTTTGTCTGGTGATAAGAGAGACCCAGTTAGGACTCTGTCTTCCCCATTATTAGGAGAATTCACAAGTATCCTCTTCATATATTTTAGGAAGTTTCCAGTGCAGTAGGTTTCCATGCAGCTCCTCAAACACCCTTTAATTTTGTCTCCCTCAACCCCATTTTCTATTTATATACCACTAGCAATTAATAAGTGCCCTGTGCTGATGGATCCATAGCCTTACTAACATGTGATTAATAAGTGACTAATAAGTGCCCTGTGCTGATGGATCCATAGCAATTAATAAGTGCCCTGTGCTGATGGATCCATAGCCTTACTAACATGTGATGTTTTGTCTTTTAAAATCTTATCTATTTTGATGTATGTGTGTAGTGATATCTCATTTTGATTTTACTTTGCTTTTTGCTAGTCACTAATAATATTGAGGCATCTTTTCATATGTTTTCTTTTGGTTATGTCAACTTTATCCCCAAATGCTTGATAGGGATCAAAAAGAGTTATTTTTACTCATTGTTTCAAAGGGCTCAGGCAATGGGTTTTTGCTCATATGCTTCATCTGGATGTCCGTAGGAATGGAAGGCAGCAGAGACTGCTTAGCTCATGGTGAACCAGAATGAGACACAAAAAGCGATGGGGGGGGGGTACTGGGGATCAGATGAAATGTGGTATAATGTAAGTCATGCCCAATTGACCCATATCCATGTAGTCCCTACCTTTAACAGTCTCTCTTGAACCAGCAGCACCAAGTGACAAAGGTCTAATGTCTGAGGCTCTGGGAGTCATTTAATATCACTGTCATCCACACCCTGTCTGTGAAATGTCTTCACAGGTGGTGTCACAATGATGACCTCACACATGGTGGTCTCATCACTTCCGGCCTTCCTTTAGATGTTAGATACAGGCTTTGATTGACGTGTGCAATGTCTCAATTTCCCTCCAGAGCATCGCTTGGGTCTTTATCTTCAGTGGGACCTTTCAGCCAGCAGTAGGTTTGGATTCTTTTTCTCTTCTTACTCTAGGGTCTTAAGCATGACAAGTATTTGATTTTTCTACTATTGCCTATGACTTTAGCTCCAGTTTTAAATTTGAGTTAACTCTGACTTCCCCCCCTTTCCATTTCTGACTCACACTTTGGTATCGTAGCTGAGAAATCGCTGTCTTACATGGCCATAATTCCTTTTTACCAGCTTTCTTCTGTGAAAGTTTTTAAGTTATAACCTTGCCATTAAAGTCTCTGATCCATTTCAAGTCAATTTTAAATTTTACTTTTAATTAAAAGTTCCTTTTAAACATGAGATCTATTCTCTCAACAGAAACTAAGTGCACAGTTGGATATTGTTGACTATAAATCCAATGTTGTGTATGACCAAACTCTAGAATGTCTTACCTTGCTTAGTAAACCTCAGCCCCCTTGGTTAGTAACTCCATTTTGTCTTCCTAGCATCCCTGGGAAATTGCCATTCTATGAATTTGAGTGTTTTAGACACCTATATACATGTAACCATACAAGATTTGTCTCCTGTGGCAGGATTACTTCACTTAACACAGGGTCTTCAGAGTACATGCTACTGTACATGGAAGAGATTCTCTTTAATTTGTAATAATTACATTTGCAAATATACATATCTTCTTTTTCTTAATTTTATTTACCATGGGTAAAGGAATTTGATTTTTTTTTACATTAACTGGAACTTAGAGAATTGAGTTTTATATCTTTATTATTATTTTAGAGATTTATGTATTTATTTTATGTATTTATTTTAGTGTATTTATTTTACTGTAGCTGTCTTCAGACACACCAGAAGAGGGCATCAGATCTCATTATAAATGGTTGTGAGCCACCATGTGGTTTCTGGGAATTGAACTCAGGACCTCTGGAAGAGCAGTCAATGCTCTTAACCGCTCAGCCATCTCTCTAGCCCATCTTTATTATTTTGTAAGTGAATATAGGAATTTAATGTTATAATGTTTCCTATAGATTTGTGTGTGTGTGTGTGTGTGTGTGTGTGTGTGTGTGTGTGTGTGGTATCTGAGACCAAATCCAGGGTCTCATATATGCTGAGCAAGCATTTTACCACTGAGCGCCATCTCTAGTATAATATTGTATATACATTTTGACAAAGTTGTATTTTTATTTTTATTAAGTTTATCAACTTTCCTAAGTTTTCTTGTGGTTTCATTTTTTTTGACACATAGGTTAGAGCTCATCACTTAATTTTTAGTTCTTTGGAGATTCTCAAGCCATCTGTTACTCTAGTTTAATTCCATTGTGGCTGGAGAATATATTTGTTTTCAATTTCAAGCTTTCAAAATATCCTGATGCCTGTTTTTATGTTTTTAATGTATGCTGCTGCTGTGGTGAATTTTGCATGCAAAACTGAATGTGCAATTTGAAGTTTTGGAAGTAAGGTTTAAGCAATATCTATTAGGTCAAGTTGGTTATAGAACAGAATAGGTGGAATCAGCTGTAGCTATTCTGCTGTGACTAGAGGTAGGACTACCTTCATTTGCATCTGACACTTTGTAATTAAATGACATTGAAACAGGCCCCAATGCCAGCTTGAATCAAGTAGCACTGATCTATATCAGAGATTGCTTCTCACCCCGTGCTTTCTTTTTTTTTTTTAATTTAAAAAAATTTTCTCTCATATATTACATCTCAACCACAGTCCTCTACTCTCCTCCCAATCTTTTCCTCTTTCCTTTTCCCATAATCCACTCCTTCAGAAAAGAGCAGGTCTCCCAGGGTATCAACCAAACATGGCATATCAAATTGCACCACCCCTCAAATGAAGGCAGGACTAGGCCTCCCAGGAGGAGGAAAAGGGTCCCAAAGGCAAGCAAAAGAGTCAGGGACAGCTTCCCAGGGACAGCTCCCCAGGGACAGCTCCCCAGGGACAGCTCCCCAGGGACAGCTCCTCACTATTATTAAAGAGTCAGGGACAGCTCCCCAGGGACAGCTTCCCAGGGACAGCT
>NW_022196904.1:184254340-184254554 GCF_008632895.1 Mastomys coucha | reverse complement strand
TTATTAAAGAGTCAGGGACAGCTTCCCAGGGACAGCTCCCCACTATTATTAAAGAGTCAGGGACAGCTTCCCAGGGACAGCTCCTCACTACTATTAAAGAGTCAGGGACAGCTTCCCAGGGACAGCTCCTCACTACTATTAAAGAATCAGGGACAGCTCCCCACTATTATTAAAGAGTCAGGGACAGCTCCCCACTATTATTAAAGAGTCAGGG
>NW_022196904.1:184240173-184254164 GCF_008632895.1 Mastomys coucha | reverse complement strand
CTATTATTAAAGAGTCAGGGACAGCTCCCCACTATTATTAAAGAGTCAGGGACAGCTCCCCACTATTAGGAGTCCGACAAGAAGACCAAGTCACACAACCATAACACATCTTCAGAAGTACTAGGCCAGACTCATGCAGGCTCTCTGATAGTCAGTTGAGTCTCTGTGAGCCCCTATGAGGCCAGGCCAGTTGATTCTGTGGGCCATGTTCTTATGTCCTTGACCCATCTCTCTCCTACAATCCTCTTTCCCCCTCTTCTTCAAGGATTCCCCAAACTCCACCTAATATTCGACTGTGGCTTTCAGCATCTGTTCCCATCAGTTGCTCAAAGTGACCTCTCTGATGACGATTATCCTAGGCCCCTGTCTGAGTGTAGAGGAATATCATTAG
Source organism: Mastomys coucha (assembly GCF_008632895.1). NCBI lineage: Eukaryota > Metazoa > Chordata > Mammalia > Rodentia > Muridae > Mastomys > Mastomys coucha. The sequence continues at coordinate 184,253,773 of NW_022196904.1, read as the reverse complement.
GAATCATTTAACTGGTTCTATCATGGGTCTCTGGGCTATCCAGCCTCTGGGTCTTGGCTCTCTGGGCAGTGCCGGAGGTGTGCGTCCTTTTGTGGCATGGGTCTCAAACTGGACCAGTCATTGGTTGGCTACTCCCACAGTCTCTTATGCCCCCTATGCTCCAGCACATCTTGTAGGCAGGATAAGCTGTAGGTAGACGTTTTGTGTTTGCATTTCACCCAGGGCTTTCAGTTTGGAGTGTTGATGAAAACAATGGCTTCTATAGAAACATTTCTTTGTTACTAAATGAAGTAAAAGAAGCATGCAAATTACTCATCTCTTGTCTGATATCAGTTACAACTGGTACACTTGAAATGACCAGACAAAAGTTTACAACTTCCGGATAGTGTTATTTTTGTTGATAGAAAATTTAATCATATTAATGGCTAAATCCATGGCTGGTTTCTTGGCCTGTCTGTCCAAATAGAATTTGCAAACAAAGAAGGACTTCTTTAGTGTAGGCAGTTCCTGGTGGTTCCAGTTTTTACAGCGACACAAACCTGTGAGCTAACGGACAGACACAGAGGTTAAGTGTCTGATAGTTAGAAGCTTATGGTTATAAGCTCCGGAGGCCAGAGATATACAGCTCTGGATGCACAGCCGGGGGCTTTACTGCTCTGTATTTGATGGTCACTGCCCAGCATTTAGCGACCAGGGATTCACAGGGTGGGCAGGAGCTGGAACTAGCAGAGGTTCTAGCCACCAGTGTTCTGAGGTCTCTAGCTCTCCGTTGGGACCACTGGCAGCTAGTGGGGCCTGGGGTTAGAGCCACAGCCCTCAAGTACTGGCAGCTCCTTAGAGCTATCAATGCTTGTCAGTGGGTCACAACTTTCTGCTTTGACACTCTTGGTTTTCTGTTACCTATTGCCTTCTCACATCCCCTGCTGCCTCAGCTACCTCAGTTTCTCACAGTTCTGCTCCTTTTACTTTCTAGAATCCTTCAGCCCCTTTCTTGATGGCATTGCTGCTGCCACCACTGTTATTCCTACCACGGCCACCACCTCTGCCATAGCAACGGTCACCTTGCCTTTATGTTATAGCCTAGCCTACATTCCCAGTGCCAAGGAGGCAAGGAAAGACCATTGGAAAGAGAGAAGCCTTTCTTGGCGTGTACATCAGAGAAGCCTTTGTTGGCGTGTACATCACATCAAATGCATCAAAGCAACATGTCCCCGTTGATTTGAAAATGAGCCGAGTCTTTGGCCACACCACCCCCAAATGCACATGCTCTCCTTTGAAAATGAGCTGAATATCCAGTGTAGCAAGGATGTGGCACACAGCACTACTACCAGTGCCACTGAAGCTGCCGCTGCCACCACCACCCCAATGACAACAGCAACAACAGAACAGACAAACAAAAAGTATTTTATTTGCATTGGTAACAGCATAGCTTTTAATTCCACTAAACACAGGTCTTACATAGAAGCCTAGAACCATATCTTCCAACTGTCAAATCTCACCAATCATTGGCTTCCTGGTGAGATAAGGAGTTGACCCTTTCCTATACTGAGTGAGAATAATCTATCTGTCTGTCTGTCTGTCTATCTATTTATCTATCTATCCATCTATCTATCATATATTACATACACACATGTAACCAATTTATTATTGATAGGTATAGTGTTGAGTTTGGAATACTCTGCTTTATGCTCCTGGTGGGTTTCTCTTCCAGCTACCTGCCCAGGGGATATTTATAGCCTTGAATGAAGCACACACACACACACACACACACACACACACACACACACACACACTAGCTTATTTTTGAAATGCCTTGACTACCTCAAAGGCTGGGCACTCCTACACTCGATCTTAGCCAAAAGGCCTAGAAGCGATGGGCTGGGCACTCCTAAACCTCCCTTTGGTACCTGTACTGGCTGGTTTTGTGTGTCAACTTGACACAGGTTGGAGTTACCACAGAAGGGAGCTTCAGTTGGGGAAGTGCCTCCATGAGACCTAGCTGTGAGGCATTTTCTCAATTAGTGATGAAGGAGGTAGAGCCCCTTGTGGGTGATGTCATCCCTGGGCTGGAAGTCTTGGGTTCTATAAGAAAGCAGGCTGAGCAAGCCAGGGGAAGCAAGCTAGTAAGAAACATCCCTCCATGGCCTCTTCATCAGCTCCTGCTTCTTGACCTGCTTGAGTTCCAGTCCTGACTTCCTTTGTGATAAACAGCAATGTGAAAGTAAGCTAAATAAACCATTTCCTTCCCAACTTGCTTCTTGGTCATGATGTTTGTGCAGGAATAAAAACCCTGACTAAGACACTACCCCAGACCCATTCAGGGAAGTGGTCAGTGACCATTTACCTGAATTCTTACATGGCTCCTTGGCTCTCTTTCCTGCAGCTCTAAATCTGATCCATCCTCCACTGCATCATGGCGGTCATCCTTCTCCTTCGCTCTGTGTCCTAGCCTGCACAACTCTGAGGGGACAGCTCCAGCTTCCTTTGCCCAGCTATTGGCCCCTGGCATCTTTATTGATCAATAAAAACCAATTGGTGATAAGTGCCTTTAGTGTTTGGACACACAGATTCAATCACATCGAAGCATTGGAACCAACCTCCAACAGATAGGGATTTAGGTGGAGTAAAATAAAAAGCACGTTCTGCCCAATTTTTAAAATTTTAAGGCCAATAGTTGATGTTATAGATGGGCAGTGGTGGTACATGCCTTTAATCCCAGCATTTGTGAGCAGAGGCAGGCAGATATCTGTGTTCAAGGACAACCTGACCTACAGAGTGAGTTCCAGGCCAGCTAATGTTACACAGAGAAACCCTGTCATTCCCAGTGGTCTATTCACTTGAAGCCATTGTTGGAGAATATGTCCACACCTTGGACAAGTATCACAATATGTGCTTCATCATATGGACCTCCTTTTCTTATGAACGGACAGGTTCTTGTTTCTATTGAAAAACTTCTCATATAATATTTTCTGAGCATGGTTTCCCTTCTCCCAACTCCTCCTAGATCCTTCTAATATCCCCACTACCCACTCCATGTTCTTTCTTTCCCCTTTTCCGAAGAAAGCAAACAGGCAAGCAAACAAACCAGAATTAGAAAAACAGAACAAAAACAAACCACAGAAATACACACAGACACACAGACACTCACACAGACACGCACAGATGTATACACATAGACACACAAATACCACACACATACATACACACAGACAGACACACAGACAGACACACAGACACTCACATAGACACACACAGAGGCATACACACATACCACACACACATACATACACACAGACACACAGACACTCACATAGACACACACAGATGCATATACACATACCACACACACATAGATACACACAGACACACAGACACTCACATAGACACACACAGAGGCATACACACATGCATACCACACACACACATACATACCACACACACACATACATACCACACACACACATACATACCACACACACATACATCCACACAGACAGACACACAGACACTCACACACACACACACACAGAGGCATACACACATACATACCACACACACATACATCCACACAGACAGACACACAGACACTCACACAGACACCTCCCCCCAATACATACACGTTCTGCAGAGAGGTGTTTGATGGAGACAGCCTAGAACTATGTGTTCCAAGCATCTCACTCTCTGCACATTGTCCAGTTAGGAGTCTCGGTGTCAGTTCCCAGTCTACTGCAAGAGGAGACTTCTCTGATGGTGTCAGGTCAAGATACTAATCTATGGGTATAGTAGAATGTCATCAGGAGTCATTTTATTACTATGTTCCTTTTGCAGAAACATACTATTTGGTTTTCCCCTAGGCTCATGACCTATCCAGTCTCAAGTTCTTGGCCACCAGTGTCAGACAGACATGGTTGTGTCTTTGGAGTGAGCCTTAATTCCAACTAGAGAACAGTAGTTGGTTACTCCCAAGTTTGTGCCACTATTGCCCCAGCAGCTCTTGTGGGCAGGATTAGTAGCTTGATTGACTGTCACCTTTCACTGGGAGCATACGGGGTACCTCCAAGTAGAATGCACAAGTTCTTTAAAAACTATTCTGATAATCTCATTTGTTTTCAAAACACATAGGGTCACCAGGTCTTTGAGGGATTTTTATTTTTATTTTTTTACTGTCATGTATATTTGGGCAACATTGAATTAAAACAGTTTATGTTTCTTGTTGTAGTTCTAGAATCACGAGTGAGTTGTGATATCCTAAGTGGCAGAGGATTTACTATTACACATTTCTTAAAGCACGTGGCTATGGAGAGGCTGCGTGTGTGTGTGTGTGTGTGTGTGTGTGTGTGTGTGTGTGTGTAATATGTTAGCATATTCGGAGAGTGTGGAGTCCTAACTATGTTTTTCAGAGTGTTTATTTGGGTTCCCTAATGTTGAATCCCGCAGGAGTCAGACAAAATCTTACTGGATAGGGCTGGTGACACAGGGATTGTGTGGCTCTGAGTTGTCAGCTATAACCTATCTCCAGCCAGTGGCTGCCCTTCTGAGATGCAGCCCCATCGCACTGTCAGATCTTCTGACTTGTAAAGAAAAGAAATAGATTGTCTCCTAAAGTTGGAAATCTGGGAGGTTCATTAGGATGTTTTAAGAAACATTGATTTTGGACTACTCAAATCATGCTTATGAGTAGATTTAGCCCATAGGCTGACAACTTCAAACCCCAAAGCCTGTGATTCAGCCTTTAGGACTCCTGATTGCCCATTGACCATGTAGTGCCTTGTCTTACCCAAAACACTTCAGGATACTAAGCATATACATATAACATCATGTATACAATGATACTATTAATTCCTGAATAATCAGATGTTATTCCTGAATAACAGACACTCACACAGACACACACAGAGACATACACATAGACACACACATACCACACACATACATACACACAGACACAGACACTCATACAGACACACACAGAGACATACACCTGCTTGCTAAGGGATTTAACTGAACCTTTTCCTTATGAAAGCATACATTAACTGAAGTTTAAGGCGAAAGAAATGAAGATACTAAGAATATTCTTAAATGTTCACTTTATGAGCATTCTTGTTGGGGCCCAAAAGCCCCTGGCATCTCAGTCTCCATCTTGTCCCTGGGCCATCATCTATTAACTAACACTCTTTTGTATCTTCCACTATCTTAGTTCCATTCCCACAATTGACTTGGGACATTTTACAATAGGGGGCTTTCTGGACACCTTACAATGAGGACATTCCTTTCTGGACTTTTCATAATGAGGACACTCCTTTCCGAACATTTTACATTGTGGACATTCCAGTTATGCTAATGTGTAACCAAGCAATATTACTGGTTTGGCCCGTGCACCTGGGCGAATACCTCTGTGTCTGTAGCTTTAAAAGCCCCTTGTTTCCCTAGAGTAGATTGAGACTTGATCAGAATTTTTGTCTTCTCTCATTCCTTTGCTTCTCCTGATCCCAAAATTGTTGTTGATGTACCCTTCTCTCGAGTACCTGGTTGTTTAAGTCCTGCAGGCACATTCTGAACGCAGACTTCATGAGTTAGTCAAATAGTGGTAGGTAGGAGAGGCAGCATGTGAATCTGACCTGACCTCATGAGTTAGTCAAACAGTGGTAGGTAGGAGAGGCAGCATGTGAATCTGACCTGTCCTCAAGTCTGCTTTGCACTAACCCAGCTGTCCCCTTCCTGTCTTCACCTGGCTGGAAAATAGACAACGGATATTCAGCAGATGCTTTTGCACTTGTGTTATTGAACATAAACCCCTTGAGAATTGGAACAATACCTTCTACTATCTTATAATTTCTTCCGCATACAAAGACACATATGGCAAAAGTCATAGCCATATAGCTAAGTCAATGATTCAGTCATTGACAGATTTATCTACAAGAAAGAGCCCATAACTCTGAGCACATAGTTGTTTTTCAAAAATCACTAACAGATTACTAATATACTATTGGAGAAGATGGGGTAGTGTAATGTTCAGAATTCAAGTCAAGAAGCATGACCTTCCTTGCTACTGGGCAGGGTGTCCTTTACAACCCACTGTCGACTCTGGGTTATCCAATCCATAAACTAACTATGTGGGACTAGGAATTCAATGAACTCTTTTCTAGCATTTAAAAATCTATAACTCTAATTGATCTGTGTTGATGTGGAGATCAAACAAGTTAAAACTAGACTTACGATCTGAATTTCCCCTTGGCAGTATATTAGCTACAAAAATTACCATTGCAGTCAATGGAAAAATAAGAGACAACCCTACTATCACTTCCATTATCCCAATCCAAAAAGTATGCAGTGGCTCATAGAACTCAAAGCCATGGTTGGTGCTGGCACTATGGGTAGCTTGGAACACTGTAAGGATTTATCTTTCTCCCTCCTTTGAAAGAAATACATTTAAAAATCCTAGGTGACCTCACTGAAGCCAGAAGGCAAAAACCATTGGTCAAACACATCCATACAAGCTATGTGATTGCGTCAGAGACAGGCTCTCCCAGAACCTGGGCTATGTAAGGAAGGTAGCTAAACAAGCCAGAGAAAGAAGGCCAGTGAACAGCATCCCTCCACCGTCTCTGCTTCAGTTCCTGCCTCCAGGTTCCTGCCTCCAGGTTCCTGCCCGGAGTTCCTGCTTTGGGGTTCCTCGGTGATGGAATTACAAGATGATCTCTACCCTTTCCTCCTCAGGCTGCTTTTGCTGATTGTGTTCTCACAGGATTAGAAAGAAATGGGCTGGTGAGATGGCTCAGCGGGTAAGAGCACAGACTGCTCTTCTGAAGGTCGTGAGTTCAAATCCCAGCAACCACATAGTTCACAGCCATCTGTAATGAGATCTGACGCCCTCTTCTGGTGCGTCTGAAGACAGCAACATTGTACTTACATATAACAAGAGAGAAATGAGGGCATTCTCTTTAGACATACCAGAATTTATAACTTTGGGGACATATCTGGGATACTTTCTGTTGAAATTTGGTCTTACTTCAGGACCCCAGAGATGGTCTTGATGGGTTCCCAGTGTGGCCATATTGGAATATATCTCCATTCCCCTCCGCTAAACTAGACAGATAGTTAGATACTCAAATTAAAAGTGAAAGTGAGGAAAGTGTTTTGAAAAATGAATCCTGTGGGCAATCTGGTCTTCTAACCCTGTGAGTACTGATTGATGGAGCACTGGGAAGAGAGGCTCTGCAGGGGAACTGTGGAAAAGTACTTTTTAAGATCACAAACCAGGTCAGTGTGGTCTATGATGGGAGGCCCAGAGATGCTCATCCCAGGCACAGTGGCTGCAGATCCTAAGATCTGCCTTTTCCAAGATCAACGGACACATAGCACCATGAAATGCAGTGGCCAGAGGACAATCTGGTTCACTTAGAAATTTGAGTCTGCATATTAAATAAGAATAGAAATCAGTGTGTTTCCAAGTCCAGCCTAATTAGGATGCTACACCCAATAGAGAATTATCTGGCAATACGTATGTGACACAGATTCTGGTCATAAAGATAGTAAAATTGGTACAATGATAATGGCTAAATGAAAGTACTTAAAGTTAATGAAAATTGATAAAATAATGTGCCTAAATGAAAGTAAAGTACTTACTGACAATGATTGAAAATTTGGGTTATGCCCTGCCTGCCTTGGATGCATCCCAAGGTGAATGCCATGACCGGTATCTTTCTATATTCTTTTCTTTTATGAGTAAAGGCCTTTATAACTCACTTCTAGTCAAAAAGCATGGCAAAATGAAAGATTTCTTTTCTTTTTTTGACACAGGCTCTCTCTCTAGTGATCAGCTGGCCTCAAGCTGGTATCTCTTCTTTCTTAGCATCCTCAGGGCTGGGATCACACCACTGTGCCTAGCTTTGTATGATGGGATTTTTTTTCAAAGGATGTAATTAACATGCCAAATATATTGATTTTGAGCTGATCAAGGTTATTTGAGCACATTGAGGTCATGTTGGTAGAGTGTGTGCCGACTGTGCATGGGGCCCTGGGTTTGGTCCTCAGGACTGCATAACTTGAGAGACATGATGTCGAATGAGTTGTATAACTGTCACATGCCCATAATTCAGGCGGTGGGGCAGGAGGATCAGGGGTTGAAGGCCCTCTTAGAGTCCATACAGAGTTGGAGGCCAGACTGGGTTCCAAGAGACTCATCTCAAAAGAAATAATAATAAAGGAGATTATTGTTAGGGGTCCCGCTTTCTACTTGAAAGCCCTGAGAGGGGGAGACGAGGCTTGTTCCTGTGACAGAGTCTGCCTCCTGTTTACCCATGGACTCTGTGTCTGCAGATGGGTTGTCCCAGTATGCCAGGCAGCTTAGAAGGATTCCCCCAGTGTGGCCAAGCACCTGGACTGTGGTCTTGTGAGATTCTGAGCAAAGGATTTACATAAACCACACCCACACTCCTCACCCCAGGAAGGCAAGACTGCAAATGGGTGTTTTCATACCTCCACACGGATGCAGTTAGCACCCAGCGGCGGGTAACCAATGTACTCTCACACAGCCAGGATGTGTGGTGATAATAGCGGAGTGCTTTGTTTTAGGCTTCGTGTACGGGTGGGCACAGCGCTGATATGTTACGGTGTTTTCCTATTTCTGGTGTCTGAAGCACAAAGGTTGGAAGACTATGCAGCTTAAGCTTAGTCAGCAAACACTGGGACACCCTTATGACGGCCGCCCTTTGGGCCATGATTGTCTTGGAAAACCCTAAAGGCTGTACATATTGACCATGGGCTTACTAAATCACAAAGCGCTCCAGTGTGGGACTAACTCCATTTAAGGAGGAACTGCAAAGACACGGAGAAGCAAAACCTATTTAGCTCTTAAAAAATTAAGAATAAAAGTGTCTGTGAGCATGTGCATGCAGGCACACATGTCTTTGTGATTGAGCATGTGTTTGTGCCCGGGCATACATGTACTTTTTTTCACTCTCTGCCTGTTCTTCTGAGGCAAGGTCTCTTCCTGAACCCAATGCTCATGTCACGCGTAGGCTGAAAGGCAGCGAGCTCCAGTGTTCTTTCTGTTGTCTCTGAGCTGGGACTACAGATATTTGAAGAGAAAGCCTGGCTTTCTCTTGTGTGCTTGCTGGAATCTGAACTCTGGTCCTCATGGCGTGAAGCAAGCATCGGTAAGCTTCCTTTCTTTCTTTCTTTTTCTTTTTTAATACAGCGTCTCATTATAGTCAAGGATGGCCTTGAACTTCTGGTCCTCTGGGCTTAACCTCCCTACTGGTGGCATTACCGGGCTTGCACCACCAGTTCTGTGTGGCACTGACAATGCAGGACTTTACACACAGCGGCAGACACTACCATTTGAGCTATAGCCCTAGTTCTCAAGCATTATTCTTTATGTGGTTGTAGCTTTGTTTATTAGTATAACTTTCTATTGTATTCACAGGACTATGACTTTCCTGTGGTCGTAGGACTGACAGCCAAATCTTTATGGCTAGTCGTTAGACATTGCCTTTACTCACCAGAAGCACTCTGTTCTCCGATGTTATCTTTGATTTTCATGCTACCTGGAGTTTTGCCACATGGCTTTTTGCTTCACTGAGACCATGAGAGTTTTATTTAATGGGTCTTCTAGGATGTAGATTAATCCTGGGGATAGTGCCCTAGCACCTCTGCTGAATTCAATTGGTTAGAAACAAGTGCTGGATACCTCCATATCACCAACCATTCAGGGTGGGGTCTTAGCGTTTGTCTTTAAGAGGCTAATAGGCTGGGCTCGCAACGCCAGAAGATTTTAGCTCTGAGCCTTAAGAATAAAAGTCCTATGGTTCCAAGCTTTCAGCACTGGATGATTACTGCTTTAGATAACCAAGAGTAGAATTCTATTGCCTGTATAGGGAGTAGACCCCCACTGGGAGTTCCAGCTCTTCCATGTTAAGAATCCTTTGCTTCTACGTCCTTGGCTACCATCTGAAGTCCTTTCTGTGACAAATGCTCTGAGTCCTGTAGTCTCAGGATTGTGTTCCCACCTCGGCTTTTTCCCAGCCCTATCATCTGCACGCTTAGCTTATTGTTCCTTCTGTTCTTAGCACTGTTTGGTGGCCTTCTCACTCTCACAGCTCAGTGTCTCAGGAGTCAGGGTCCTCAGCTCTTGGTGAGTTTACAGAGCTTTTTACTTGCCCTCTGGTTGCCACTGTTTCGTCTCCAAACCCCGGGAGCTTGGGTGGTCTTGTGTGACTAGTCAAAACCTACTCTGCACACGGTAAGACCACAAGTTGGCCCCCAAGTGGATGTGGCACGCTTGTGCTTTGACTGCTAGTCCACCAATCACAGCCTTGTATATTCTCAACTTCCAAATCTACCAATCATATGTTTTGCTTATGGGCCAATCACAAAGCCCTGCATAGATGATACAGTCTACTTTGTGTCAATCACAACCTTTGTGCTGAGTCACACAGAAGGTGATTTTCTTCCAGCAGATGTGGGGTGTGTGTGTTTGTGTGTGTGTGTGTGTGTGTGTGTGTGTGTGTGTGTGTGTAACAGAGGTGGGGGGTGAGGGGGAAAAGGGAAGGATACACAGACACACACACACACACACACACACACATACATGAAGGGGAAAGGGGAAGGATAGGGGAGGAAAAAGGAGGGAGGAGGAAGAGGGGGAGTGATAGGGAGAGATGGATGTTTCCTCGGAGCAGCATCAGGAAGGGTTATTGGAAAGTCATGGCTTAAGTAAGGTATTCTGACAATGGTTCAGATTGGAACAGGGTTGACTGGAGCCAAGCCTCATGAAGTTGAAGTCAGTGATATCTGCAGCCGCCATGTTTGTAGTGTGTCAGTGGCTGGAGTGTAGTCTCCTCAAGGTGTTTGTGAAATGTCCAGGTGGAATACCATCACGACATTCTGGCTGGTTGCTCAACAAGTAGACTTCTTGGCTGGCAGAAAACTGCTTAAGGCACATGGGCACTAGGGAAGGTCTGACAGCTGCCAATTAAAGGGTCAAACAAAGTTGTCCACACTGTCTAGTTTATTTGAAAAAAAAATTACTGGGGTAATTGGTAAACATTACCACTTTAAACGTTATTTAGCAGTGCTTATTTTCTACCTGATAGGGAAGGCTGGGTCCTTCTACCTGTCTCAAAGGTGCGGTGATGGGTCTTATTATATCCTTTACTGAGGCCTCCTGGGTGAGGTCATTGGTTTTATGACATTCAAAGTTGTACTTTATACTCCTCGTCACACCTAAGGTAATTTTCCTTCAATTTTTGATGATCTTTGGCACTGAAAATGAGAAGCTATCCTCTGTGGGAGGCAGAGGACTCCTGCCCTGGGTGCTTCCTGCCGAGTTTTTGTGCTGCTTCTCTCTGTTAAATAAGAGCAAAAATGAGATAAGAATGCTCCAAGGCACTGCCTGCTGAACGTTCAGGGAAGCACCATGGTCGCTTTGGTCTGATGGAGCTGAGTCAGGTGTGGAGGCCAGAGGAAGAGCATTCTACACAAAGAGCAGGAAGAATGGACGCAGGGTCCAGGTGATCAAGTAAAGGCTTAACATCTTCAACCCAGGGAGAGAAAGTCTAAATTAATTTTCTTGATTGCTTCCCCACGAATAAAAGGTGCCTGGAAGTAGACATGCAGCTGTTTCATCTGGGCTGATTAAAGTGCTGCTTTTATTAATCCATTGTCTCTCCTTGAGTGTGTAGTTTTCTTCCCCCTGACATTTTAAGGATGCGATCAGCATGCAAAACTTAAAAGCTCCAAGGAGAGAAGGGTGTTAGAAATGAAGAATTGAGGCTGGAGAGATGGGTCAGCAGTTAAGAGCACTGACTGCTCTTCCAGAGGTCCTGAGTTCAATTCCCAGGAAACACATGGTGGCTCACAACCATCTGTAGTGGGATCCGATGCCATCTTCTGGTGTCTCAAGACAGTTACAGTGTACTCATATAAAATCAATCAATCAATCAATCTTTAAAAAAAAAAAAAGAAATGAAGAATTCAGGGATTTGGAGCAGATCTTGGGTTGCACTCTAGCCTGCTACCTGCTCAACCTTGTGCTGCTGAGGACATTCTTTGTCTGTCTTTGAGCTTCAGAACCTCAGTAAAATGCACTTAGCCACGTCCAAGCTAAAGAACAAACCTGCAGGTACTGGTAAAAGACCTCATAAAGTTCCAGTGCTCCAGGGATGAGGCACAACTGATAGGTTTCTCACTGACGTTTTGGGTAAAGTCAATTATCTGTCAATTACACACTATCAGTGTAGAGCACCACAAGGCTACTCCTTGTAGTGTTGACAGTAAACACTAGATCCTATAATGCTGGCCAGTAAAGACAGTAATTTGCCTCCATGTGACAGTGCTTATGTATTATGAATTTTGAGCCTAATAGGACCTCTGAAATTCTCTGCAAGGTTATACATAAAAATGTAATAAGTAGACCCATGAAAACTGACAATAAATTTATAATGGGGAGGCAGGTGGTATTTCAGGGTCAAACCTTTAGTTGCTGGATAAAAAGTATATGTGATTGAGTTTGGAAAGATAGATCAGTGGTTAAGAGCACTGAATGCTCTTGCAGAGGACCCAGGTTCAATTCCCAGCACCAACAGAGCAGCTCACAACTGTCTGTAACTCCAAGATCTGACACCTGCATCCAGACATTCATACAGGCAAAGCATTAGGGCACATAAAAAAGTCTATGTAATCACTGAAGGAAATCTCTGTATAAGACTTGTTTTCAAAACCATGGAACGTTACCAGAACTTCCTCCTTTATCCAGAGCATCCTAGGATGAACAGTATGCCTAGGATAGAAGATGGGGGGTGGGCACTGTTGTTGTTGTTGTTGAGACGGGGTCTTACTATGTACCCCTTGCTGGTGTGGAACTATGTGGATCAGGCTGGCCTTGAGCTTGTAGACGTATACCTGCCTCTGCCTCCTGAGTGCTGGCAGTAAAGGTCTGTGCCACCATGCCTAGCCCAGGCTGCTTCTTGATAGCTGAAGGAAATTTGCTATAATAGACCTTTCCCTTGGTTCTATTTTCTGATGGATTTAGGCACAGGAAAGCAGCGAATCTCTTTGTGTAGTTATTGCTGATTCCATCACAAGTTAAAGAACTCAGCTTAGAGAGAAAAATGAGACAAGTAGAGAGAAAAATCATAGAATTAAAAAAAAAAAAAAGCAAAGGCTCATCCTCCCCGTTGTAAGGTGTCTGAGTTTGGGGTTCCAGCCAGTACATCTTTGGTTACTTTGTCCAGCTGATGTTTGAGGAATGTGAATGATCGTCCTCCCTTATTTCTCTTGAGAACTCATTCTTCCGTGTAATGGAGTTGCCTTGTAGGATGTTCTCCTTGAGATAATGATATTATAGTGTATAATTTCTTCATAAAATTTCATTTTATTCAATTTTCCTTCCATAAAGGAATCAATAAAAATGAAAGAAAATAGAAAGGGGAAAAATGGGTGACAGTCAGGGAGAAGCAGTCTCGGGCTGTTGGGAGGAGGCAGAGGAGGCAGGCAGCACCAAGGTGTCTTGGTTACTTTTTTATTCCTATGAAGAGACACTATGACCAAGGCAATCCATTAAAACACCTCCACCACCACCACCACCACCTCCACCACC
>NW_022196904.1:184225286-184235356 GCF_008632895.1 Mastomys coucha | reverse complement strand
CACCACCACCACCACCACCACTACCCACTTAATTTGGGTGCTCACAGTTCCAGAGGTAGAAAGTTCATGACCATCATGGCATGGAGCATGGTAGCAGGTAGGCAGACACAGCACTGGGACATTCAAGTACACGAGTCTATGGGAGGGGGTATTCTTATGCAAACCACCACAGGCGTTGATGTCCAGGACTGGCTGGAGAAACATGGTCCTCAGGATGGATATGAGTAGATAGCAGTAGCCAAGGATCAAGACTAGAGCCTTCTTCCAGATGCGGTGGGCCTCGAGATGCTGAGGAAACTCTATGGGCTTGGGCTTTTGCGGATCCCCATAGCTAGTCACCTTGGCCTGCATGACTTAAGTTTGAATGACTTGAGGCTTTGGAGCAGTGGTGGGTGGGGAGTAGGTTTCCAGTCTTCCACACTGGGACTTCGCTATCGCTTTCCCCACAGATCTCACTGCCCTCCCCTCTCATGTTCACACCCTGTGACGTTCACTGTTGAATTCTGGCTTGCAAAGTCATGGCCATCTGAAGGGAAGAGCAGAGGCCAGGCATGTCCCACACAGAAGGCTGTAGCGAGACGCTCTATAACCCACAGGCCACCAACTGTCATTCTCTCCCTGTCTCTAAGTCTCCACTCCCTCCCACACTATTGCTCAATCACTTCATCTTCAGGAGAAGCTTCTCAGGCAACTCCTGCCTTTAGTGCAGGTCGAGCCCTCGCTATAAGCTTCTAATCTTATGATTTGTCTAGAAACGTAAGATTTGTTTCTACTGCAAATCTAACTATACATGCAATCACACTGTACACATATAAGGATGTCCACTCCACTGACGGTAAACGCCACCAAGGAAGAGATGCTGGTTGTGCTCAGTACTGTATCCTATGGCTGCCAGTGTTACCCTGTGCACAATGGAGACTCGGTCCTTCTTGCAGGAACAAGACCCATGTAGTTTCAGGCTGTGGGATAGGCCTGTTCATAGCAGGGGGTGATCCTTCTGGGACCAGCTCTCTGGTGATGTTCCAAAAACTTAGAACAACCGACAGCTACCGTTTACATTGAGCACAGGAACGCTCTGCCACCTAGACAACTGGTGTCTTTCGAGCTAAAGCCATCAAAACATGACAGAGTTCTCTCAAATTCCCTTCTAGTGGGTTTCTGGGTTTGTAGGAACATGATCAGAGGCACATCCCCCTGTGCCTGTTAAAGCACACTTATGAAGTAATCAACAGTCCTCTGGGTATTTTAATTGCTTTCCCTAATAAATATCTAGGGAAATGTATAAGTGTGTTTTCCTTTTTATTTAAGTTGTCAAGTAAACTAATCTTTGTTTCTTTTAGTTTCTTCACAGCAGCCAGTGCACTGTTAAATAATGCTTACAACAATGCTTAAGGATAACAACGTTGGCATGTCCTGGGGAAATTCAGAGGCTTTTAGGGAACCCTTTTATTTTTCTCAGATAGTAAGGCGCTCACCAGGATAGTTAAGTGTAAGCGTTATGAAATATAATGTGGCACGTGGAGTACCTTAGGCAGGTCCATGCCAAGGTGTGCTCCTGGGAGATTATGCCATATAACAGAGCTCATATAGTAGAGATTTACTGAGGGAAGGGAGTGGAGTGAGGACCTGGGAAGGCATAGAGGCAAACAAGTGGACATGGAGACAGACAGACAGACAGACAGACAGACAGACAGACAGACAGATAAGAACAGAGCCATGAGGGCAGAGAGAACGGGGCAGAGAGAGAATAGGCGCGGTAGGACCGGTGAACAGATAGATGCTGAGAACAGACAGAGAGAGAGAGAGATGCTGGTGAGCCAGTCCTTTTATACGCAGCAATTCCTGTTGTACCTGGCAGCGGCAGGTCATGTAGGAAGCAGTTGCTAGGTCCCCAAGGGCAGGCCAGCGGGATGCCTGTGTACATCAGTAAGTCAACCATGGGGAGGAAGAGTGAAGAGCCTAGGTAGTGTGCTCTAGAGAAAACACAAATCATCAGTTATCCAGAAGCTGAATCCTGCAAAGGGACTCACCAGAAAAGGGAACTGGTGGGCGGGAAGGTCAGGGTTGCAGAGTCACGGAGACAGATGTACACACTAGGGTTGTTGGTAGGAAGTAGACTGTTCCAGAGCCCTGTTAGGGAGAGAGATCTTGAAGATGTGGGGCAATGGGAGCAAATGCTACACAGGGCCCTGAGGGTAAGACAGGGGCTGAGGAGTGTCCGCAGAGGACTGTGAGCATCACCCTTGTGTGGTGCTGAGGTTGAGCAGTGAAGGCCTCACACATAGCTGTTCTGGCACTGGGCAGGCAGGGAAGTGGCACAGAAACCATAGCTTGAGTGTACAGCATTTTCAATAAATCCAGAGCAGAAGGATGAAGAAACACAATTTAATGAGGAATGGTTGGGGGGTGTAACAGCCCCAACTGAACTGACGGATGTTACCCTCCTGGTTTGAGGCCCTCCTCTCATAGCCACACCTCTCTGCCCATCTATTTGCCACGCCTCCAAACTGGTTCCAGTTACATTCAGAAGTTCCACCTCTGCAGAGAAAAAAGGAAGTCGCTGATTGGACTGGCATGCTGACGTACTTGGGGGAGTGGTTTTGCCTCAGGTATTCTACCTGTTGGGGGAACATAGGACTGGCATTAAATGGAAGATGGCTGAGTACTCACAACTCCCGTCTAATTTTGTAAACCAACCACGTGGACAGGTATATCTGTGGCCACTCTGTCTTTTCTCTAACTCTCTCTTGCTGCTGCTCTTCTTTCTAACTCCATTTTCCAGGTAACCCATTCCTTAACGTTACTGCTGGCCAGTAACAGATGGAGTTAAGTAAGAGAAGATAGTTGGACCCAATATAAGGCAACCAGGCAGCCCAGAGAGCAAGGACGTTACATTTGAGGTCCTCCGTCACCCTGCTCTGGGCTTCTTCTCAGCTGCTCTCTACCTGATGTTGCCTGGTTCACATACCCAGCATTGAGATTTGGGATTCCTTCTGGTCAGTATCATGATTATGTCTTCGGCATCAGATGAAGGAGTTGGTGGCCCATCTCCTGCCACTGCTTTGACCACCTCTGTGCATGGTACAGATATGGCCTCTGACAAGTCTGACTTCTGATGGTGATGTAGCCTGGCACTCAGGTCACACACATAGAAAACACCTGGCTGACATTTCAGCTCAACGCTGGCTTCCCAACTGTACAACTCTGCACTGAACTTATTGTTCCGACCCTCAGGAACCACAGTATCCCACTCTTTGAATCAGACTGCCATTGTGGAATTGTCTTTACCTCTTATTGTTTCCTCCATGTTAAAAAATGAAATAATTTCTTGAATATACATGTTCTCTTGGTGCAGAAGGCCAAGTATTTTGTGTGTCTGTAACCACTGAGTAATCTATTCCTTGTAGCTGTGTGGGCCGGGAAGTCCAGAATAAAGTAGCCTTCACCTGGTGAGGGGCCTCCCACTGCGTCATTCCATCCTGAAAGGTAAGAGAGTGAGAGGAACTGAGGGAGGAGGGGAGACAACAGCGAATCCTTTTATAAGGGCTCCATCTTCATGGTATAGTGAGCTCTTAAAGGGCCATGTCTTATCCCTACTGCTCTAAGTTTCTAGCGCGTTAAGTTGGAAACATGGCATAAATTTTAGCAGAGCATAAATTTTCACTTCCTGCTGTGCACGTAGCTAGCTTTCTGCAGGCAGGGACTCATGAGTGCTGGGGCATGCAAGCATACTCTGCAGAGGCTACTTAAAAACTATTTAAAATGTAACGATACCAGTTCCTTTCCTCTCTCTTACCTCTCCATGTCTGTCCTCTCCTGGGTTCCCAGTCTCCTCTTCTTTAACTACTGCTACATAGACATATAAATGAATTAACGTACAAATGTAATCTGCTGATGGGTCAGTGTTACCTGCATGTAAATGTTTCCAGGGCTGGCACTAGATAATCAAGATTACTGACTTTTAAAGACCTTAAGCTCCAGTGACTTTCTTTGTTCTCCTGGCCACTTAAAATAAGTCCAAGGCACTCTGACATAAACACCCAGGTGTACAACATAGATGTAGTGGGAACAAAACCAGATTCTTTCCCCATCTTTACATCTGGGAGGAAAGAAACCAAGCTGCCCCTGCAGCATCTTCATTTTCGGCCATTAAGTAGCACGACAGTGTGGGAAATGGAAAGGTTTTTTGTTTTTTGTTTTTGTTTTTTGCCAAATAACTGTGAACTAGTATCTCAGCTGCTATGGTCACTGTCCTTTCATCTGTAAAATGAAAGAATTATATTAAATAAGCCTAGTATAAACTCTTTCTGGCACTAAGGTCTTAGAAAAACAGTACATGAACCTCAAAGGCTGGTAGCTGAATGGAACTGCTCTCGTACAATAGGGGATTTGGACCCAACTGAAAAAAAAAAGATCACTGGAAATTTGAGTAATTACAAAGCTATGTTCTTCAGCATCGCCTGAGATACAGAGCCTCTGTGGACTTCCTATGTGCAAAGATATTATCTTCTACAAGGCGAGGAACAGAGGAAACAGCAGGAGGAGCGGAGGGAGTACTCACCCTAGAGACTAGGAATGGAGGGGCGCTAAGCATTGCACAGTTGTCATAAAATCACCCTTTTCCATCTCTGTAATATACTTGCTTCACTTGCACCTAGAGATGGGAAAGCCGAGGCCTCGGAAAATTAATTAGGGTTACGTAAATTGCTTAGTATTACAGATTGAAATTTGTCTTCTTCTGTTTCTGAAGTTTTTTCCTGTTCCAAAGTTACAAAACAAAATACTTCCAAACAACGAGAGGTTCACGATTCTGCAAAGGCTTCCGAGTGCCTGGCAAGAGGTGACAAGTGTTGCCTTGTTTTTTTTTTTTTTAAATATCAATTTATTTGCTGTATTTTGTTTGAATAAATTCTATCAAACTCTTAGAAGATGTTGTTGTCATGCTTGTATTTAGAATTCATCAGTCCAGACTTTAACAATGTTATACATTGTATTGATACTTTATTATTTTTACAGGGTTCTTTTTATTAATTATTAGGAATTTTATAACTACTGACACACTATAATAAGTTTTTTTCTGTTCCTCACAAAATGGCCACAGTAAAGATGAGTATATATCACATAATTTTATTATAATTTCTTTTTTTGTTTGTTTTTATTTTTTATTGGATATTTTATTTATTTATATTTCAAATGTTATTCCCTTTCCTGGTTTCCCCTCCACAAACCCTCTATTTTATTCCATCGCCCCCCTGCTTCTCTGAGGGTGCTCCCCACCAACTCACCCTCTCCTGCCTCACTGTCCTGGCATTCCCCTACCATGGGGCATTGAGCCTTCACAGGACCAAGGGCCTCCCCTGCCACTGATGCCAGATAAGGCCGTCCTCTATCACATATGTAGCTGGGTCCCTCCATATGCACTCTTTGGTTGGTGGTTTAGTGTTGCCTTATTTTTACTGTGAAAGAAATTCCTGGAGGAAATGCTATTTTAAGAATTTTTACCAGCTTTGAGCAGTGGCAGTATTGTAGCCAACAAGGTTTATCTGAGACATGATTATTGCTAATTGAAAACTTTCCCAATACCTCGCCATGATGACTTGAGTCTCATTTCTGTCGAGGGACATCTCTTTCTTCATCACTGTCTTTACTATCATGAGGATTGCTACCATTTGTTCTCCGTGGATTGGAATAGTCTCTAAAGTGGTGGGGTTGGGAGAGAGTATAGAATATCTCAGAGACAGGGCCATCTGGGAATCCTTCAGCCATTGGTTGATGGCTTCAGAAGGGGCTGTAGGAGCCTGGTCCACTCTCTAATTCCTCTTTTTGGGAGATGATGTATCTGCCCTAGTCACACAATTGCTGCTCTGTTACCATCTATCTACTAGGCCCTCACCAGAGACAAAATCAGTGAGGTCCCATCCAGTCACAACTTTGAACTGTGAGCTCAATAAGCCTTCTCATGAAGGTAGCTTGCTTGAGGTATTTTGTTGTAGTAATGGGAAACTGAGTGATGGAGACATTCTTATCCTCACAGTTGAAGTAGGATACACAAATACAACTCTCTGACTCCTATGGTATGGAACTCAGTCCTTTACTGCAGTTCAGGAAAATGCAGCTGGGCTTGTTTGAGCCTGCGAGGCTCCATACTGACTGAGGCTGTGATTACTGCAGGAAGAAGGCTTTGGAAAAATAGAGGCTCTGTGGCCCGGCTGTCGTAACGGTGTGGAGAGCTGAGACCTCGTCACATTCTCCAAAGTATTCTCCAGCTGAAGGGGCTTTTAACTTCTCTAGTGTCTGCCTTGACCAGAGAACATGTGAGGTCTCTGTAGGACAGACAAGAAAAGCAGCATATGCCCAGAGACTCTCCTTTGGAGACAACTTTAAAGTTAGGCTTAGTACAATGTAGAATTTGATAACCTTCAGGGGGCTTCAGAATTCCCCATAGGGGGACTAAAACAGATTGCTGGGTCCCACTCCCAATCTCTCTCTCTCTCTCTCTCTCTCTCTCTCTCTCTCTCTCTCTCTCTTTCTCTCTCTTCTTCCCTCCATCCCATTCCTTCCTTTCTAGTTCACATTGCATCCAAATCAAAGCCTCCCCCGCTTAGCCTGCCCTTACAAATTCCTCCCCCCACTACCTGCTTCCCTTTTCCTCAGAGAAGAGGAAGCCCCCTTGGTACTACCCCACCCTGGGGCACCTAGTCCTCAAAGGATTAGGCATTCCAGGTGAGGAAAAGGGTCCTATGGCAGACAGCAGAGTAAGAGATAGACTCGGCTCCAATTGTTAGGGGACCCACATGAAGACCAAGCTGCACATCTGCTATAAACATGTAGGGGGAAATAAAGAAAATATCTAATAAAAAAATAAGAAATGCTAAAAAAAAATGTGTGAGGGGGGCGGGGTGTCTAGGGTCTGAAGTGGAACTTTGCATTTCTCCGAATTCTCCGAGGACATGAGGTTCACAGGTATGCTAACTACAGCTATATCTGGCTTATCTTGTCCGAAGAGGACGAAGGAAATTTCATGTATGTTCTGTGAAGAGAACTGGAGACACCTTCTTCCATCCACAGACTCTCATTGACTGACTAGGAGAAAATTGTGCATTACATCATCCCTGCTGGGATGTATCCTTTACTGGGTTAGACACCTTTGCTCTATGCTTCAGTAACGTCCCCAAGCTCCTTAGGTCTACTCTTTTAAAAATAAGTTAGTACTATTTTTAAATGTGTGTGTGTGTGTGTTTGTGTGCCAGAAGCCAGAAGAAAGTGTCAGATCTCTTAGAGCTGAAATTACAGACAGACATGAGTTTCCTGATGTGGGTTCAGTGAACCGAACCTGGGTCCTCAGAGAACAGCAAGAGTTCTTAACCATTGAGCCATCTCTCCAGTCCCCTTATTTGTATTTAATTCATTTTCTGCTTTTCTACTGGAGAAACTTGGAAGTGAGTAAAAGTTGGATGGCGAGTCTAGTATGTGGAATTTAACAATTTTGCCCCTCCCAGGTAAGAACTTTCCCATTGTGTATATGCAAAACTTCTCTTTAAAAAGTATACACAAAGATCATAAAGGTGCCCTTAGCTCTTGCTGTTTTAATGTCTGCATAGACAGCCAATGCTATTTACAAAGCTCACTCCAATCTATAAAGCAAATTCTTCTCTCTCTTAGCCATATACATGTGTATATCAACAATCCCAAATCAATGTGCTCATTTTGGATGCAGAGAAAAAGATTAAATGAATGTGTAACTAATCACTCAAAGTAAAATGTGTTGTCTGTCCCACAGCTGTTGAATGAGAGTCACGGAGGTTGTGTTTGTCCCTCATGCCCATGAAAAGGATTCTAACCAGTCCAGCTTGGGCAATGAACTGTGTTCATGATGATAGTAATCTGAAATCATCGCTCCCATTTCCAAGAATTTTACATCTATAATCTTTTCATGGTCTCTTGGTGGACAAGTGACAGTGAAGAAACTTGCGGGATGCTGAGAGAATGGAAAATCTTTTTTTTTTTTTTTTTTTTTTAATGGGCCAACGTCTTGTAAAACCTGTGGAATCTGGGAAACTTTTAAATGAACTTCTGTACTGGGATACTTAATCTGCATGTGGATGCTGGTGTTATTATGTTATTATGCTGCGTATCCTACATTTGAGAAGATAGTTTAAGACAGAGGTCAGTCTCAGGGAAGAAGGGTTGAAAACAGTCAGGTAGATACAGACATCTCGGAGATTCTGAGGCCTGCAGGGTTGCAAAGTGAAATTGCTTTTGATTTTCCAAAGGCATGGTCATTAACCATTCAGGGCATCGCCATGAAAAGACCTCAGAGCAAACGACCCTCACAAAACAACAGACAGAGAAGGGATCACCAGGTAGACACTAACATCTAGATAAAAGTATTGTTAGAAAGGCCAGGGATGCCGGGCAGTGGTGGCGCACACCTTTAATCCTAGCAATTGGGAGGCAGAGGCAGGCGATTTCTGAGTTCAAGGCCAGCCTGGTCTACAGAGTGAGTTCTAGGACAGCCAGGGCTATACAGAGAAACCCTGTCTTGAAACACTGGAAAAAAAAAAAAGGCCAGGGATGTGGTTCTAGCCTGTCTCTTTCCCCATCAGACCAACACACTGTTGTTCTCCCAGCAGCTGCAGATGCTAGCTGCTGGTAGCTCACACATCTTTCCCAAATGCTTGCCCTCAGCTCACTAGACCTGTCCTGAACCTTACACCCATGTCTCACCATCTGTAACCTTTCCGCAATTATCAATGGTTTTCATACTGAATAAAGGAAGCAGAGTTTTGTGTGGCAAGCTAAAGCAGCCCTTAACATTAAGTGCTCATCGAAGCATGGAAATGTGGCTGTGCTTCGTGTGTTTATGGAATACACATAACACCAGTAAGACGGTGCCACCGAGTTTAAGCAACTCTCTCCCTGGGATGTGTATAAATAAAAAGGACCCTGCTTGCTAGCATCGTCCTTTCTCCATTTTTCCTGACATTTTTGCTGGTTTGAACAAGAATAGGCGAAGTGTTGAGCATTGCGTTGAGCAGGAGACGTTCTCTGAAGCTTTCTCTCAAAGCCTTAGTGACAGTAACAAAAGAATTGATGAGAACAGCAAGAGAAGGGAGCCATTACTGCCCAAAATATCTTGGCAGGTGAATGTGGCTGACCTTCTGAGGCAGAAATCCGGGAAGTGAAGGAGGCAACGCAGCATCAGAAGCCAGGGCCGGGCCCCAGCCTCTGTGGCTCAGCTTTATCTCCTAGCAACTGTGGCAAGAGATGCCTGAGCAAGGCCTGCCGGGCCTTCTTATTCTGGCCTTGGCTGGTATAGTCCTCCAGCCTCTACTCTTATGCCTGTGTTGTCTTACTGTCTAATAAGTCAATGGGTGCATATGCCATGCTGTGTCTGTCTTATCTGTGCCCATATATGGTTTCCATCCCAAGAAACCCCATTCTTAATTTGGTCCTTTAAGGAAGGAAAGTGATCTGATTTATTTTGGAAGGTTTCATACACATTTTTAAAAGTGAGTTTTGCATCCCACAAAAGATGATGGCTGTGGGACGGTAAACCGTGCCAGGAAGCTTGGTGAGTAGAGTGGGTTGAGACCCAGGAAACTCAACACCTGAGATGGTAGGCACCTCCCTTCTCCCGCCAGATTCCAGCCTGGAACACGTGCCACACTTCCCACATAAGAAGAAGAAGAAAAAAAAACCAAAACCAACCAAACAAAAAACCCAAAACCCAAAAACCGAGACCTGTGGTCATGTAGCCCAGAACAGTTCTCCACGCTAACAAGGTACCTAGAGGCACTGAGGGTTTAGTCAATAAGCTTCCCTTCCAGGACAATCCTCCCTGCAAAAGGTATTTAATCTCAGGTTCACCCTGAGAAGTTGGTGCATCCATTGTCCACAATAAACAGTCAATAAACAGTTTAGAACCACGGACTGTTTCTTTCATCAAGATCCGCCATGGGAAGCCATGGAGAAAGCATTAGACTATCTCAGCTAAATCTCCCATAGAAAGCCTCTCTGTGCTCCCAGTCACAACCGCCACGAAGCTAAGAACAATCACAGCTGAGCTA
>NW_022196904.1:184209661-184225251 GCF_008632895.1 Mastomys coucha | reverse complement strand
CCCGGCCGGGCTGGTAGCAGTCCTCAGCCCAGACTCCACTCTCAACTCCTCATGACTCACCTACACCTAGCAGTCCAGGACTTTGGGAGCTGGTTCCGGTCCTATCAGGGACCTGTGGACATTTCGTTCCCGACTTCTCTGTGCACTTCTAAAGCCAGGGAATACCAGCTTCAGCTTTCTCACATCTCAGACTACGTTTCCCAGTCTGGGAGCAGTGTCTCAGTGCTTCCCTAAAGCCCAGCACCCAGCCAGTGCAGGCGTGGGATACGCTGCGCAGTTAAACTCACCGCATGGCCTTCCAACAGGGCAGGACGCCCGACCCACTAACCGCTGAGATCCTTTCCCTGTTGTGCAGTGTTCCGAATAACTTACTTGACTTCCTTTCCGTTGTTCCAAGCAGGCTTCTGTGTGTGTCAGGAGTCTCGAGCCCCATTGGCTTCCTTCTGCTTTCGCTCTGCACGGAAATCAAGAGCCTCTCTCTATCCATCCCCTCTCATCTTTTTGTTAATTTTCTACCCACTTTCCCAAGGACTTGGCCATCCTTCAAAGCAGCCTTGCGGAGCTGTCGGTAGTGTGACGTCATAGGCAAAGAGCCTGATTTGTACCTGATTACTGATTACAATAACCCTAGAAAATCCAAAACCCTCTAGGCATTCATTAGTTCTGTCATCTGTATAATGGGCGTATCTCAGAGACTTAGACATGTAATCCGGGGGAATCTGGGTAAATGGTTATGCAGTACAGGATTTAATTTCTTTAAGCACTCAGATAGAATTAAATAGAGGCACTAAATAGAATAAACTCCCAAACATGTCTACTCATAATCTATGGTCAACATTTACAATAAAATCAGTGGGCAAGTTATTCTCACAAACGCTAAATATAAGTATGCGAGGGATATGAGAGAGCGTGATCAGGATGCATTATAAACGCATATTGAATTGTCAGGAATAAATTTAATAATAATAGTAATAACGATAAATCTACAGGTATGGGAGAAAACTACAATGATTCAAACCAATTGCATTTGAAGCTAGTGGCATACTAGATTTAAAAAAAAAAACAACTTAAAAAGACTAGAAAAGGAGGGAAGGACGAATTATGCTCTCTTTTTATTAGATATTTTCTTTATTTACATGTCATACGATATCTCCTTTCCCAATTGTAACAACCACTGTGCTGAGTGGAGAACGTACCAGAAAGCAAACAGCGACCCGTGTACACTCAATCCCTACAAAGGCAGCAGGAGTTCCCGCAAACCCCAGGGGCCCAGCTGAGAGCAGTGTTCGCCTGAGGGAGCTCTGCAGTCTTGACTCGCTGCGGGTAGACAGATCTGAAAAGGCCTGTGAGTTTGGGCCCCACGGATGTTCAAAACTCACCAGACAAAAGTGCATTCTAAGACAAAGCCCCACAGTGAGTAGAAAGAACTGCTGGGCATAAGATCCAACGTGAATGGCAGGAGGTCAACAGAAGAAAGGAAAGCTCATGAAAGCAGGCAAGGCAGTGAGGAAAAGGACAAGGGACGGCGAACATTCCGCGGAGCCGGCAGAAGAGGGCGCTCCTGAGCCATGGAAACGATCCATTTCATATTTAAAAAAACAAAACAAAAAACACCACCAACCAAAACCCGAACAATGTAAGATTAAGATCTGATAACATAAAAAGATGTTAGAAATAAAAGGAAGGGAATAAGGAACATGATAATGTTTCTGCAAACAATTAAAGCATGCCGGAAATAACATGTTTACAAAGTTGAAGGAACATCCTCTCAAGGGCAGAGCGGAGCAGGCTGAGGAATTTTTCAGTTCGCTTGTAGAAGGGATCCTGTAGGAAACTGTTGTGCTTTTTAAATCCCAGCCCCTAGAAAAAGCCATCTGGGGTATCAGGTAGGCAAGGAGTTTAGTCTCGAGTTGTTGACCAGAGCTTTCATAACCACCCAGAGCAGAAGGCTGGATCTTGCACGGATAATGGAGCCAAGAATCTAAAGGACTCCAGAATACAAGAGCCAAGAGGAGTGCGACCAGGCCAGAAATCAAGTAGAAAATGGAATTGGGAAGTACTTTGAGAAGGTGTTTATACATGCTGTTAGAACTCTTTCAATCTCCCTTAATAGTCGATGCATGAACAGCCCACAGGAACATTAAAATGGCTTAAAGTCAGAGTATGTGACAACATTCATGGATGACTGGTGCATAAAGGGAGGGAGCAGCTTTTGAAACAGGGTACCATCAAGACTGTGTCGGGGGTGGGGCTGGGGCATCTGGCTGTGTGTGCTAGAGAGACCTGCAGTGGTGCTTCTGTCCCCTTAAACCCACCCTGATCTGGTTCTGTCTCCTTGAACCCTCCCTGATGCGTCTTATCTGTCGTTTTCCTTGGATCCCGGAGATCTAATGCTTGAGCCCCTGCGCATGCTCACTGTGACGCCCAGCCCTTTATCCCACCACTTTCTCCCGATTCGCAGTGCTCTCAGGCCCTTGAGGGTTAGGTTCCACGGCTGTGTCCACACACATGCAAAGGTCACCGATGTCAGCGTCTCCGTCTCCCTTCTCTGGAATCCAGCGGCATCACAGACTCTGAAATCCTACCTATAGGTCAATAATTGCCCGATTTGTTTTCCTAGCTCTGACCTTTCTTAACAATTCCTCCTGCTTTCCTGACATTTCTAGTTGGATAACTAAAAGACACTTTATATTTAACTTACCAACCTTCAGCCACATAGAATTCTTCTCCCCCCATTCCTTCCATTCTTTCTCCAGTGTTTACTGGTGAGTCTTTCTAAAAGCTAAGTTTCTCTCCCTGAAATTCCACACATAGTATGGCGTCTTCTTTCTGAGCAGACACGGTGTCCATCAAAGCCTCTGCATTTCTGCTAAGCACCTTAGCGCTACTCACCATCCCTGCAAGGCAACTGGCTAACAACTGCTCTCGAACTTGCCCTGGATCTCAGTGTGTGTCCTCACAGTAGCTGGTATGACCACTTACAACAGATCAACACAGACCATGTCATGCTTGAGTGTTTTCCGACTGTACTTGGGAAGGAAACACTTTTATAAGAGTGACGTGTTGGGCTAGTGAAATGGCTCATCGGGTAAGAGCACTGACTGCTCTTCCAAACGTCCTGAGTTCGGATCCCAGCAACCACATGATGGCTCACAACCACCTGCAATGAGATCGGACGCCCTTTTCTGGTGGCAGAGGTCCTGAGTTCAATTCCCAGCAGCTACACACATGATGGCTCACGGCCATCTGTACAGCTACAGTGTACTCATACACATAAAATAATAAAATAAATCTTTAAAAAAAAGAGTGACGTGTTGCCTGATTATTGCTATCTGTTCACCACGCTGGCCCTCGTTTAGGTAACTGGAAACTGTAAAGGGTCTTTAGGACGAAAAGCTATGAAGCTGTGTGTGTGTATGTGTGTGTGTGTGTGTGTGTGTGGTGGGGGTGGTTAGTGCAGGAGAGACTTGTACAGAGAAGCTGCAAAGCCCCTGTGTTTGGTGGGCTGATGGCATGTTTGAGGGGCCAGATGAGTGTCACAAGTGGTAGGACATAAGGCAGAGGTATGAAGAGAGGGCACACCCTGAGGGGTTGAACTGCCATAGTTGATTTCACCCAGTCTACTCATTAGGCTGGCTACTGTCTTCAATTCCATTCTTAACAATTGGTTCCTTTAGACTTCGGGCGTGGCCGTACTCAAAGCGAGGAAACAGAGAAAGAGGAACATTCTTCTGGTACTTTGGTGTCTCTGAGAACAGATGCATGGGGTGGGGTGGGGTGGGGTGGACCGTTCCTGTACAAGAGTCCCTGGTGAACGAAAGATATACCAGGGACTACTAGCTTGGGCCCATTAGGCAAATGCTTCCATAGGAGTACAAGAGCCAAATATCTCCTAATTGCTCTTGTTGTTCCAATCCTTCCTCCTGTCTGGAGGGTCAAAAACTCATGGATGGCTCCCACCCCCCAATTCAGGGAGTAATATCTGCAAAGATGCCTTTGTAAGAAGAATCGGGGGGGGGGGGCTCAGAGGCGTGGAGCACGGAGTGTGAGTCTATCTCCATCTGTTTGAATTAGACATCCCCCTCCCCCCTAGGCTCATAAGTTTGGATACTTTGTCTCTAGTTGGTGGAACTGCTTGGGAAGAATTAGGAGGTGTGGCATTGTTGAAGGAGGTTTGCCACTAGATCTCTAGATAGGCTAGAGATCTTAAAAGATTTATGTGGCTCCCAGTCTCTCTCTCTCCACATCCCCCCCCCCACGTTGATATAAACTGTCAGCTGTTCCACCTTCTCTTTGCTCTGCCATCATGGACTCTAAACCCCCGGAATCATAAGACCAGTTAAATGCGTTCTTTTATAAGTTGCCTTGGTCATGGTGTTTTGTCACAACAATAGAAAAGTCATTAAGAACCATAACTTTCGGGAGATGGGAGACAGGGAATAAATGCCTCTTTGAGCTCCTGAGAGTTCTAAAATGAGAGTAACATTATGTTTGGACCAAGTAGTTAGGCACACAATTCTAGGTTTCACTTTCTTTTCTGTCCTTCGCTTCTTAGGTTAGGAGCTATTTCTCTTCTCTTCGCTCTTCTTTTTTCTTCAGTCTGGCCTTTACCCACTCCTGTTGTTTGTAAGTAACTATTAATTAATGAGGCAACGACTCAATGCCTTTCACTGTATCTCCCATTGACTAGGAGTTTGTAAGCTGCATTTCTGGCTATGCATATCCCTGGTTCATGAATATTCCCCTAACCACCATAAGGAAGAGTTGAGGCTTCTGTCTTTTAGACATTTCTTTTTGTTCTGTCTGGATCTCTACTTCCTTTTAGTATCCCATGCATGAGCCTCAAACACAGCTCCTCTGTAGGTCTCCAGAGTTAATGACAAAATTCCCATCTGTGCCCTGAAAGCTAATGGCAGAGAGGCTTTCTCAGGGTCCTTGGCCTAGAACATTCAGTTAATAGAGTAGACTGACAGGTAGCCAAGGGCTCAGTTTGGTAGGTAGAATGTATTTTCTAGTGACTGATCATTCGTTATTTGTAAATGATGGGCATGTGTTTCTACTGAGGCCAGTGAGTTATGTAGAAGCGATTAAACAACCAAGCTCCTCCCCTACTATTCTCTGTAGGGCGCTGATGCTTTTCAAGTCCCAGAGAAACACGGAGATACTCTTTGCAGTGATCAAATGTTCATTCGAGGCAGATTTCTACTTGTTAAAATCTCATCATAAGAGGCTTTGAGGAGGGCTCACCATCATGTCAGTCTGCACAGCTTTGCTTTGCTTTCTCCGCTCTCACTTAGCAGGGATGCCTAGCTTGTGTAGAATAAACTGCACAAACCACGGTGGGAAGGAGAGCCCACGCCCATTCTTGCCCCTTCCATCCTTAGTGTGACTCGGTCTCCAGAGGGAGGGCTAAGGGGGACAGTGAGACAGCTGCTGTGATGAGGATTCTGAGAGGATGCAGGCTCAAAGACTTCCACGTGGGACCTAGGAGAATAAAGGCTGGGTAGACTGAGACTGGGTTGTTTCTCTGATTTCTCTAGGGAGCTTCCTCAGCACCTCAGGTAAGTAAGACACAGAATTGCAGGGGCAAACTACGGGGCTTTCCTAAGCACAAAGCGTGAAGAGAGAAAGGTCGAGTCAAATGGCCTACACAACAGCCTAGAATGTGTTTGCTTTCATTTTCTGATAGTCAAGGCAGTATGGGGGACTTAAGGAGAAATAGCCAACTGTTGAAAACCTACAGTCCACGAGATGAAGTTTCGCTATGTGAGCCTGGCACTTCCTTTAACCTCATTGTGGCTCTTCCTGTGTTTCTGATTTCTCATCTCTGAAATGAGGAATCTGGGGTTAAGAGACCTGTTTGCTCCCTTTTAGATCTAATATTTCATGTCATTCTGATATGCCACAGGGGTTATTTACAATTCTAAGAGCAGGTTTTAGATGAGGTCAGTTCCTAGTTTCAAGCTCTGTTCTGCTTCCCACTGCGCAGCCGCCGACGCTATGCCCCTGAGCTCTGCAGATCCGACAGTCTTGCCATTGCTCAGCCTCTGACCTCCCTCCCAGTCATCTCTTCTTGAAATCTCTATGCTTCATTTCCTTTTCCATTCAGTCTCCTCTCAAGGCCCTCGCTCACGTTGATCCCTGAAGAAGGAAGAAACCTTGAAACATCTTCAGAAAGATGGATTTCTTTATACAGCCACAGCCCTGAGGCTTTGTTTTCAGAGAGGTCTGCCTATGTCACAGCGTGTGCAGTGCTATCCCCGGGTGAACATTCTGTTTCCCTCCCTCACTTGATCATCCTCCGAGCCTTTGTGACTATCTGAAATGCGATCGATATTTATTTTATGTGAGGTAAGCTCCAAAAGACTAGGACTCCTGTTTGTTTCACTTATCACTATACTTCTGTCCATCTTACTTCAGACATGTGTAAACCTTTATTGACGGAAAAAGATCACAAATGACTCTTCAGCGATAGAGTGTGCTCAGTCCAGTGTCTTTGAATAGACACCACAAAGGGAGTCTCTCGGATCAGCTGTAGGGCCATCATTTGCCTTTTCTCAGTCTGAGGTCTGAGGTTGGAAAGAGGTTTTCTCTATACCAGTCCTAGCTAAAGATGAGTGAGAACCAACATGATTCCCAATACGATCAAGAAAAAGAAGTACCAGGCACCAAATACTTAGAGTTTTCCAGGCACATGCTAGGCATTGTGGCGCACAAAATTTTTTACTTCATACAACTCTATGGCAGGCACAATACACCTCAGTTTGAACTGATGGAACTGGAATGCCAGGGAACTCAGTTACTTGTCTATGGTCATGTTTCTTGAACTTGTTGGCTTGAAATGTAAGTACAGAGTCGGTTAATTTGTCTCCACCTCATTGTTTCTGTAGTGGGTGTCTCCAAGACAACCATTGAGATTTGGTTCTTTACTTGAATGACAGAGAAAAGCTGTTCTACTTATGGTTATGTCTCATTACAGTGAAGACACTCAATTTACAGTTAGAAAATGCAAAGACAGCATAGAGCTGAGTCTAGCAAAGACCAGACAACACACTTCTTACTCTTTACCAGTGAGTCAAATGGATGGCTCTTCACCCCTTCTTATGGATGCATTTTGGGGCATATTTTACAAAGGTGTTAAATTTTCTTTAACCAGAGAGGTTTATTAGGGGAGATTTTTTTTCCCCACTGGAGAATATTTAGACAGGCTTGCAAAGTTTGCCACTGCCCTGTGCCATTCTGTCTCCAGCCAGAAATGGATACAGAATTGGGATGAAGATGCTTGGGAAGTGGGAGAAGTCCATACATGAGGTAGGCCAGGCCTGGGGACTGGTCAACTTGAGGATTTGAGACTCAGTGGGAAAGGGCTTGATGAGGTGTCCATGAGCAGTGGTGTGAAGGGTGAAGGCTACCAAAGAGGAAGGTGGGGAAGCTGAAGTTGGCCCTGCCCTTTCACAGTATTATTATTATTATTTTTTATTAGTATTAGTATTAGTATTAGTATTAGTATTATTTTCTCTCTACCACCCAACAGCAAGGAAAATAAGCACACTATGAAGAACACATGTTTCAAGAAGAACCACACTGCTAGTTTTCCCAATTGTATTTATTTGCCTTTCCAGCAGCCAAAGTTGTTTTTTCTGTGAATGGGAGTTAAATGCAGCAGCCGTAGGGCTGGGATGGCCCAACAGTGAGTTTGGTCGTTAATCATTGTCAAACCATTTACTGTAACATTGCTAATATAGTGGTTCCTTTTGGTGGCAGGATACCCAGGCATACTGCATTGTTTCATAGTTTCTGTCACATTTTTTTGCTGGTTGAAGCTTAGTACAAAGCTTAGGATGAAATATGACTCCAGGCTTACTTGTATGCATTTTGAATTGAAATAAACTAAAGACATAATTGTATATTTTGTACAATTTTACTGAGCCAGGAAAAGGCAATTGCCTTAAAGATAGAAAGTTCATTTTTTTTCTTTTTTTTGAATGGGAACTGAGCTTCATTTCACCAGGGGATTTTCAAGTCTCAAATGGCAACCACTTAATGATTTACCATCTAGCCATCCAGATGGGTGCTTGGGTGTTTGAATGGGATACGTGCATATGGATAATTTATTTTAAGATTATGAATGCAAGGAAGACAAGTATGCTCTTTTATTTCAGCATAACATGAGGATGCATTTCCCAAACACTTAAAGTGACTATTTTGTTGGGCCAGAGAGGCAGCTCAGTGGGGAAAGGCATTTGCCACTAAGCCTGAGAATCTGAGTTTGATACCCAGGACCCACTGACTTTAACAAGATGTCCTCTGATCTCCACACATGTACTGTGACATCAACGTGCCCTCATATATACATGTATATGTGCATGCACACACAGTAAATAGAAGTAACAAGCTATTACATGACAATTTTATTGTTTTGTGTCAGATATAATAACTTTGTCATCTATGGGGAGACCGTTGTGGTTCCCCACAGAGGAACACAGAACCACAATGGTCTCCCATTGAACACGACAAACGGTATCCTCAGGTTTATGAGGTAAAAGGATCCTAGTAGTGATTGGGTTTGTTTTTATTTTTACTTTGGAGCCTATTAATGAATTCATAGTTTGTGTCCATGTGACAGGTGCACCAATTCAATGTGGGGTCAGGTGGCATTTTGTGATTATTTTTCAATATATGAATATGAGAAACTCATTTATGTTTTATAGTGAAAGTTCATTGCTTATGCCCGTTATCGAGCATATTAGTCATAGTTCTCTAAAGGAATAGACCTTATAGTGTGAACACACACACACACACACACACACACACACACACACACATTTATTAGGACAACTTATAGGTTGTAGTCTAGCTAGCACAACAGTGCCTGTTTACTAATGAAAGGCCCGAGAATACAGTAGTTCAGTCCACAAGGCAGGATGTCTCTGCTAGTCTCAGTATACTAGAATCCCAAAGAAGTAGGCTCTCATGCCAGTGAAGGAATGGACTTGCCAGGAAGAGCGAGAGCAAACAGGTGAAAAGCTTCCTTCTTCCATGCCCTTTATAGAAGCTGCCACCAGAAGGTGTGGCCCAGATTAGAGGTGGATTGTCCCACCTCAAAAGGTCTGGATTAAAAGTGAGTCTTCCCATTTCACATGATTTAATTGAGAAAATGTCCCTCACACATATACCCAGCTTCTTAGGTTTTAGTTAATTCCAGATGTAGTCAACTTGACAACCAAGAATAGACATCTTATTGAGCTTTGCCTCTTTGCCTCATCTGTGAATGTTGACACAGCCTGGTTGAAGTTTTCTAAGATCTTTGAGCCATCCTCACCTTTGCATCATTGCCTTCGGTCTACAGGTTAAGGAACGATTTTGGACCGTGTGAAGAAGCTCCTACACTTCAACCCTTTCTTCTTCCTCTCTGCTCTCACAGAACTGATGCTTTGTCTAAGCAGAATGAAATAGGCTCTAAGTCTACCTCTTAAGAGGCATTATTGTCTATGTTAATAGTACTGATCCATGAGCATGGGAGATCTTTCCACCTTCTGATGTCTTCTTTAATTTCTCTCTTCAGAGGCTTGAAGTTCTTGCCACACAGATTTTTTGCTTGGTTGATTAGAGTTATAACCAAGATATTTTATGTTATTTGTGACTATTTTGAAGGGTGTTGTCTCCTTAACTTTTTTCTCAGTCCATTTACCCTGTGTTTAAAGGAGGGCTACTGGTTTCTTTGAGTTAACTTTGTATCCAGGCACATTGGTGAAGTTGGTTATCAGCTGTAGGAGTTCTCTGGTAGAATGTTGGGGGCTGCTTATGTATCATCATCCAAGAACAGTGGTACATTGACTTCTTCCTTTCCAGTTTGTATTCCCTGGGTTTCCTTTGGTATCTTAGTGCTCTAGCTAGAACTTCAAGTATTATATTGAAGAGATAGGGAGAAAGTGGACAATCTTGTCTTGTCCCTGACTTTAGTGGAATTTCTTTAAGATTCTCTCCATTTAATTTGATGCTGGCTATTGCCTTGCTGTATATTGTCTTTATTTTGTTTAGGTATGGGCCTTGTATCACTGATCTCTCTAAGACTTTTGACATGAAGGGGTATAGGACTTTGTTGAAGGCCTTTTCAGCATCTAATAAGATGGTCATGTGATTTGGCGCCACTCAGCAGCCAATGGAAAGAGATGCAGAGACTCTCACAGCCACACATTAGGTAGAGCTTGGGGAGTCCTGAGGAAGAGCTGGGGGATGGAATGAAGGAACTGATGAGGACAGGGATTCTACAGAAACCAAAGAATGAAGATGGGCCGGACCTAGCCTCACTGCACATATGCAGCAGATTAATAGCTTGGTCTTCATGTGAGTTGGGGTTGTCCCTGAATCTGTTGCCTGCATGTGGATCCTATTCCTCTAACTGAACCACCTTGTCTGGGCTCAGTGGGAGAGCATGTGCCTCATCCTGCAGTGACTTGATTTTCCAGGGGTGAGGGTTGGAAGTGGGGGGTGGGGAAT
Organism: Mastomys coucha; assembly: GCF_008632895.1. Lineage (NCBI taxonomy): Eukaryota > Metazoa > Chordata > Mammalia > Rodentia > Muridae > Mastomys > Mastomys coucha. The sequence goes on along the minus strand of NW_022196904.1, from coordinate 184,214,751 downwards.
GATACCCAGGGGACTCCCACTTCTCAGAGTAGAAGGGGAGGAATGTGGGGGAGAGGATCTGAGTGAGGGGTTACCACAGGAGAGGAAGCTGATATTGGGATGTAAAGTGAATAAATAAATTAATAAAAGTAAAAAAGAAACATTATTGTCTATTCCATGTATATATGAGAAGTACTGTAAGTGCTGTCCAAATTCAGTGCCTGTATAGACATATCTAGAGCTCTGACTCTGCTACACATGAGCAGGTCCCTCACAAAGGCCTTATTTCTTCCTCTCCCTGTTCTGTGTTTGTCTTGTAGATGATGTTGTATCCAATATGCAAATAGTTGAAATGTGTATATTTATGTAAAAATAGCACATTATGGATCATACAGGTTTACCCATGCAAGAATATACTTTTCTTTTATATCAGAAGGAAAGAAAAATGAAGAATGGTCAAAAATAATTTAAAAACCTCCATCAAACCCTATGAGCTCATTACTCCAAGGGTGTTGGGATAGATACTAGATATGCAAAACAAGATTCTGTGTTTCTACAATGGCTGCACTATAGTTAGTAAAATAGGTGCAGTAAGAAATAGAGATCATGGAAGGGCTCGGAAAACCAGAGCGGGCACCAGTGTGATGTTTGACCCAGCCAGGCTTCCGTATGCAGGACTTCTTCCCACAGACTAGACACCCTGCTTTCTCACCTTGAAACTTTCTGCCTCATTCTTTTTCATCTGGCTAAATTCTCCTCTTTTGTAGCTCATCCCCTAGTAGAAGCCTTCTCCAATTTCTCTTCATAACACTAGTATCTGCTCAGTACTCATTCCTCAAAGCAAGTTACTCACTTAAAGCACTCAAACATTTATAACAAGTTTCCTGATGACCAGGTATGTATAATTGTTTTGTTTTGTTTTGTTTTGTTTTTGTATTTTCAGAGATACCCCAGCTTAAGCATAGAGTAAGGTTAAAATTGGTGCCGATAGTTCCAAAGTGCAGAGTGTAAAACATTTACTGGGGCACCTTGTGCTGAAACTCAGCCTAGAAGCCCAGGCTATTCTTCCTTAAATGTGTGTTCAGTCATTTACCTCGTCATCTCAGCCTCTCTGCTTTGTACCGGTTTGGGTTTCAGATAGAAGATGCTCAGAGAGCTAAATCTAGTAGTGGGGTCCAGAGCTCCCAGGAGTGATGGGATCTCACAGGCACAGTCTATGCTTTTCCAGGTCAATGTCCCTTAGGCTCATTTTGATTGGTTTGGTTGTGCGTTCCAGCTTCTTCCTCCGCAGAAGCCAGCATCCGTATTTGTTTCATGACTGACATTTCATTGTTTCTTTCATGCCTCATCTTTATTCAGCTGCACAATCTTCAAAAGTGGGTAAGTCTCTGCATGGTCTATTTTCTCCACCCCATTGTTCACATTTCTCCACTTGCATCTACTTTTCTTCTATAAGTTGACACATTAAAAACAAAACAACCCCCCCCAAAACAACAACAAACGAACAAACAAACAACAAAAACCCAAAGGGCTTAGCAGATACACTCCAAATAAGAAAAAAGACCTAAGGACCAGGATAATCATCACCACCGGCTTTAGAGAACTGAGGACCAAGATAATCATCATCACCAGCTTTAGAGAACTGAGGACCAAGATAATCATCACCACAGGCTTTCTATGACTCCCAGTCTTTGTCTTGGAAGAGTTTGGAATCGTGTAGATGTTCTCCAAATTTATAATAAAAGCAAATGAATCCCCTCAGCTCAAGACCCGTAATGGATGCTGTGATGCTCGTCCGTTTGTAATGGATGCCGTGATGTGCACCCCGGCCCCACCCCCACTTCGCTGGGCCTGAGACATTCATGCTATCAGGTGCTCAGGTTGTTGGTGGCAGCTGATCTCAACTCACTCTTTCTTTAGGACTTACTTTACCATAGGTGAAGAGAGCTGCCTAATTCAAATTCCTCTTCCTGTGGTAATCAGCAGGAAACATATACATTTTTAAAGAAGTCTTTGAGAATTCCATACAATATATTCTGAACATATTCATGTCTTCCTCTCTTATCTCCCTCTCAGCCTTCCCCTTCCAACCCTTCCAATTTTGAGATTACTTCTTCCTTTTTGAAATTATTTATAAGGAATCAATCACATTAGATATACTAAAAAATTAAAAATCCTCTCTTTTTGAGATTATAATATAATTATATCATTTCCCCCTTCGATTTTTTCCCTTCAGGTGTTCCCATGTAATTTTTCTTGCTGTCTTTCAAATTCATGACCTCTTTTGGGTCAACCCTAAAATACACATGCAAGCAGCATTTTACAGAAACACAAGCATGTACTGGTTATGTCTCAAACAACTTTGTTTCAAAGAGTGAATTATGGATAATCAGTTGTTAGAAGTTTTTAGACATAATACTGAGGAAACTGAAGATTTAAAAATTCGACCAGTTTACCTGACTTTAAGTTTCATAATTTTTCCCTTAACATGATTTTTTTTTACACAGAAGAGATTGTGTGTGTATGCATGTGTGTGTGTGTGCATGTATGTGTGTATGTGCAATAAGAAATTCAGGCCTTGACAGATGAGGGATTACTACGTAGAGATGGTTGTGTGGCTCTGTGTTTAAGAGCAAAGACTATCCGTTGTGCAAGTGTTCCTTCTGAAGTAACATCTTTATTGAGATCATAGAGTTATTGGGAAAAATCCATGAGATAATGAACTTGGACAAGGCCCGACACACTGCTAGCATTTAATAAATGCGAGTCTGCATTGAAAGTGATTAACAAATAAAGATCAGATTTTAGAAGTGTTTCAACATACACTTAAATCAGCTGATGCTAAATAAATCCTGTGGGCCTCAGATTCAGAGCAGTGATATAAGACCCTCTGGGAATGGCTCAACACGTGTATCTTTGAAAAAGAACAAAAAATCTTCCTAAGTCAAGGCGTCGAGGTATGGCAAGTCAGCGGGGAAGGGCAGTCTAACGGAAAAGTGCTTCGTATGTCTAAGACTCCCTGGCTCCAGAGCCTGGCCGCGCTCTTTAGATAAGATGTGGCAGTTCATTTATTCCTAGTGGGGTGGTATTACCTCCAGTAGGGCAGAGCTGGCTCTTCAATGGGTGGTGCTAATGTATAATGTGTCATGTAACACATATAACATAATAAAACATGCACAGAAACAGTCTTGAAATGTCCCAGATCCTGAAGGATGGCACTTGGGAAAAAGTCCAAATGGCTAGTGAAGGGGATGGTGATGTAGAATAGGACGAGAGGGACTATCACACTAGTGGGACACGGTTTAACCTTCGGGGTGCAGATAGATGCCTTTGTGCTTCCTCCATTTGGACGCACAGGTAGGACAAGTGGTATTTAACTGGCAGTCCGGAGGTCAAGTAAACGACAGTCTTTGTTTGTTTGAGGACAGCAGTGGGCTACCGCAGAGGTCTCCTATTTGACAGCTCTTTGTTTTCTTTGGTATGTTTACTGAAGATTGATATTTTTCTTCTTTGGCTTCTCTGGCTGTGGTCTCTGTGACCCAGAACTTATCTCTGGACACTGGAGGTAACCAGATTTCCAAAAGCACAGAGAGGGGCATGTCTTGTGAGAGCCAGTGTGAGTGTTTTCAGAAGTGGTGGAGAGGTTGGGCATCTATGACCCTGTGAATGCCCTTTAACCAAGGCTCTGTTGCCTATTTCTCAAACTGTCTAGTGACAATATAGTTGGAAGTTTGCATTTCTATCAAAAACTTTCACACTAATGTTTTGGAGATAACTTTGTGGGCATCGCTCCTATAGGCTTATTGTGTCAACTGCAAGGATACTCATCTCCCTAAGTGCTGGGCAGAGGGAACTTAAGCTGTGAAGATGTGTGCTTGCCTGTCGGGATCATAGGGAAGACAGATGTTGGGATGGCAGATGCGCTGGTCCCTGGAAACCGTTTCCCAGACACCATGCTTCGTGTCAGAATGTAAGCTTGAAACTTCACAGGGTGAGTCTTTATTCTAGGAAGGTTGATTCCATCCCTTTCTCTCTTGCCTCAGTAAACCTTATACATTCAAGGCGCACTTTCTCACTGAAGTATTGTTTCATTTTTAAAAGCAGACAATCTAATGTTACCAAAGACTGGTTAAGTAAATAATGATGTATTTCTTCTATGCAGAAGTTAATGCTATCTATATATGTATTAAAAAGTAATAATGGAAAGAGTTGTCAAGAAATAAATTAATAAAAGCATCTATGTACATTATAAAATTATAATAAACACATTTTTTTTACAAATCCAATTACTAGTTAGAAAAATATTGTCATATATTATAACGTATTGTTGCCTACTGATACACATACATATATAAGGTTCTAGAAGGACTGATAAGAAAATATGCTTATTCTTTTCTGGGAAGAGTATGGCTCACTTTAATTTCCTCTGAATGCCTTTTTTTCTCATTTAACCTTAGTGGATTTCTGCTGTAAATAAGGATTATCATGTTAATCATAATTAACTAGTAAAATATATTAAAGTAAAAGACTGTTCCTGGCCAATTTTTCTTCCCTCTGTTTCCCTATCTTAGTTGCTTCAAGGCAGCTAGTAACATATAATGATCTTTTTGTTCTGCTTAAACTTTAAAAGTAAAATCCTCTCTGATCTTATTTTCTAGAGAGCTTAATTATAGATATTATGGTATATATCTTCTAAATTATGTTACACATGTATGCATATATACACACTCTTTTTGCTTGAAAGAGAAATAATTTCCAGTCCTCTGCTGGAGAATCACTATATTTCTATATCACTATATTTTAAATGCAAATGATCTAAGTATCCTGAGGTAAGTGAAAAATGCGGCATTTTTGCATTGGGATGCCAAGTCACCATTAAAATGATTTACATAAATATTTAAAAAATACAGGAAAGTAGCCAAGGAGATGATTCTGTGGGTAAAGTGATCGCAGTGTGAGCGTGAAGAGCCAAGTTTGGACCCCTAGCATCCATGTGAAAAGCTGGGCAAGGAAAAACAGACAGAGAATTGAGCAAGTTACAGAAACCCTCTGGATTCCTGGACCTATGGCACTGTCAGGTAGATATGGCAACAATCAACCTTGCTCTGTGG
>NW_022196904.1:184202271-184208544 GCF_008632895.1 Mastomys coucha | reverse complement strand
GACTGATCACAGGGTTTACTGGCGAGGGAGTCTGCTGGAAGGGGGAGCTCCAGCTCAGTGAGATGCCCTCCCTGGCTTGTTTCGTTTTTAGAGTAACAAAGGAAGACACCAACATACACATGCGCATATGCACAAAGACAGATGAAAATCTCTTGATATTTGACTTTATGAAAACTCTACATGGAAAAAAAATTAAATGGTGTTTATTAAACTATTTATGGATGCTGGCCAGAGAAGCTGGTAGTCCACTTGCACTTCACTTCTTCCCCCCTGCCACCCTTCATTATTCAATCCCCCAGTTTTACCCCCAGCTCTGGAGCAGACTACCTGCTGCAGTCTCTTACTCTCTGTCCCCATTCATGGGGGACTAAGCAGATCCTGGTGGACATTAACATGACCTCAGGTGGCGGCCCAGGACACACACACACCAGCATGGCCTCTGGTGACAGCATGGCCCACAGACATCAACAGCATCACAGACCATGGAGATGCACATGGCCCTTGGTCACAGCAGGACCTAGGATGCTAGCATGGTCCTTAATGGCAAGATGGATTTTGGACATCAATATGGCTGTAGGTGACAGCATAGGCCACACACATCAACATGGCCTTCAGGGGTAACATGGACCACAGGTATCAATTTGGCCTTTAGTGGGAGCATAGACCACAAGCGTGTACATGACCTCCTATTTCAGCATGGACTGCAGATATTGGCACGGACATTCCTATGGCCTTTGGTGATAACTTGGATCATGGACATCCACAAGGCCCTTGGCTGCCACATGAACCATGGATACCATCATGGTCTTTGGTGGCAATATGGGTCTTAGACATCAACACAGCCCTGGGCCGCAGTAGGACTATGGATACAAACATGGCCCTCTGTGGCAGAGCAGCCCACAGATATCAATGTCTCAGTCAGGGTTTTATTGCTGTGAAGAGACACCATGACCAAGGCAACTCTTATAAAGAACATTTAATTGGGGCTGGCTTACAGTTTCACAGTTTAGTCCTTTATTATGGAGGGAAACACGGCAGCATGCAGGCGGTCATGGTGCTAGAGGAAGAGCTGAGAGTTTTACATCTTGATGTGCAAACAGCTAAAGAAACTGTGTGCCACACTGGGTGAGGCTTGAGCACAGGCCTCAAAGCCTGTGCCCACAGTGATACACTTTCTCCAACAAGTCCACATCTCCTAGTAGTGCAACTCCCTATGGGGGCCATTTCTTTTCAAACCCTCATGATGAACATGGCTTCAGATGGCAGGTCAGACCACGGACATCCACTTGGTCTTCAGTGGTAACACTAGCCGTGCACATCAGCTTAGTTTTTATGGGATTCCCGAGTGTACGAATGGGGGCCTCTGATTCTTGTGCCCCGGGGTTATTTTCCTTCTGTTGGGTTACCTTGTCCAGTCTTGATGTGATGGTTTTTGTTTTATATTATATTTTATTTGCCATGTTTGATTGTAATTTCCTAGAGGCCTGTTCTTTTCTAATAGCAGAAAAGGTGTGGATCCAGATGGGAGGGGTTGTGGGGAAGAACTGAGAATAATCGAGGGAGGGAAACTAATCAAGACATAGTATATGAGAAAAGAATCTGTTTTCAATACATGGAAATAAAAATCAAAACAAAGCCTAATTTATATAATTACGAAATAATGAAAGGTTTGAAAATGCAAGTCTTAGGCCTCTTCCTGGGGGAAAATAAAGAAATATCTACTCACCCCAGACAAAGAGGACACCAATGGGCCAAAGAAAGGATTCTGACCAATCCAGCTTGGTAACCAATGAGCTTATTGGGATCTGTCACAGGAAATTGGTCTACACAAAGGCAATTATACCGGCAGGAAGGTTCTCGGACACTTAAAACATCCATAGCCCTGAGGAGGCACAGCCCCAGTTTGAGCAACTCAAGATAGGTTAAATACCAGAGAATATCCTGTGTGTCTATAGGAAAGTGCACAGTGAAGCCACGTCACTCCATCAGTCATTCACCTCTGTGTAACCTTGAGCAGGGGAGGGGACTGTGAGGAACTCGTAAAGGTTCCTGATCCTTGCCAGCTCTATAAGCCTTCTACCTCATTCCTCAAGGAAATGGCAGTAGTCCAGGTCACATAGGGTTTCATGCAGGTGATCACAGCTGCTCTGATTCAAAATAGCAATGGATGTGTTCAGCCCAGCTACGCAGCAGCGTAGAAGTCCCAAACGACATGTCTAATACAGGTATTAACGTATTCTCAGATAGTAGTGGGGGGATCTGTTGTATCTGTCTATAAGACAAAGCCAGGCAACATTTCCACATAGTAAGAAGTAATGATGTTGAATACTGGAGCATTCGCACACTTTCTCTTTATATTAAAAAAAATGACTATATATACGTATTCCAAGATTTCCAAATAACAAGAATAGTATATAAACTAGCATCATTCACATCTCATGTCTATGGTTTCCTAGCATGCTGTGATTTCTTAGTTTCTTTCTTTCATGACTTGGCATTTAGTAAAATCTAATTGTTTCACAGATGTTTTTGGATTTTCTGCTGTTCTGCTGCATACAGTCAAGGAATGCTGAGTTTTTCTCTGAGCATCTTACCAGGAAGCACTGATGCCTAGAAGACTCATAATTTTCAAAGTTTTATTAGTTTTTACATTCCCTCACAGATTTATTCATTTTGGAGTTAAGAGGCCTCATAGATGGTCCAGTTAGTAAAATGTTGTCCATACAAGCACGAGAACCTGAGTTTGGATGTACAGCAACCACATAGAAAGCAAGACACAATACTGGGTACCAGAAATCCCAGTGCTGATGATGTAGAAACATGATCCTTGGGGCTCAGTGGCCAATCAGCCAAACTGCATAAGTGAAGCTCTGGGTTAAATGGGGTAGTCTGTCTCAAAAAATAAGGTTAAGAGCTATGGAATAAAACCCCTGACATGTACCTCTACATACATATGCAAATATATGGATATGCACATATTCATATACTGTATGAATATAACAGAGTTAATTAAAAATTATTTTTGGAAGACGTGTCTCAGGAAAATTTGAATCTATATCATGAAAAGTTTCTCTGCTTAGGAGAAAGGTATAAGTAGGTGCTGGTTACTTTATTCTCAGAAGATAACTGACTGCAATCATTTAAAAATATTGAAAGTTTTGCTTTCATGAGTGTTTGCCTGCATGCAAGACTGTGCATCATGTGCATGCAGTGCCTGTGGAAGCCAGAATAGGGCACCAGACCCATGGAACTGGAGCTGTAGACAGTTGTGTGTCCATTGCTGTCAGTAAGCAGGTGAGGGCAAGTGAAAGATAAGGCTAGAGCCTGTGATTGGGCAGTGGAAAAAGAAAGCAGGCTGAGAGTTTTAGAGAGACAGAGAGACAAAGAGGGAGACGGAGACGAGGAGACAAGATGGAGCCTATAGGAGAGAAAGACAAACTGGAACCACATGGCTTGAAATAGCCACAGGAAGCTATGGATGTCATAACAGAGCAATAGAGTAATGTAGGGCTTGAAATAGCCACAGGTATCCATGGATATCATAAAAGAGCAATAGAGTAATGTAGGGCTTGAAATAACCACAGGTAGCTATGGATGTCATAACAGAGCAATAGAGTAATGTAGGGAAATTTGTCCAATCTAGGTGGGCAGTTTGTATCAATATCAATTGAGTTTTGAGTTCTTTGTGTGGGCGTTTTGGGGATTGATAATTTACTGTTATAAATGTGACTGGTTAATTACAAGCCTCTGGAGTTTTCTTTCTACAGGCCTGGGGTTTAGAGCCAGGGACAGATGACTGGGAATGTGAGCGATTTGGCAGCAAGTGAACCTCGGGAAACTGGGAATACCAAGGCTTGCCGCTCCCAATAAGGGAGGGGAGATGGTGTTGCTGGTGTGTAGAAGGTGAAACCACCAACCATGGAGGGACCCATGGCTCCGGCTGGATATGTAGCAGAGGATGGCCTTGTGGGACACCAGTGAGAGGAGAGGCCCTTGGTCTTGTGAAGGCTTGATGCCCCAGTGTAGGGGAATGCCAGGACAGGGAAATGGGAGTGGGTGGGTTAGTGATCAGAGGAAGCTGGGATGGGATTGGGGGTTTTTGGAGGGGAAATGAGGAAAGGAGATAAAATTTGAAATGAAAATAAAGAAAATATCTAATAAAAAAAGAGGGAAAATAAAAAATAATTACATGCTACAATTGCGAGCTGCCCTGTGGGTGTTGAAATTTGAACTCAGGTCCTCTGAAATACCAGCAAATGCTCTTAACTGCTGAACTATCTCTCTGGCCCTGCAATTACTTTAAACTAAAAATAAAGATTCTTTTAATTATTTAAATAGACTAATAGAAGACCATGAGTTGCCTCGTTGGCTTATCAAAACTGTAAGGTGGGTCTTCATCTGTATCTTACTCAGCATCCTTGTGACATTAGACATTCTCACCAGTCCTCATGTGAAACAGTGTCTTCTGTTGTCTGTATTGCCATTTTGTCTGGCATGCCTCTTCCTGAATGGGTGTCCAGATCAACTACTTTGGTCGCTGTGGTTTGACTAAAAGTGTCCCCAGAGCCTCATATACTCGCCTACTTAGTCCCCAGGTTGGTGAACTGAAAGTGGTCCCTGGAGGCTCGTATACTTGCATACTTAGTCCCCAGGTTGGTGAACTCTTTAGGAAGGATAACGAAGTGTGGCTTTGTTGGAGGAAGTATATCACTGAGGGTAGGCTTTGAGGTTTTAAAAGCCCACACCAGGCCCAGTGTTTCTCTTTCTCCCTGTCTGTTGCCTATAGATCAAGGTGATTATAAACTAACCCTCTCAAACTGGAATCTGTAGGGAGCCGGCATTCGCCATGACAAGATGGCGCCTACTTCCGCTGTCTAGTAAACAACTGTTTGCGCATGTGCGTAGAGAACTGTTTGCGCATGTGCGTAGAGTGAAAAGACGCCATGTCACGGCCCATTCTGGGGCGTCACGTAGGGTAATGAGCGAACAGCCAATCATGGGCAGACACGCCGCACTGTGGTGTATATAAGCAGTGCGGATTACTGGCTCGACCTCTTTTCCCTCTGGGAGAGGGCAGTAAACGTTGCTGCAGAAGGAACCTAGTGTGTCCGCGTGTCTTCTTCCCGGCGAGACGACTGCGCGGGCTACAGGAATCAAGCCCCAATTAAATGCTTTCCTTCATGACAGTTGCTTTAGTCATGCTGTCTCTTCACAGCTACAGAATAGCGACCAAGACAGTCATCCAGGATTCTTTATGTATGCAGTGGTGTACAATAACAAATATATTTCTCTTCTAGAAAATCTGAAGGTTAACTGTATGTGTCAAGGTATACATAGAGACCTGATAGAGTATTAATTTTGTGTGAGAGATATTATTTCCAGAAGAGAGTATCCTTTGAATCTGTAGACTGGGCAAAGGAAATAGCAGAGAAAAGATATCGCCACCCTCCTTCCCCTCTCCTTCCCTCTCCCTCTCCTCTCAACCTTTCCCCTCCCTCGCCCTCTCTAACTCTTCTCTTCTAGTCCCCTTCTTTGTCTCCTCTGCCTGTCTTTTGAGGTGAGACATCAATCTTGGACATCAGAGCTACTGTTTTTCAGGTTTTTGGATTTCAAGACTTAACACCAGTGGTGCCATGGATTGTCAGACCTCAAAATTTATACAAATTACACAGCCAGCTTTTCTGATTGTCTAGCTTGCAGATGGCTGATCAAGGGACATCACATCTGTAATCATGAGCACCAGTTCCCAGTGCCTGTGTGTGAATATTGTGTGTGTGTGTGTCTGTGTGTGTGTGTATTTAAGTGTGTGTGTGTGTGTGTGTGTGTGTGTGTGAGTGATATTGGTACTTATTCTCTTGATAACCTAACTCATTTTATTCCTTATATTAAAAATTGCCTTTTGCTTTATGTGCTAAATCCTGATTGCAATTTCTGCTCCTTTTAATCCTCCCAATTCTTCCCGACCCCATCCAGATCTACCCCCTTTGTGTCTCTTTTTAGACACAGAGATTTTTGTACCCCAATATATTGAATCTTATTGTGTCTCTTATTAGAAAACAAACAGTATTATATGGGGTAAAAATAACATATAATATAATATGGTACGATTAAAAAAATAATACATAGGAATAGAATAATACAAAGAAACAGAGGAAAAAGACATACTCAGGATAAAAACATAAAAACATAAACTGGAAGCCACAATATATATGCAAAGGACCTACAGGAGAGAGAGAGAGAGAGAGAGAGAGAGAGAGAGAGAGAGAGAGAGAG
>NW_022196904.1:184147417-184202261 GCF_008632895.1 Mastomys coucha | reverse complement strand
AGAGAGAGAGCAGGGAGGGAGAGCCAGGAGGGAGAGAGTGAGGGAGGGGGGAAGAGAGAGGGAGAACAAAAGGGAAAGGGAGAGAGATGTAGATATGGAATAAAATTAAAACTGAGATAAAAAAGTAAAGGAAAAGAGGGGAGAAAAGTGTAATATGACATTATGAGACAAGGAATCTCCAATGATGCCATTGACTTCAATTGATTTAAATTTCTGTTGGACATCTAGTGTTGGGCATGCAGACTGACATTTAGAGAAGTCTGTTGTCCCACTGAGACTTCCTAGGAGAAAGCAAAATTATCCCTTGCAAGTGTTGGAGATAGCATCTAGGTTAGGGGCACGTGTCCACTTCTCCTTTCAGCTCTAGGATGCCATCTGGTGCAGACACAGGCAGACCCCATGAATCATGCCTGCATCTTTGTAAGTTCATGTGTCCATCAAACCTGCTGATTTAAGGGCCCTTCCCCCTTGGTGTCTACCATCTCCTGGCTCTTAAGGTCTTTCTGCCTCCTCTTCTGCAGGATGCCATGAGCCTTGAGAAGAAGGATTTGTTGGAGACTTCGACTTAGGTTTCATGTCTGGCAGTGGATCTCTGTGTCTGTTCCCATCTGCTGCAGGAGGGAGCTTCTCTGATAATGGCCGAGCAGGGCACTAATCTATTAGTATAGCAGAATGTCATTAGGAGCCATTTTATTGCTACGTTTTTTAAAAGAGCTGTAGTATTTGATTGTAACCATAGGCCCTTGGGCTATCTAGTCTCAGGCTCTTCTTCAAAGCCAAATCAGATATGGGTTGGTTACTCCCATGTAAGTGTGTGCTACCATGTACCAGAGTATGTGGTAGGCAGGACACCACTGTATTTGAGTTTTTGGTTTATGTTTCTTTTAGCATCCAGAGTAGTTTCCTATAAATAAGAGGCCAGGAGATAGGTGTGAAGGCTTTATGTAAGCTTAATTTCTCTATGTTCAATGAATGGTATAGGTGTTGTCTTCAGCAATGGAGTCTTGGCAACAGCCTGGGTTGTTTTGGGGTTTCCATAGGACCCCTTTGGCTAACAACTCAATTTAATGTAAAGCTCAGGAAGGGAAGCTTCATTTGATGACAACAGATATCCATTTGGGGATCTGCTTCCCCCACACTACCCCGCCATGAGTTCCAGGCTGTTCCCCACTTTCACCTCTATCAGGTTCAGTTTATCTGGTTTTATGGTGAGGTCTTTGGATCCACTTGAAGTTGAGTTTTGTGTAGGCTGATAGGTATAGATCATTTGCATCCTTGTATGTGTAGACATTCAGTTTGATCAGCATCCTTTGGTGAATATGCTGTCTTTCCAATGTGTATTTCTGGTCTCTTTAAGAAATATCAGGTGTCCACACCATCAATGTGTGTGGATTTTTTCTGGGTCTTCAATTCTATTCCACTGATCGGCATGTCCATTTTTATGCTAATACTATGTGGTTTTTATTACTGTAAGTCTGTAGTATAATTGCAATTGGGAATGGTTTGATTTTCAGCAGTTCTTTTATTATTAAGGTTGTTTTAGATATTCTGGGCTCATATCTTCTCCATATAAAGTTGAGAATTTTACTTTTAGGGTATGTAAAGAATTGTGTTGGAATTTTGATGAGAATCGTGTTAAATCTGCAGATTGTTTTTGGTGGGATGGCCAGTTTTATTATGTCAATTCTACTGATCTATGAGCACAAGAGATCTTTCCATCTTCTGATATCTTTATCAATTCTTCTTTTTAAAGAACTGGAGAATTTATCATGCAAATTTTTCACTTGCTTGCTTAGAGTTACCTTAACGTATTTTATATTATTTGGGGCTATTGTGAGAGGCAGTATTTCCCTGATTTCTTTCTCAGTCCACTTGTCATTTATATAAAGGAGGGCTGTATACAAATGCTCTTTTTTTGAGTTAATCTTGTATCTAGCCAATTTGCTGAAAGTGTTTATCAGCTGTAGAAGTTGCCTAGTGGAATTTTTAGGGTCACTTTGGATACTAATGTATCATCTGGAAATATCTTGGTTTCTTCTTTTCCAATTTGTATCCCTTTTGATCTCCTTCAGATGTCTTATTGCTCTAGCTAAAACTTCAAGTCCTGTATTGAATAGGTATAGTGAGAATGGACAGCCTGGCCTTGTTCCTTATTGTGGAACAATATTCAATTATTCAATTATTGTTTTAAGTGGACTATCTTTGAATTTTTCATCAATAATTTAATGTAGGCTATAGACTTTCTGTAAACTGCATATATTATGTTTAGATATGTCTTTTATATTCCTAATATTTCCAGGACTTTTATCATGAAGGGATGTTGAATTTTGTCAAAGGCCTTTTCCGTGTCTTTTGAGATGATCATGTTTCTTTTCTTTCCATTTTACATGGTAGATTAGATTATATTTATTGATAACTTAGGCTTTTGAGAATACTTGCTATTCTTTGTTTGTATACATGAAAGTTTTTTAATATGAATTATGAAGACATTGAAAAAAACCAAACAATGTAATAATTCTTTATGTGCTTCTTCATCAGACACTTCCAAATATGTCTAATCTGTGGTACATGGCCACCTAATCTGTGGTACATGGCCACATATGGCTAAGGAAAGCTTTCAAATCAGTCTGATAAAAAAAATCACAAACTTAATGCAAGAGTTTTTTCCAATATAGTTTTGTAACTGTACTGTATGATTCTCAGCATGAGCTCAGTAGGTGACAGTAGTGTTGAAGGTTGGACATACCTGCTGGGTTAAGTAAGAATTTTGCACTCATTACATTATTAGCTCTCAACATTCTACTAGCTATGTTTTCATATCTTCAGACCTACACACAGAGGTCATAAAGTTCAGACTAGCTGAATAATTTACTCAAAATCGCAGGTTTGTTAACCTGACAAAGCTAGGACAGAATACCCAGCTTCCTTTGTCATATAGAGATAAGGAAAAGCCACAGAACAGAAGCTAGGATTCATGGAGAACCAATTTAATTGAATTCCTCTCTGTAACGTCAACAGGTGCAAGCCATAAACACCAAAGTCCTGATTGACAAATGCACATGCCAGTTCCGACTGGTTTTGCTCCACCTGCCCTGGGTTTTCCATCTTTGCTTAATTACTTTGTGGAGATAGTTGAGACTACATTCTGTTCCTGCGACAGATTTGAATGGCTCAGCTGATGCTTGGTGGAAAGACATACAAAGAAAACAAAAGCTAAGCTTCTAAGGGCTGGGGATGTCATTGCCAAGCATGATCAAAGCCTTGGTTTCAATCCCCAGTACTGAGAAAAGGAGGAATCAAAAAGAAAGAAAGAAAGGAAAGCTAACCTTCTGAACACACCTTTCTCCTGATCTTTCTAGTTGTCAAAAAACATTAAAGCCATGGCTAGGATTGAAAATAAGACAGTAGTGTCATCAAATTGGGCAAAGGAGTGGGTGGCATATGCGTCTCTCAATTCACAGCCATGGAAGCTGTCAGAAGCCCGATGCTGACTACCTTCAAGTAGACCAAACCTAGAGTGAGAGCTGAGGCTCTTGTTGCCAGTGCAAAGTGGGAAGGGACCAGCAAATCACAAAGCTTTGGGAATCTCTCTTTTTCTGCACAAGCTCAACAGAGGCACGACTTATCATTGTAACAATCTGGCAATGGTTTCTTTTCATAGAAGAGTTCTGTAGCCCTCAGAGCGTCTTTGTGTTTTCTGGACATCTTTCAATCTGTGAATTCCCATCCAGTTGCCCTGGAGAGTGATAAGGTGGGGCTCTGGGAGGATGTCTGGTGCTTGAAGGTTTAATATGCAGCACCGAGGTTCTCTAACATAAATCATACCATCCCAGTGAGGGAGCCAGCTACACACCCTCTTCAAAGATGTTTTCCCAGCTAATGATCCTATGTGGCTTAAAATTATACTGACAGAAAAACATCCTGCAGTGACTTTTTAAACTAATGATAAAATCCCATGGATAATTACCTCTAAATAGCTCAGAGATGTGAATGAATGAATCACATATCATTTCAAGAAGCAATTTTCTGAATGGATTCTACCTGATATAATCTCAGTGCAGAGCAGACTGAGTAAAGCTTTTGATTGAAATAAGACCCTGAAGCATCTCTAGAGTGAAACCCACACCCTGAGGGGCATTGGCTATGCATGTATTTAGAATTTCACATTGTCCGGGAGTCCTGTGATCCAAATGGCTCCCTTCTATGCACAGAAATATATTTTGAAAAGAAACAATGGCATAGACATCTTTCAACAGTTCTTCCTAAGGTTCTTTCCCCCAGCCCTCCTTGTATGAAATAGGAACTCAATGAAGAATTCATTCCATAGTCCAAGCTGACTGCAGACTCTCAACAATCCACTTATTCTACCCTCTAATGTTCTGGAATTATGTGTGTAAACCACCATGCTGGGTCATTACCCTTTAATTTGCATTGGGTTCCTTGGATGGATGACACTGTATCGTATTTTTACCATACTTCCCCTGAGTTTTCTTTCTTTCTCATACACATGGTAAATATAATGAATTTAGTTTTTTTTCACTCTCCCATTCTCCTCTCCCATTCCTTTCCCTCTTCCACTGCCATCATCCTTCTTCCCAAGTCCTCCTAGGTCACGCCATCCTTTCGTGTGTACACTGAGTATAACTGGAGCTTCACTCGGATATAGGTGGGAGATTGTTTATTGGAGCAAGGAGAACTTGTTAGTGGCTACACCCCCGAGGAAAATGATACTTCCCTCAACAGTTATTTACTGCCAATATACCCTAAGGAAGGGTTGAGGTTCATGGGCCCCTTTCTGGTTTATGATGAAATCGTGTATAGACAATGGCTGCAGTGAGTTCTTCAGTGCAAAGGGTTACGTCAGGTTCAGAAGACATCTTTTTTCTTTTCTTTTCTTTTTTTTTTTTTTTTTTTTTTTTTTTTTTTTTTTTTTTTTTTTTTGCAGAATGTTCACTGTGCCGGGAGCTTAGTGAAAAATTACTAGCTTACACTTACAGCCCTGAGAGAACATGTGTAGTCTAACAGAATACTTCTGGGTGTGGAGGACATTATTGACCCTTGGTTCCAGGAGCTGAAGATTGCCACCAGCCCTCCCTGGCTGTGGGCTCTTCCCCTCTCCTTTGTCACGGGTTCTATCCCCTCCCTTGCCCTGGGATCTCCCCTCCCTTGCCCCGGGATCTCCCCCGTCCCTTGAAGCTTTCTCCTGCTTGTGCTTATATCGCCATCCCTGAAGTAAAGTTTTTGGAGCTTGATCAGACAACTGTCTTGCTCTCATTCTTCACGTTTCTTGTCTCTTTTGGTCTCTCTCTCCCCTGCCCTAGGACCCTGTTGAATGCCCCGTGCGTGGGTCGGGGTTCCACTGCCTCTCCTGTGATACCCTTTGAGCTTTTGAGTTGGTGATGCAGCTAGCCTTGCAAGGGTCACGAGTCCCACAGTTACGTTTTCTCAGTACTTTGGCCAGAAAGCAACCACAAGGGGGGAGGGAGGACCTGGGAAGGAAAGGGGGGTTGGGGGGTGCAGAGGAGAGGGGAACCTGATCTAGTACTGGGTGGGGGAAAGGGATTGAAGCCCTGAGGGCCAGCAGAAAGAATGGAAACAGGCAACCTTGGGATGTAGGAGGTTGGGGGACCCTCCAGAATGCACCAGAGACCTGGGAGATGAGACACTCTCGGGACTCAAAGGGAAGGACCTTAGATGAAATGCTCTACAGTGGGGAGAGGGAACTTGTAGAGCCCACTTCCAACAGGAAGACAGGGCATCAAGTGAGGGAGGGGGTTGCCATCCCACAGTCAAAACTCTGTCCCATAATTGTTCTTGTCTGACAGAACTGCAGGGATGGAAATGGAGAAGAGCCTGAGGAAAAGAAGGTCCAGCAACAGGACCAAAGTGGGATCCAGCTCAAGGGGAGGCCCCAAGACCTGACACTATTACTGAGGCTATGGAGTGCTCACGAAAAGGGACCTATTAAGACTGCCCTCTGAAAGACCCAACAAGCACCTGAAAGAGTCAGATACAGATATTTGCACCCAACCAATGGACAGAAGCAGCTGACCCCTGTGGTTGAATTAGGGAAAAGCTGGAAGAAGCTGAGGAGGAGAGTGACCCTGTAGGAGGACCAGCAGTCTCAATTAACCTGGACCCCGAGATCTCTCAGACACTGGAGATACACCAGCTGATATGAGGCCCCCAACACATAACAACAGAGGACTGCTGGGTCTAGGTTCAGTCAGAGAAGATGCACCTAACCCTCAAGAGATTGGAGGCTCCAGGGAGTTTAGAGATCTGATGGGGTGGGTGGGAACATCCTTGTGGAGACAGGAGGCAGGGAGGAGATATGGGATGTGGAACAGTTGGAGGGTGGACCAGGAGGGGAATAAAATCTGGAGTGTAAAAGAAAAAAAAAGGACAAAAAGGGCATGTATATACATATATATGTATATACATATAAGGAGGGACAAGGGGGCTGGACTGGGGAGCACTGACTGCTCTTCCAAAGGTCCTGAGTTCAAATCCCAGCAACCACATGGTGGCTCACAACCATCCGTAATGAGATCTGATGCCTTCTTCTGATGTGTTTGGAGACAGCTACAGTGTACTTACATATAATAAATAAATAAATCTTTAAAAAAAAAAAAGGAGGGACAGGATGAACACATCTCATGAAGGTGTCAAGCTAGGATCAGGCCTGGCTCTCAAACACCCTATTTGTCTTCCTCTCTCATGGACTGGTTTTATAGTCATTGGGACTAGGGGTCATTACCGTATTAACCTGGTTCTTCACAGAAGGTGCACACATGTGCACAAGTCCAGAGAAGTTCTATGGATTTTGATGATGTGGCAGATAAGCTAGTTTTCTGGAAGTTGTATTGCTTGTAATAGAACTAATCTCTGATAAAACTATTGTGATGGGTAATATTAATTATCGATTTGCCAAGATCTAGAATCATCTTGGCAGATGGATCTCTGGGCACATCTCTGAGAGATTAACTGGATTAAACTAATTGATATGGGAAGATCCAAATTAACTGTGGGCAACTCCGTTTCCTGGGTAGGGATCTTAGACTGCATAAAGGTTAGAACAGAAGTTAAGCATAAGCATTGATTTCTCCATGCTTCCTACTGTAGATACAATGAAGCCAGTTACTTCACACTCCTGCTGCCTCTACTTCTTTGCCATGATGGACTGTGCCTTGAACTGTAGGCTCAAATAAACCCTTCCTTCCTCTCTCAAGTTGCTTTTTTTTTTTTTAAAGAGAGTTTTGTTATAGCAATGGGAAAAAAAAACCTAAGAGAGAAATGATCAAATAAACATCGCATCTCGTCTAGTCCTAAGAGAACATAACTAACAGGCAGTACTGTCCAGGGAACTAAGCCAATAAAAGAAGATGATGGCACATGCCAAAGTCTGGGGATTAATGCCTTGGGAAAATGACACTTCCTGGCACAGAGATGCACCTATGATGAATCCAGAGCAGGCCAAGTGTGAGGTGAACCAGCGCTGTGAAATCTGCCTACCACACAACATGACGCGTTGGAGTCAGTCAAGCATGTAGGTGACCCTGATCTCTGACTAGGACCAGGTTGGATCTCCAAATGATCTTCCAAGGAGATGAGCAAGTGACAGATACATGTTTGAGCGGTGGCTCTTCTGGACTCCCCAGAACTTATTCTTCAAAGCAGTTTATATCTAACATTAGTGAGCAGGGTGAAAGGAAACGACGAACGATCTACTTATAAGGTCGGGGATGGGACGCAGGAGCATTTGTGGCCACTCAAGTTCTGCCTACACACTATAGACACATGGCAGTCCACACCTGGAAAAGTGCAAGCT
Organism: Mastomys coucha; assembly: GCF_008632895.1. NCBI lineage: Eukaryota > Metazoa > Chordata > Mammalia > Rodentia > Muridae > Mastomys > Mastomys coucha. Next base: position 184,194,430 of record NW_022196904.1, on the reverse strand, counting down.
TACTTTCTCTCCCTAGTTAAAAACCAAACAATGAACTAACCACCTGGCCAACTGACCAGCCAACAAACCGACTGCACTGCTCTGCTTCTTTCTACAAGTCATTTCCAGAGAAGTAAAATTCTTACCGTCTTCTTAACTTAATATGCCTTCTGTTTCTCACAGATCTTTACAACATAGATGCCACCCAAACAAAACACGAGCGTTGTAAAGTGCTTCTGTGTGGGAAAGAGACTCAGTGGTGATTCTTGCACACAACAGGATGCTATTCTTCTTGCCCCATCCTACCCAGGGGGTAAAAGTGGCCTTTTTTTTTCTCCCCCTGGTAGTTTTAGGCTTTAGCAAAGAGAAGGCAGCCACCTGTGAATGAAAGACAAACATTTCAGAACCATCCCTAAAAGCTTCAAAGCCAACTGAGAGTCTAAGTGGATCCCACGGCAATCCTGACTTACTGCCAAGGATCACCGCAGCTCCCTGCGCTCAGGGGAAATTTCCAAAATAGAGCTGGAGAATGAAGAGAGCTGGGCCAGCTCACTTACAAATGGCTCTGGTTGTTGAAACCAGGTTTCAGTTTACACATCTTCACCATGTGAGGGTTAGATTTGGGTTGTGGAGCCATATCATATAAATAATGTACATGTGTGTATATAATTAAGGAATCTCAAATTTGAATGTGAGTAACATTGGGTGATCATTTTTGTTGCTCTAGATGTGCAAAATAGGGGGTTAATGTAGGAATATTATTTCTTTTTTATTTTAAGTATTAATTTGTATTTTGATCACTGTTTATGGGTCAGAAAAACATAAAGAAGACACATTTCTGATTCAGAGTCTATTATACTAGCAATAAAAAATATACTGTATCTAGGGTGTTAATAATTAGAATTTATTTTTTTCTTTTTAAATTGATTTAAGTTTTATTGCATTATGATGAGAAAAGATACATAATTTTTGCTGGGCAGTGGTGGCACACACCTTTAATCCCAGCACTTGGGAGGCAGAGGCAAGGGGATTTCGAGGCCAGCCTGGTTTACAAAGTGAGTTCCAGGACAGCCAGGGCTATACAGAGAAACCCTGTCTTGAAAAACAAAAAACAAAAAACAAAAAAAAGATACATAGTTTCAATTTATCTGAATTTGTTAAAATTTAAAAACATTTTAAGTAAATAGAATTACATCACATTCTTCTCTCCCTTTTGTACCCCAACTCCTCTCAGAGGACCCCTTCAATACCTGCCATACCATTTGTTTTTTTTTTATCATATTCTTTAAAATTTATAAAATATTGTAATAATAAAAATGAGTATTATAAAAGTTGTTTGATATAAAACAATAATCAATTGAACAGTCTTATGTAGATGCTTGTCTACAGCAATACTAAAAATACATATGTTTTTCTCAATATAAATTTTAAATAATTCCAAACATATTAATTGTATATTTTAAAATAATATATCACTACTAGATTTTTTTAAAATGAACATAAATAGATAAAGTCTTTTTGTTTGTTTGTTTTGCTTTTAGTAGAGTTTAAAATCTTGGCTCTTATTGTGGTACACACCCAAAATATGAACAAATTTTAGACATTGGAGTTCATTGTAATAAGGCTGTACTTCAATGACCCTCACATCACCAAAGGATTTTACCTCCCTAGTAAGCTAAGCTAAGAGTTGACAGTTCTGCTGTGCCAAGGAATGAATTGTAGGCACGATTTTTGGATACAAATTTCCTGCTATGGTCAAAGCTATTTGACTTGAGTGATTGTCTTCATTCTCAGCCCACAGGGAACAGGTTACATTCATTTAAGAAATAGTGTGTGTGTTAAGATGGTCTATCCATGAAGTTGTTCACCAAGTGTTTCAATGAACAATGTTCTGCTTGGAGGATGGCACAGACATTAGGTGAGGGTAAGAATCTGTGATGATTTTGAAAAGCATTCATCTCAGAAAGAGTTCTTCAAAATTGGTACAATAGTTACAAATATCAAGCAAAGCATTCAGTCTCACTCGTTGTTGTTCTCTTATAAGCCACCTGCCAAGTAAATTGTCTATGTTTCTTTTGGCTGTATAAATAATTTTGAAATATGTAAGCTTGTTCTGAAAACCATAGCATAGTGTAAAAACATCAAATAAACAATCCTACTAATAGACTGAGATGGGAGAAGCATGATTGCAAGACCATTATGTGGTACACAGCAAGACACTGTCATGTACAAACAAGCAGAAAGTGTATATGGGTTGTACAATATTGTGTTTCAGGAATTAGTAAAAAATGAATCCACCCTGCAAACTCCAGTCATGCCACGTTCCTGTGCCGGTACCATCCGGCCTCAACACTAAGTGCCGGTGGGTTCTTGTTATTCTCTCCCAGCTATGTAACATCTTGCTCACATGCAACTCTTTACACACCCCCACAATCATTCATCTAGCTAGCGCCTAGTACCCGATAGGTAACGCATGACTCTCAAGTTATTCTTAAGGCGTTAACATCCAATTGGTTTATATAATAATATCAAAATTTATAAGATGCCAATACAATAATTTCAGAACCAATTAATAAAGACAATATTTTGACCCAATTAATTTAACCTTGTAAAAACCTTAGCTTGGTTATAACCATGTGGCTTCTGACTCGTCCTCATCTTCTGACTCCATAATGAAAAACTCTCTCCTTCTGCTCCTGACCCTTCTCCTCCTCCAACTCTAGCTCTGCCTCTCTATGCCTGTCCAGTCACAGGCCTGTCACTGCCCTAATGTGATTGGACAGAGAAATGGTGCAGCAATATTGGACCTACTTCTCCAGTTACCAAATTAGAGAGACCACTAGATGATAGCCAACAAATTTCTAATTTCTCATATTTTTGAATTTTAATTGTTTAGGATATGTTGGTAATATTAATTTTCATATTAAGAGATATTAAAGAAAAGTGATTGTTACTTCCTGTTATTTTTGTTGTTAGAGGTGGAATTATGTTTGTGTAGGTTTGTTGAAAGGTTATTTTCTTGCTTCTTCTAGGGTGTAGTTTTGCTCCTTATATTGGTGTTTTCCATCTATTATCCTTTGTAGGGCTGGATTTGTGGAAAGATATTGTGTAAATTTCGTTTTGTCATGGAATATCTTGTTTTTACTGTCTATGGTAATTGAGAGTTTTGCTGGGTATAGTAGCCTGGGTTGGTATTTGTGTTCTCTTAGGGTCTGTATGACATCTTCCCAGGATCTTCTAGCTTTCATAGTCTCTGTTGAGAAGTCTGGTGTAATTCTGTTTGTTTTTTTTGTTTTTTGTTTTTATTTTTTGTTTTTTCTTTTTCGAGACAGGGTTTCTCTGTATAGCCCTTGCTGTCCTGGAACTCACTCTGTAGACCAGGCTGGCCTCAAACTCAGAAATCCACCTGCCTCTGCCTCCCAACTGCTGGGGTTAAAGGCGAGTGCCACCACAGACCCGGCCTGGTGTTATTCTGATAAACCTGCCTTTATAGGTTTCTTGACCTTTTCCCCTTACTGCTTTCAAAATTCTTTCTTTGTCTAGTGCATTTGGTGTTATGATTATTATGTGATGGGAGGAATTTCTTTTCTGGTCCAGTCTATTTGGAGTTCTGTAGACTTCTTGTATGTTCATGGGCATCTCTTTCTTTAGGTTAGGGAAGATTTCTTGTATAGTTTTGTTGAAGATATTTACTGGCCCTTTAATTTGGGAATCTTCACTCTCTTCTATACCTAATATCTTCAGGTTTGGTCTTCTCATTGTGTCCTGGATTTCCTGGATGTTTTGGGTTAGGACTTTTTTGCTTTTTGTGTTTTCTTTGACTGTTGTGTCAATGTTTTCTATGGTGTCTTCTGCCCCTGTGATTCTCTCTTCTATCTCTTGTATTCTGTTGGTGATGTTTGCATCTATGACTCCTGATCTCTTTCCTAGGTTTTCTAAATCCAGGGTTGTCTCCCTTTGTGATTTCTTTATTGTTTCTAGTTCCATTTTTTGATCCTGAATGGTTTTGTTTATTTCCTTTGCCTGTTTGATTTTTTTCTGTAATTCTTTAAGGGATTTTTTTGTGTTTCCTCTTGAAGGGCTTCTAGCTGTTTACCTGTGTTCTCCTGTATTTCTTTGAGGGAGTTATTTATGTCCTTCTTAATGTCCTCTATCATCATCATGAGAAGTGATTTTGGATCTGAATCTTGCTTTTTCAATGTGATGGTGTGTCCAGGACTTGATATGGTGGGAGAATTGGGTTCTGATGATGCCAAGTAACCTTGGTTTATGTTGCTTATGCTTGCCTCCCACCATCTGGTTATCTCTAGTGTTACCTGCCCTGGCTAAATCAGACTGGGGCTTGTCCTTCCTGTGATCCTGGTTATGTCAAAACTCCTTAGAGTCAAGCTGTCTCTGTGATCCTGTGATTCTGGGATCCTGTGATCCTGTGGTAATTAAAGGTCCTGGGAGTATAGCTTCCTCTGGGATTTATGGGACTCACTGCCAAGTTTGCACCTGCCCAGACAGACAGAAAGGAACCTGTGCCACTGGATTGGCAGAGTTTCTGTTTGCCTGGGTCCCATTGGTCCTAGTTACTCCTGGTGTTGGGACAGATGTGTCTTCCTTACCTTTGATCCTATGATCCTGGGTGTGTTAGAGCTCCTGGGAGTGGAGCTTCCTCTAATAATTAGAATTTATAAATAGTAATGGAATATTATTTCTGTCATAAGCCACCGTGTTTTTTGAGTGCTATTTAATGGTGATGGACAACTTTGGAATGATGACTCAAAGCCGTCTGAATGTCCTATTCTATTTAATTTGTTGGGTGATACTTCTAGGATTATACAAAGCGTACTCGCACCCATTTGATATCATGTAGGGACTAGTGGTATTTCCTGTCTTTCCTTGCACAAATGATTGTTAGCAAGATAAATAGAAACTTCTTGATTTCCTTGGATGGGAGAGCACAGGCTCTCTGCCTGAAGCAATACTCTCTTATACTAAGTGCTCTAGGGGGAAGAGCTGCAAAGTGCTCTTCAAACACAAGGCATTACAATGACTGATGAATATAGTCTCATCACTGTTAGACCTTCATGAGAAGAACTGTGACATTTATATTGAAAAAGAAGCACAACACAGCTTAAAATTATCCTTTGTGCAGATTTCAACCATTGTAAAAGTGTTTGAAACAGCCCAGTCCCATTCCAGCCAAGTGAATGAATTGCATAGCACACTAGAAAAAGAGCCAAGAAGCCATTGTGGAATTTATGTCTTCTGTTTTGTAGAATTAGGCTTGCTTCATTACCATAATCTCCATTCTTAGACATAATCCTGGGAGCTGGTCAGTATGTGTGCCTGGCAGAGGATCCTGGGAGCTGGTCAGTATGTGCTTCTGGCAGAGGATCCTGGGAGCTGGTCATTATGTGCTTCTGGCAGAGGATCCTGGGAGCTGGTCATTATGTGCTTCTGGCAGAGGAGGGTCTTCCTTTTCCACACAAATTCCTTCCCTGTTACAAGCTTATTGCTGTCTCAATTTCTTCTCTGTGTCTTCTCATTCCAAATAGATTTTAAATCTTTCAGGTCACTGATTATTTTAGTTTTTCTGTTTCCCTCCTTTGATTTGTTTTTAATTTTGATTTATTTATTTATTTTTTATTTTGTAATTTATTTGTTTTGCGACAAGGTCTCATGTAGGCCTTGCCTGGGCTCACACTTACTATGTAACCAAGAGCGAACTTGAACACGTGGTCCCGCCTGACTGTAGGTGCTAGGATGACTGGTGTGTGCCACGTGCTAGTTTCCGTGGTCCTGGGAAGCTCTGTGTAAGTTAGGCAAACACCTACTGCACTGCATCCACAGTCCTCAGTCTTCTCCTAATTTTCAAGAAGGGGTCCTGGCATAATGTAGATGCTCACGACTATTTATTGAATATATTAACTTGTGGATGTATGGATAAGTAACTGAATTACACTTTTCTGGGTTAAAAAATTTAAATTTCCATGAAATATTAGATATTCATATATGACGAATGAAGGAATTTTAGCAGTTGGGAGGCAGAGGACTGATTGTTAAGGACAGTTTGTGTTACACAGTGAGAGCCTGTCTTAACAACTAACCAGCTAACTGATAAAAACTAACAGAATAACTGAACAACAACTTTATTTCACACTGCAGATGTTCTTTGCCCCTCCATCTTCAAACTGTCCTTACTTTTTCTTAAGGAATTCACTATATTGAACTATATTCAAATTTTGGTGTTAGTCTTCATAATTTTATTACATATGGATATCTCACAATGTGGGTAGTATTTGCCAATGTTTTCGTTAGAAGTGTGAAAAGTAGGTGGTTAATGTAGGAGTAATATTGTTTCTACCATAAGCCATTTGTGGGTTTTCATTGTACCATTTAATGATGATGTACTATTCTGGAACTATGACTGAAATAGGTATGAATATCACTTCCTATGTAGTTAATCAGCTGTTGCTCTCTACTACCACACAGAACATAGACACACAAGCTATTACTTTTCCTTGGGCAGCAAAATTAAGAATCTCCTCTCCTTTCCTGGTTTACATCTGTTTTAGTATAATACAATGATTAGTGGTATCCCCTAACCTTCCCTGCACAAATGATTGTCAGCAAGGTGAGCTGAAACCTCTTAGAATGCTTCTTGGTTCTTTCACACGGGACAGTGCATTTCCCCTCCTAAAGCATTGCATTCTTATAAAATGCACACTTATAATTAGTAGCCCATTTGTGAGATAAATACAAACTGCTATAGTAAATCCTAGCTTGGAGTGTGCTCTACATGGATATATCGTAACATATGCGGTCTCACAATGATCTTAGGGATGTTCTTATTCACATCTCAACTAGCACCTGTAGTCAGAATTCTTCAAGGCATCCCAAGGGGCTGAATTTCTGGGCCATAGGGTCACCTAGGCTTCCAAAGGATGGCTAGAGAGCAATCCCCCGCTGTTGTGCCCACGTACACGCCCATACACTGCACCCATGAAACTTCATTTTCTAACACTAGCATTTACTTCTGTAAGTAATGAGCCTTTCAAGAGGCTCCATGTTGCAAAGGAGGTTACCCAGGGCTCTCTGCAATATTCTGGTGACTGTCTTGGGTCTGGGCCTTCATCCCACAGAAGTGCAGTAGCTACTATTACTAATAGGTTGCTGTTGCAGTAGCTGAAGCCACAATTCTTCTTTCTCCTGATCCTCAGTTATCTATAATCTATCCATTGCAAGCATTTCCACCAAAATAGAAGGTTGCCTGTAATGGCAAGGAGTTACCCTCATCTAAGTGTGCTAATGGGAATGACCTGGAATCTTCAAAAGTTCCTGGTCTCCTTGTGGTCTGACATCTTTCAATCTTATGATGTTCTGCTGTGGGATCATAGCACCATGGGATGATATTATTACTTCCAAGATCCTGTGGTTTGGGGAACACTAGGTTTCACTTTAATGCCTTTCAACTATAATTTATTAAAATATATAATGTTTAAAATAGAGGGTATTAAAATTAATCTGGCCACATAGTATTCAGACCATGTTTTAAAATGAAAAGCCAGGGCTAGAGAGATGGCTCAGAGTTTAAGAGCACTGACTGTTCTTTCAGAGGTCTGGAGTTCAATTCCCAACAACCACATGGTAGCTCACAACCATTTGTAATGGGATCAGATGCTCTCTTCTGGTGCTACAGTGTACTCATATGCATTAAATAAATAAATTTTAAAAGGAAAAGCCATGTCTTATAATCATGGACACAAGTATTTGTTGCCCCAAAGTGTCATGGTTTACAACAAAACACTTGTCTATTACTTTCTGTCTTCCAAAGGAACCAGGGTTCATATTCATGAATATCATTAAAGAAATTTAAAAGCATTTTTCTACATGTTTATGCTTGATCTTTTTTTCTAAATGAGATATGAAGTGGTTCATTCCTTCTTTTTTGATCACTTGTTTCTAATGTAAACTGGAATCTTAAAAGACAGAGACCACAAATGCAGTGGACCAAGAAGTAGCATGTGGACTGATACTGTTCAAGAGTGAACTCTCATGACAGTGGTCAGAGCAAGAGGCAGCACATTCCCAGGATGTGTCCTTGCAGGCAGTACACATTGCCCCCCCCCTTAGTAACTACTACCTGCTTGTTTTTAGTTCCTTACACTAACTTCTCTTGTTATATATGAGTTCAGTGGGAGATTTAAATGACCCCCTCTAGTGTCACAGAAAGATGTTGAAGAGGCAGGGCTTAAACCTAGATACTTTGATGCCCTCCATGCAATATCAATTATGTCATGATTTGTTACAAATGGTCCTATTTTCTTTTACATTGACATCTGGCAAGAGATACAATGACCTCTAGAACAACATACTTTATTCAAGAAATAAACTCAGGGCTGAAATCAATGAAATAAAAAGAAACAAACAATACAAAGAATCAATGAAACAAAGAGTTAGTTCTTTGAGAAAATTGATAAGATTGACAAAAGGTTAGCCAAACTAGCTAAAAGGCAGAGAAAGAAGATTCAGTTTTAAAAAATTATAAATTACAAAGAGGGACATAACAACAAATACCAAGGAAATCTTTGTAAGTACACATTTTAAAAACTGGCACTCCTCCAAATAGGAAAATTTAAGAGAAATAGATAATTTTCTTGATATGTACTGCCTACCAAAGTTAAATCAAAATCTCATAGGCAAGTTAAGCAAACATATAATCCACAGTGAAAATAATCAGTAATTAAAAAAGAAAAAGCCCAGAAGGTTTTAACACAGATAGATGTTCAGAAAAGAGCTAATGCCAATACTCCTCAAATTATTCCTCAAAATAGAAGCAGATGAAATTACAGTTACTCTGATACATGAATCACATAAAGACCTAAAAAGGAAAGAGAACTATAGACCAATTTCTCTTATTAGTGTAGATACAAATTTTTCAATAAAATATTTGCAAACTAAATTCTAGAACACATTAAAAAGATTATTGACCATGATGAAGTGGGCTTTATCCCAGAGATGGTTCAATATATAAAAACCAATAAATGAAGCTCACCATATAAGCAGAATAACAGAAAAAAGCCCACAAGATCATCTCATTAGATCCAGAAAAGACCCTTGACAAAAATCCCAACAGTTCTTTGTGAAACTCCTGGAGAGACTAGGGACACAAGGGACATATGCCAATATAATAAAGACAGTTTATTGCAAAATCATTGCTAACATCAACCTAAAGGACAGAAACACAAAGCATTTCCACTAAAATCAGAAACAAGGCAAGATTGTCCAGGCTCTTCAAACCTACTTAGTCTAGCACTTGAAGTTCTAGCTACAGCAATAAGACAACTAAAGAAAATCAAGAGGATACAAACTAGAAAAGAAGAAGTCACCTCATTTTTTATTTAATATGATAGTATATATAAGTGACCTTAAAATTTCACTAGGAAACTCCTTTAGCTAATAAACACTCTCAGCAAAATAGTAGTATACAAAATTAGCTCCCCAAATTAGTAGCCTTCCTATATACAAATGGCAAGTGGACTGAGAAAGAAACAAGGGATGCAACACATTTAACAATAGCCTTAAAAAATATAAAGTATCTCAAGGTAACTGTAGCCAAGCAAGTGAAAGACTCGTTTGATAAAAACTTTAATGGTAAGCTACAGTTGCAGTCTCCCACCCAACTCCAGGTTTCCTCAGACTCAACCCCCCCAAGTCTCATTCCTAGTTCTGCAATAGAACACTCATGGTAGCTTTCCTATCTCCTGTGGATCCCACATATCTTCCTGAGGTGGAAACTTAAGCTTGCTTGGTAGATTTTCCTTGGTATTTGTTGTTATGTCCCTCTTTGTAATTTATAATTTTTTAAAACTGAATCTTCTTTCTCTGTCTTTTAGCTAGTTTGGCTAACCTTTTGTCAATCATCGATTTTAAGGGTTCTTTGGAACATCAGTTGTGTTTTGCTGGGGCAAACACGTGAAGAACATTTTGTTGAAGCAGGCACAGGTGAAAGGATATTTTGTTAAAACAAGTATGTGAAAGGACATATAATGAAGGATTGATTGCTAAAGACATGCATGTATTGGTGTGCTGCAGCATCTTGACGCTTCTGTAGACTCAGGCGAATTGGTAGAGTAATGTCAGCTGATACATGGAGCTTTGTCAGACAAATGACAAGTGAGGCAAGTCAAGTGGTAAGGCAAGACCCATGGAGGACACATGATGTTTGGAGGGAGTAGCAAAAGGACTCAAAAAAACCAGTGATGGAGGCTGGGCTAGGCTTGCTTATAGAGCTAGCTGTGCAATGCTTGTTGGTCTCTCATCTTTGCTGATCTTTGATTCCTTGAGAGAAGCACAGCTGAGAACTCCTGGCATTCCTGCTGCTCCCTCCTGCTGACTCATGCTGATTCAGCTGAGTCCTCCTAGCTGTTCCTGATAGGTTGTGCCACCACCACTTCTATCCCAACACTACCGAACTGGACTGCTGGTATATTCCTGAAGTGTTTGAATTGATTGAGCTGTTGCTGCAGACCTATGAACTGAACTGCTGATTTCCTGACAAAGCAGATGTGATTTGCTCCAAAGAACCATTTCTAAAGAGGTCCACTTCTCCAGTATCCTTTCTTTTTCACTACCTCTGGTGGGTGTTGGGCTAGAAGAGAGGTTAAAGTGTTTAAGAGCCATCATTAAAAATAGGTTTTGAAAAAGGTAAAAATTACTGGTGGTGCCCAATGTGACTTAAGCATAGTGGGTAACTCTGCTTCTAATGTAGAGAAAATGGCATATCATGAGGGTTTAGCAATGTTGCTTAAGGAGATTTGCAAAATGACAGCTATTGCTGCTAGATGGTATCCTGTCTTGCTTCCAGAAGGGTTTCTTTTTTCTTTTTCTCTTTTCTTTTTTGGTTTTGCTTCATAGTTTTCATGTATACTATTTTGAAAGTGTTTATGAGAAAACCTAACTATTCTTTTCTATTAGAGAAGATTGCAGAGTTGGTTCTCCACTTAGAGCATTTGCAGATAGAGCTGGTAGAAGTATTTGGAAAACAAAATGACCAGTGGAGGAGAAAAAGTCAGGCTTGGTAAATGAGACCAGGAATGTACTGCATGAAGAAAGCAAACTAGGCCGGAAGGTAAACTGCCATTCCACCCTGCCTCTAGGGGCTAGAAGGAGCAGGAAATGGTACAAGTATTAACAGGTTACTGTGCAGCCAAGTGCACCACCAGAGAATTTACCTGAGCCTACACAGGCACCTTCAGCCTTCCCAGTCTTTGTCCATCCAGTATATGCCTGCTAACAGTGGTGGACAGGCTTATAATGGATTGACCTGGTGACCTTTAGAAATGGTAACTCTAAATCATTTTAAAGAGGCCATTGTAATGTACAGTTTACATTCCTCCTTTGTCAAAGAAATGGTAAATAACTGGGCTTCACAACATAGGGTTATCTCACAAGATCGAAAGGGATTGGTGCCAGCTGTTTTAGAAGCTGGTCAGTAATTAGGATGGTTGTTATGGTGGAGGCATGAAATCACAAGACTAGCACAACATAATTTATTTAGCAAGGGGAATAAGTGTTACTAAAGACTAGCTGTTTGGTGAAGGGTATTATGCTGACTTACAAGGACAAATCCAATCTGATGATGGTATAATTGAACAATGTCATGTTGCCACTTTAAGAGCTTGGGGTTTGGTTGATGAAACTGAGGGAAAAAAAAAATCAACTTCCTTTATTCCAAGCCTGAGAAATCTAAATCCCACCTATATCTCTTTTGCACAGCTATTGGCTGTTGACATATTTAGTTACCAATAACAATTAGCTGGGAGCAGGGTCACTTAGCTAGTGTCTACATGTGGGTTTTCTGGTCTCAGAGGCAACCAGTTTTGGGGGCCCAAATTAGCATTGGAATACCAGCAGCATCAGTCCAACCCACTTCATAGGAGGAAGTGTGTGCCAGGAGGGGAAGACCAACAGAGTCAACTAACCTGGACCCTTAGGGTTCTCAGAGAGTTAACTACCAACCAAAGAACATACATGGACTGGACCTAGGCCTCCTTGCACATAAGCAGCAGATGTGCAGTTTGACCTTCATGTGGGTCCTGAACAACTGAAGTGAGAACTTTTCCAAAAACCGTTGCCTGTATGTGGGATATGTTTTTCAGGCTGGACTGACTTGTCTGGCTTCAGTGGGAGAGGATGGGCCTAGCCTTACCAAGACTTGATGTGCCAGGGTGGGAAGATACTCAGGGAGGACCCTACCTGCTCAGAGGAGAATGAGAGGGATGGTGGGAAGGATTGTGGGAGGGAGTGACTGGGAGGGGGCAGAAAGTGAGATGTAAATTGAATAAGTACAATAAGTAAATAAATAAGAACCAGAATATATTGTATAAAATGATTTTCAATGAAAGAAAAATATCATTGGTCTGCCACTCGTTCCAGGTTCCCACACCTGCAAGCCCCTTCTGCTTTTAGAACGCCGTGCCTTTCATCGAGGAAGTAGATTCTTGTTTGCATGTGCACATTTCAGGACTCCCTGGATGAAAGGTGTGGTTTCAATAGCAAGGCATTTATGATCCTAGCCAGGACTCTTCTCTTCTACCCAGTATTCAGCACGTTAGCTTTCTTTGCCTTTTCTCTAAAGCAGAAAATTATAACAGCAATACACTCTTAGGAGGTATGTTCCTTACAGCTTAACCCCTCCTCAAGCCTGTGCTGCAACCTGATCATACTCAATATGCATAAAATGTCTGTGCTGAGGTGGAAAGCCTGTCTTCCCTCCCTCCCTTCCTTCCCCTCTCTCCCCTCCCTTCCTCCTTCCCTTCTTTCCAGCCTCCCTCTTTTCCTTCCTTTCTTCCTTCCTGAGACGTGATCTCTCTCTCTCTATAGCCTGAAATTCATTTTGTAGACCAGACTGGCCCTGAACACACTCAGATATCCATCATTTTTGCCTTCAAAGTGCTGGGATGAAAGATGTGCCCATCATGCCCAGGAGTAAGCCCTTTCTACTTCAGCAGTCTGGAATGTTGGGGTACATGAAGTTTCAGGGCGGAGAGAGCTTGAGAGCTCATAATCACACACACTGTGGTGGCTTCTGATGAGATTTGTAAAATCAGCACACAAAGGAGTTGGTTTCATGGTGGTCTTCTTATACATCTCCTTTGTTGTTGGCATCCTTCCCTCTGCCCTTCCCCACCTCCCCGTCTCGTCTTCTTCCCCCACCCTTCCACTCTCTGCTTTCCTGTCACATGCATTCTACTACAGTCTTTGCCCATTTAAGATTCCCTTAGCACTCTCAGTGGCTCTTCCCTAGTTTCACAACCTATCCTGCTTCCCCTATATTGACACGGCTTTCTTGTGTTAGAGCACCGTGCCTTTGGCAAGGTCACGTCAGGTACCTAAACCTTGTTTCTTATTTGTGGTTCTGCACTGGGGTAAATAATTCAGAGCAGTGTCTGGCACCCAAATGCTCTTGGTGGAAAGACTGGTTACTTTATCCTTTGCTGGGGACTAGCATTCTCCATTTTACTTAGAATCTGTCTCATTTATGATATTATTTGGTGTCACATTGATAATAGTCCTTCAAAAATATATACCCAGGACTATTTCTAATGTACAGGAGAGGACTCAGCTCAGCTTCATATAAAGAATGATGGATACTCTCACCTCTGGGAACATCTTTGCTTCCTCACCTCAGGGATTAGCAGAAAGCCCGAGGATGGATTGGACATTAGCCAGAGAGATTAAGGGCTTTAATTTAATTTTCGCTGACCTTAGGTGTCAGTGTAGTCTTCACGGACATCTGAATAACTCTAATAAGAGGATAATTAGAATGTAAGAAAAGAGGCATGCGGAAGTGCGGATAAGATAGTTAAGCAATAGGGTTGCTCTGCTGTCTGTATTCTTTCCTCAGGCACCTAGAGTCTGGCCTGCCTGCCAGCAAAGCTCTCAGGATCTCAGGCACATCGAAAAGGATATGTCTTTATTTATTGTTTTGTTTGTTTATTTATGTGAGTGTGTGTGTGTGTGTGTGTGTGTGTGTGTATGTGTGTGTGTGTGTGTGTGTGTATGTGTGTGTGTATGTGTGTGTGTGTGTGTGTGTGTGTGTGTGTGTGTGTGTGTTGGTACCCATAGAGCCCCAAAGCGTGCATCACATACCCTGGAACTGTAGTTTCAGGAAGTTGTGAGCTGTCCTATTGGTGCCAGGAAATGAACTTAGGTTCTCTGAAGGAGCAGTAAGCCTTCTTAATTCCCAAGCCATCTTTCCAGCACATAGGCATATTTTCTACTTTAAACTTGTAGAATTTACTACAATTTTACTGAGTCTTAATAGCCCCATAATGTATCCCGTTATACACCCACATAGGGAGCTAGCTTCAAGACACACATTTTAGGTTAAATGATAGAAACAGAGAGATGTAGTTCAGTTGGTGAAACCCTGTACTTACTCCATGGCACTGTAAAATGTGAGTGTAGCGGGGCCTGCTTCTGGACATGGAAAAGGATCAGGGTCATCCTTGGCTATCAAGCAAGTTTATGGCCAGCCTGGGCTTCATGAATCTTGTCTCAAAAAGAAAAAATACAAAAAAGAAACACAGAGAGGCACCTTCCCATGGGAAGAGATGCTCATTATTCCCAAGACAATGATTGTCAAGTTCTACCTACAGAGACTAAACATATCTTTCTCGTTTAGATACCTTGTCTTATGATAATTCGTGAGTATACACACATACATTTTCATATGTAATTGTGTACAAATAGAGTTCCACAAGAAGCCAGAGCCTTGGCTACAGTGGCAAATTCTTCTTGACCTGACAGAAAGATTGGACTTATCATTCACTAGATCTTTGCAGCCTGACTCATTTTCTCTCCAACTCAGAACTGGTGCGAAAGAAATTGTAGGACACGGTAAAGAAATAAGAAATTCCCTAGGTAAATCTCAGACTGGAAGCATTTTTAAGTTGGCAACTTGCAATTTCAAGAAGGTAACTACAGAATTAGGCAAACTTTTTCTCTCATCTATTATAATTTTACTTAGAATGTGTAAAATTGGTTTTAAAAGAGGGAAATAGAACAGTGGTTATTAAGGGTTTTACTGGACCAATTGAAAGTTTCAACTTTTCTTGGAGAAACATAAAGATACCCTAACAGGAATTATTTTTTTATGGGCCTGTGTGTTCATTTAAACCAGGGGCAGGAAATGAACTTGTGGGGAAATGGCCTATCTGTCTGGATTCTCCCTGATACTCCTGGGCCACTTTGAGTGGGTGTGAGTTGACTTTTAACAGTAAACAGGGCCTTGTATTCATAGACACGCTTGAGAAGAATTGAGCTGAACACCTTAAGAAACTATTCCTTGTACCCAGAGGACTTTTACACACCATTTCTGTTAGCTGCACAACATCCTACACTCTGCATAACAATGAGGAGTTGAGGACAGTCTGTGATCAACACCCATCCTCTATGGGACAGTCTGTGATCAACACCTACCTTCTGCAAGCATGTACGCTAGGTCGCTCGGGATGAAAGGGCAGAATGAAGAATCCAGTCATGCACATACATCTCAGATCTGTCTCACAGACAGGCTGGGTCAAGGGCTCCAGAGCAAACTCTCAAGCTCACATCTATCAACTTCATTTATCGGCCAGTGATCTTGACCAAATTACTTATCCTCTTTGGCCTCACTCTCCCTTTACTGAAACAGTGAGCATTATGAAGGAGTCCCATCTTTTAGACTCCTGTGACGACCTAGTAAATAGTGCTCACCCCATAGTGGCACTTGAAAAATGACACCTTGTGGGCTGGACATGGTCTGCAAAGAGAGGCACTGACCTCTGCAGGTGTACTGTGGCACGCATACTCAATAATAACAAACAACTAAAAGAAAAATAACTTCTTAGTATTACAACAAAAGGAAAGTATATTAACTGCCTTTAAACCCCAGTGATACAGTACTTCACACACACAAAAGGGTTTGGTTAATTAAGCAGATGATTGCAACAGCAAACAGCCAGACATCACCTCTGGAGTTTCAGTTCTTACTTTCTAACAATGATCACAGGACTTCCTGCCCTCTAGGTTCCACGCCTATTCAACTGGAATCTAGGAATTTTGGGTGTTTGTCTTAAAGAACTTTCAGAGACATTCCTAGTTCATACTTTCCACATATTACTTTCTATAAAAGGAATACAGACAGAGAAATAGTAGCAAAAAAGCCAAGGCCCACTGGCTTTCTTGGTGGCCTGTGTGCATATGTGTGTATGTGTGCATGTGTATGTGTACATGCATGTGTTTGTGTGTGCATATATATGCTTGCCCATATATGTGTGAATACTTCTTGGATCTTTTGTATGTGTTTGTTTTGAAGGGTTGGGGATGCAGTGCAAGTCCCGTGCATGCTAGCTGAGCACCATTCCCCTGAGCAGCGTCCTTGCAAAGTCTTAGATTTGTATTTGGGGACACACTGATCTAGCAGTGGTTCAACAAAGCCATTGGGTGTTCATATGCTTTAAATGACTGCTCGAATTTCCTGGGCCTTACCAACAGATAGGGTGATCGGGCATTTACGTTAACTTTCCGTATGAGGTTTGTGATATAGTCAATGCTCTCATGCTGGTATAGAGGGTAGCAACGCTCTCTAACTTAGAGGAGAGATTGCTTGCATCTACTGAGCCTAGGATCATAAAGTTCAGGAGTTGTTTACACCCAAGGCTTTACTGACCTGATGGAACCCCTCAAAACCCCTTCTCCATTCTGTCCAGGAATCAGCGCCAACAAGTGCATGCTGGTGTTTTGCTTGAAAGCAAATATTTATCTGGAAGGAGTTCTAATGAAAGGCTGAAGAATTTTAGAATTTTAAAAAGAGAGCATTTAATAGAAATGTATGTATAATGTATAACCTTTACCTAAAAGGGCATGGAAGACCTCTGTAACGAGCCAGGAATGTAGACTAGCCAGTTTCAGAAACCTGTGGGCCACAAAGGCTCCCCCCACCCTAGTTAGGTCCAAGAACAAAAAGCAGGGTATAAGCCATCTGGGTGGTTCCAGGGAATGGTCAGCCATAAAGTGAAAGCATTGACCAGACCACATTCTTGTGAATAATGAGTAGGGGTTGGGTCCTGTTAGAATTTTCCACTGTTCTCTTGTTATGTGTCCTTGGTTACCCCCTCACCCCCCCTAGTTTGTGATTTTTTTCCCTTTAAATACCCCTCACTTCTTGTGCTCAGGGTCGAGCTCCTCTGCCCCTGGGTTATGAGCTCGTCCGCAGTTTCCACTGGTTTCCCCTGAATAAACCTCATACGGCTGCATCAAGGTCGGTCTCTCGTGAGTTATTGGGTGGTCGTGTCATCCCGAAACTTGAGTGAGGGTCTCCCTAGCTCTGAGGGTCTTTCACTAATCAGTTTTAGTTCTTGGACTGGTGATCAATACAAGATTATAAACACGAGCTCATTTCTCTATTATACAACCATGTGGGGGGATTTCATTCTTTTAAAACTTTTGCATGTTCATAGCAGTTTCTATTTTGTTTTTCACTCTTTTCTCAAAAATCTTTGTGAAGAAGAAAAGATCTTGGCTCTATGTACAGAAGGAGAAAACAGAATGCAGGGTGGGTGTTCAGAAGATGTTGAATACAAAGCAGACATTGAGGTTCTGGCTCTGGGCCAGGGGCACACAAAAATCCTCTTTTAAGGGTTGGAAGGAAGAGACTGGGTGTGCTCAATTCTTGCTTTCCCTGTTTTCAGTTGTGATTATACTGGGTGGTGAGGCCCTTCAGAGGAGCTCAGTTCATGAGCACAGAGCTGTGTGTACTTTAGGATTTGGATCTGAAATGTTTTCTTAAGGCCATGTGTTAAGTGCTTGGTGGCCACTCTGTGGCACCGAGGGAGACAATGCAGTCTTTAAGGATGTGAATAAGGTCACCAAGAGTATGTCCTTGAAGAGGAAAGTGGGACCCTGGCTTCTCTTCCTCTCTGTGCCTTTGCTCTCTGCCTGCCCTGCACTAAACTTCATATACTCCCACTACCACAAGCTGTGGACTGGAACCTGGGAAGCAGGAGACAAAATTTCTTGGCTTTAAGTTGCCTGTCTTGGGCATTTTGTCACAGTGAAGGACTCTGACTAACCCATGGATTAATGGTCTTCTTGCAGGAATGAACAGTTCTTTTGCTTTCTCTCACTCATTTTGCTGGATGATGACTTTTGCTGTGTCATGAAGCATCAAGAAAGCCCTTGTGGGGTACATCCACCTCGATGGGACTTCTTAGCTTCCACAACTGTGATCCAATAGATTTCCTTTCATTATTGATTATCAGTTTGTGGCATTCTGTTATATTAGTACAAAACCAACTAAGACACCATATGAGGACAAATCCACTGGGAGGCATAATCCTTCCTCTCAAAAATGTTTTTGTTAATTGTCTGGTAGCAACAATGCTCTAATGCAATCCAGTGCACCAGAGAGAGAAGTCTAAATGCAGAAGGAGTGGTCTCATCAGAGCCAGAGTCTCTGGTGAGTGCAATCTGAGCAGGCCCTAATTCCACAGCATGTTACGGAGTTCACTCAGTTTTGTAGCCCGATTTTATATCATTTGTTTCTGGAGTATTTTATAAATTCATTCAAAGCTACAACCTAGTTTTAATAAGTATGTTTGTATGGATATCATATAGGCTATCCAGAAGGCCACACATTTAAGGGACAAACATTGTGGGGGCTTAGTTGAAATTTACCTTTTGTGTTCTAATATGGCCATCATTACAGTAGCATTCTTAGGATCTCAGTGGCTGTGTGGTGGACACTCACCAGGCGCCTTGGTCTGACCACTGCTCTCTGCACTTAGTTTTCCCAGCAGTCTGTGTTAAATGTCTCTTCCTCATTTGCAGTAGTGGACCCTGAGGCCACAAGAGTTGAGTGATTCTGCTGCACCATGGATTGTCTGAGAGCAAGGACTCTGCTGGTTCTGCTCCTTTCTCCAAGTGCCAAGTCCCAACACCCTTGCGACAATGTGGCACGGTGCTGTCACATGCCCTTGTGTGACTCTGCATGGTGCCTTGGCCCCAGACTCTTTTCTTGTATGGCATCTTGAGAAACTCACTCCATCAGTTGTATTTAAGATTAATTCTCTGCTAAGTGTGTGTGTGTGTGTGTTTGTGTGTGTTGGAGGACTGCTATTTCCCTTTATGTCCTTATGGGGGTGGGCTGGGGTGGGGGGATCTGCTCTTGCCGAAAGTGTTAGGGATAGGTTCCTCTTTTTCTCTAGTCATCAGACAAGAGAAGTTTAGAAAGCCATGAAGAATGGAAAAAAATTAGATCCCTTAGTGAAAACTCCCCAGCCAATTCCTCAGGAATTCCTATTTATATGTTCCTGAGAGGCCTAGCCACCAATCATTACATGTCTTTGGTTGGAGTCTACAAAAACCCAAATTATTGACCTTACCTAAAAACCTGTCTTAGATAGCCAGGGAGTTTCCTGGGGTCATAGGGTGAAAGACATGCAGAAGAGTGACGCCTACCATTGCCCTTCGAGAATGGCATGCTGATGAGTGTCACTGTCATCTACTGCTGCTTCTAGAGCAATCATTTCATCGAGGTCTAGCGAATTTACCACAGTGTGTATTTTTTTGTCTATAATCTGAAGAGTTTAGAGGTAAGTATGTATTTGTTAAATTATTGTGGTAAGAACCTTCTTAGTAAAATTTTAATATCCTGTATGGTACTGTTAAGCATAAGAACTATACTATGTAGATCTCCAAGAAGTATTCATCTTACATAATCACAATTTATATCCATTGACCAATGCCTCCCTGTTACTTCTTTCCCAAGCCCTAGCAACCACTGCTCTACTCTGTTTCCATGAGTTTGACTATTTCAGGTTTATCATGGAAATTCCCATTGGATATCATCCTCTTGGGAGTTAAACCAGGCTCTGTTGCTTACCCTCATCTCAAGTGTCCTGCAGGGAGCCTGAGACAGAAGAATCCTCAGTGAAGAACTGTTGAATAACTGAACTGGATGAATGGACCACTTTGAAAATAGTCAAGCAGACAAATATATTGGTCGGAGGTTAGGGCGCTCTTCTCAGTTCTAAGGCTAGAGGCAGAGTCCAGTCACTTCCCTAGCTCTATCTTTCATGGAGACACTGGATGCGATATGTCTGTAAAGGTATATTGCTGCTGTTAGAAGACAAGCACATTACCAAAGGCTCTTTCCACCTCATTCTCATAATCTAGACAACCAACTTCTGAGGTAGTGGACTGGGCAAGATTTAAAGAAGCTTGTCCAACTGGGCAAAAATCAAGCTCAGTTTGGGCTAAATATGGTTAGGAGTCAGGACTAGTGTCTGCGACATTGTGAAACTGGAAAGTTGGTCTTCAGCTGCCATCCCTTCAGCCAACAGCTGAATAATACCTGAAGTATTAAGTCTCCAGTTTATCATATTTCAGTGTATCCTTTGCCCAAACTTTCATGGCTCCTATGTTTTATTCTCAACTGTTGGAGATAATAAAATGTGTAAATATATGTCCATGTTGAATCATCTACAGCTAATAAAACTTTCCTATTTTACCTCTTTGGGGTATATTTATCTTTTAACTTTCAGTCTTTTTAGGTTCTTCCTTGACAGAGGATGTGCAGAGGAGTATTTTGGTGATGCAGAAAGGAAACAATTTATTCCTCATGGACATTTCTCTTTCATGTATATACATATATGTGCACACAGATGCAGATGTGCGTATAGAAATTTAGGTAGAAGATAACAGGCCACCCAGCCCCAACTCTCACCATGGTGGTCAGTTCTGTGTTACTGTGTCGGGAAAACCAGGTTTCTTGTTTCAATCTCCTCTCTCTCTCTCTCTCTCTCTCTCTCTCTCTCTTCCTCTCTCTCTCTCTCTCTTCCTCTCCCTCTCTCTCTCTTTCTCTCTCTCTCTTTCCATCTCTCTCCCTCTCTCCCCCTTCCCTCTCTCTCCTTCTCTCTCCCTCCCTCTATCTGTTTCCATCTCTCTCCCTCTCTCTTCCTCTCTCTCCCTCTCTCCCCCTTCCCTGTCTCTCCTTCTCTCTCTCCCTCCCTCTCTCTGTTTCCATCTCTCTCCCTCTCTCACCCTCCCTCTCTCTTCCTCTCTCTCTCCCTCCCTCTCTGTTTCCATCTCTCTCCCTCTCTCTCCCTCCCTCTCTCTTCTTCTCTCTCCCTCCCTCTTTCTCCCTGTCTGTTCGTCTCCACACAGAAAGTAAAATGAAATGTAAAAAAGAAATGCAAATGAGGCTGGTAAGATAGCTCAGTGGCACTTGCTGCCAAGCTTTCTAATTTGAGTTTCATCTCTGGGATTCTCATGGTGGAAGGTGAGAAGACACTCTTGCAAGTTGTCCTATGACCTCTACATACATTCTGTGGTATAGGTGCCTATACCACACACACACACACACACACACACACACACACACACACACACGCACGCACACACACACACACACTTCAAAAGTTTTATTAGACAGATCTCATACTTTAAACATTCTTAAAGAGGATAAAATATAATGAAATAATTATTTAATCAGGAATACTCAGGGATAATAATTATATTTAGATAAAGTAAAAATAGCTTTTAAAAAAGGAAATTAAGAAGATGTTAAGGGTTTTACTGTATTGGATGAAAACTTTAAGTTTTATTGGCTAGGAGTAAAAAGTCCTAATTAGAGTTGGTTTTATGGACCTCTGACTCCATTCTAAAGAGGGGCATCAATGAATCAGAGAGAAAGGCTGTGCTGCTTGTAAACCTGTTACCAACTGCCCCGATGCAGTGTTCCGATAGGCTTGGATTAACACAAAGCCAGTGTCTTCCCTCTGTCTCCACAGTTCCAGTCTGTGCCCGATGGCTTTCTTATGTCCTTAATCATGCCTACCCTAGTCAAAGTCCTCTTCAGCTCTTCAGAGTATTAGGATGAGTGCTACATCCCCGTAACTACTCTTCCTTCCTCTATTGTCCCTCCTGCCCATTCTCTGTTCTGTGATTCAGACAAAGGCCCCTTAGTGATTCCTGAACCCCTTAGGGTAAAAGTCTGAAGGTAAATGCATACTTATACACTTAGTAGGACCCTAGAACTTATTCATCTATGTAAAACAAACTATACCCTACGGCCAGTGACTTTCTCTTCCCTTTTCTTCCCAAATGACCATTCTATTCTGAGCTTGTAACTTTGGCCACTTTGCACTTGATTGCCTGTTCACCCCTGATGCTGTCTACCTTCTGCTGTCACGCAGGCTGCTCTGAGCGCTGACATTACTGGTCTCTTTGCTGTGTGTGCATCTGTTCTGTCTCCTCAGAACACTGCTTTGAATTCTTCCCTCTGCTCTTGTCTCCTGCTCTCGCTGTCCTCCTTAAAATGGTTATATTCGGCTCATCCAGCAGACCATAGATCAGTAATTCCCCCTTACAAGAAAGTGCTCTCAAACATGCCCAGATCATGCCTTTCTTCATCCTCATATCTCCATAGCAACATGCTCCTCCATTGTAATACGGAACTCTTGGAACTTTAAATTTGTCTTCAGCTTCCCCCCCATCCCCCACAACAGGGTTTCTCTATGTAGCTCTGGCTGTCCTGGAACTTGTTCTGTAGACCAGGCTGGCCTTGAACTCAGAGATCCCCCTGCCTCTGCCTCTTGAGTACTGGGATTAAAGACGTGCACCACCACCTTGCTTTTATTTTAATCAACATTGAAAGAACTACTAAGAGTACATTTTAATATGAAAATAATAACCAACTGAGCAGTTATTCAATGGACAATCCCTGATTAAACACCCATTTAAAAGAGAAAGTACTAAGGAAATTCTTGGGACAATGGGAAATTTGAATATTAATATTAGATGGTATTTGGGGATTATAATTTTAAGTAGAAAATTGGTTCTTTAGTAATGCTGAAAATTAGCCTCATGTTTAAAAGATGATTTTAGGTGATGAGTTCTGAAATACTATGTTATATATTGTGTGTGACTTACTTTGGCAAGGTAGTCATGCAAATCAAACAAGCAGATACAAGTTCAAGGAATCTACTGGAAAGATAAACAATTCTTTATATTATTTCTTGAAGCAAGGCGATTTTTAATGTCTTTCCATTAGCTGAAGGTGAAGCCATCTACCCTTTCTGTCAAGCCTGATGTACATAATCACAAAGAGAAAGAGGAAAATGTGCATTACCCTCTTTTTCAATGAAACCAGTCACCTCTCTTTCTTACAGCACATGCTTGTGAACTGTGTGTGTAATAGACAACACAGTGCAGTTACACTTGATCTTCATATGATGAACTGCAGAGAACTTTCCATACTACAGATTCGACAGTAGGGATGAAGCTCCATGTAGGCACCAGCTCAACTTCTCCATGTTCCATGTGTGGGGTTTATTCTCGGCAATGGGGCTCCACTGTCAGTTGTGGAGAGCAACTCATTGTTTCATCAACAGCCTGTATTGTTTGGGAGTTCCCATGGGATCCTGTTGGCCAACAACTCATTGGATATAATCCATTTCCATTAGTGGAAGACTCATTTGGTGACAAGAGATGGCCAGTTGAGAATCTGTATTCTCCATTATTAGGAGACCTTATTTAGAATTAACATCACATGTTTTAGGACATTTCCATTGCATTAGGTTTCCATACCACCCCTCAAATGCCCCTCTATTGTAGCTGTCTCTCCTCACATTCCTTCCTTCAATTTTATCTCCTCCTTCCCCATCTGATGCATTCCTGTCCCCACCTGGCCACAGTATACCCATAAACTCTACCGTATTTCCTCTCCTAAGGGAGATCAGTGTGTACTGTAAGATTTAGTTTTCAAAATGTACTGTGGGATCTTAGCCATTGGTTGAACTCAGTGGGAGACCAGTTCCCAGAACCCAGAAACAAGGGGACCAGGACGACCTGGCAGAGAAAAGGTAACAAACAACTGCCAGGTGGCTAACCTGCCTCTGAACCCTAGACAGAGCCACCACCAATCAGAACCAGCCCCATACCTTCCCCTTACCCCAGTCTTCCCTTTTGCCCCAGCAACTGCACAAAGTATAAAAAACTGCCTAAGACCTTGCTTGGGGCCAGACTCCTCTACCCCTGCGAGGGACACAAGTCTTGCCCTTGCTCGCTGGAATAAAAACCTCTTGCTGATTGCATCAAGTTCGAGTCTTGGTGGTGTTTGGGGTCGTTGCTCCTGAGGTCTGAGTGTGGGGTTCCCTCCAGGGGTCTCACAGTACCCTCTAAGTCCCTTCCTCCATCCCTAACCTTTCCAGTTATAGGTTGATTATCATTTATTTAATAGCTAATATCCACTGTCTTAATTAGGGTTTTACTGCTATGAACAGACACCATGAAATGACCAAGGCTGCTCTTACAAGGACAACATTTAACTGGTCTGGCTTATAGATTCAGAGGTTCAGTCTATCATCATCAAGGTGGGAACACGGTAGCATCCAGTCAGGCATGGTACAGGAGGAGATGATTATTCTACATCTTCATCTGAAGGCTGCTAGCAGAATACTGACTTTCAGGCAGGTAGGATGAGGGTCTTAAAGCCCACACCCACAGTGACACACCCACTCCAAGGCCACCTTAAAATAGTGCCACTCCCTGGGGCAAACATATTCAAACCACTACATTCCACTCCCTGGCCCCCATAGATTTGTTCAAACACATGAATCTATGGGAGCCATACCTATATATAGCATAATGCAAAAATACATTTAGTCTAACTTCAAAAGTCACCATAGTCTATAACAGTCTCAATAATGTTAGAAGTCCAAAGTTCAACATTTTTTTTTTTTTTTGAGATTCATCTAATCACTTAAATGTAATCTCCAAAGCAAAATGGGAAACCAGCTGGGAAAACTCCAAACTCAGCATCCCATGTTTGATGTCAAAGTGATCTTCAGATCTCTTCTCCTTTTTCATCTTTGTTGACTGCAACAAAGTTCTTTCTCTTGCCTGGTTCCACTCCCCGTTAGCAGCTTTCCTTGGCAGACTCTGACCTCTTTAACATCTTTGGGTCTTCAAGACAACTTCAACCTCACAGCTAGTTGTTCCAATGTCTGGGATCAACACGTGAACTTCTGGGCTTCTCCAAAAGGCTTGGGTCTCCAGCTCTGCCCTCTGTAGCATTCTAGGCTCTGGTTGACTCTACTCCATTGCTGCTGCTTTTCTTGGTGATCATCCCATGGTACTGGCATCTCCAATACACTGGGGTCTTCCATTGCATCTAGGTTCACCAATAGCCTCTCATAGACTCTCTTCACGGTGCCAAGCCTCAAATCCTTTGCATGACTGCTTTAGTCCTGGGCCATCAATTGCAGCTGAGGCTGCACCTTCACTAGTGACCTTCCATGGTCTCTCATGGTGCCAAGCCTCAGCTGCTTTTCATGACCACTTCATGCCTTCAAAACCAGTACCACTTGGGTGACTCTTACACATTCATTAGCAAGTATAGCTGCAGCATGAGGTACAATCTTGATTATCTCTGGAACACAGCTTCTTTGTGCTCTCAGAAAACACTTTCCAGATTTCACCTCAGTGATGCTGGTCTCTTCTTAATCACCACTAATTTCTTAGCTCCAGCTAACCAGCATCAATAGTCCCAGTGGTCTGTTCTACTCTTGATTCTAAAGCCAGAGCCAAATGGCCAAAGCTGCCTAGTTCTGCTGCTTGCTGGGTCTGGAACATGTTCTATTGTCCTAGCACATTATCAACAGCTTTCTCTTTTCCACCTTCTTCACTTTGCAAGCTTGGCTGTTCTGGAACTTGCTCTGTAGGCTGACTTGAACTCAGAGATCTGCGTGTCTATCTCCTAAACACTAGGATTAAAGGTGTGGTCCACCAAGCCTGGATTGAAGTTTTTCTTCACTTAGAACTTGCTCTGTTCTAGGC
Source organism: Mastomys coucha (assembly GCF_008632895.1). Lineage (NCBI taxonomy): Eukaryota > Metazoa > Chordata > Mammalia > Rodentia > Muridae > Mastomys > Mastomys coucha. Next base: position 184,168,573 of record NW_022196904.1, on the reverse strand, counting down.
TGGCCTTGAGTTCATAGATTGGCTTGTCTTTGCCTCTTGGGAATAAGGCCTGTACTACCATTCCTGGACCTAAATTTAGCTAGGTGAAATCTTGCCCCAAGGTCACCACTCCCTTAATTCAGTTTAATATCCTTGAGCATAGTATTCAGCTCCATTTCACTTCCAGATGCCCCTTTAATACTCAGACCCTTTAGTTTAGAGTTTTTCTTTCTTGGGTTGCTAGGCATGTTTAAAATGCTCTTCATGAGACTTAACCAGAGAACAAAGTCTATGATGGACGTTTCTGAGACTTCTTTTGTCAATGCAATTAATCTGAGTCTCTTCACCTTAGCCTCAGGCAGACTCCTCAGACAAAGGCAAAATAAATAAATAAATAAATAAATAAATAAATAAATAAAAATAGCCACATTCTTTACCAAAATACCACAAAAAACAGACTCTAGGTCACACATTGAAACCCATTGGGCTAGGTCTGCACAACTCAAATCACTCTCATTAACAAAGGCTTCCATATTCCTATTAGGATAGCCCATTAAGCCCCAGTTAAAGCATCCTACCACTTCCAAATCCAAAGTCCCAAAATTCACATTCTTTCAAACAAAAGCATGGTCAGGCCTATCCCAGAAATACCAACTTCTGTGTAGTTAAGGTTTTACTTCGGGAACAGACACCACAAACAAGGCAACTCTTAAGGACAAACAACCTTGGGGAATATGCCCTAGAGTGAGATAGCTGGGGCTTGAGGTAGATTGATTCCCAACTTTCTGAGGAACCATCACATTGATTTGCATAATGCCTGTACAAGTTATACTCTCACTAAAAATGGAGGAGTGTTTTTTTTCCACATCCTCAACAGAATGAGCTGTTACTTGTGTTATTTTTCTTAGTCGTTATGAAAGGTGTAAGATGGACTTTAATACTTTTGATTTGCACTTCCTTGATGGCTAAGGATGTTAAAAATTTCTTTAAGAACTTCTCAACCATTTGAAATTGAAGGACCCCCAACGAGGGGAGACCCTCTCTGAAGTCATGGGAGAACATGGCCACCCAAAGATTCATAAGAGATCGATCTTGATGCAAACGGCAAGAGGTTTATTTCAGGACTAGCGGTAGGGCTGAGACTCATAACCCAGGCAGGAGACAGAGGAGCTCGACCCCAAGCTCAAGAAGTGTAGGGTATTTAAAGGAGAAAACCACAAACAAGGGGAGTGAGGGGGAATTCCAGCCCATGTTATTCAGTCAGTCATTTGGGGAGCATCCTGCACATGTTCTTTCTCAAGAATGTAATCTGGCTTACTCATCTACTTTGTGGTCAGCAAAGCTTGTGGTCAGTGTAGAGCTTGTGAGCCAGTTGACATCAAGTTCCTGGAACCCAGAGCTCTGCCCGGCTGATCAGCATTCCTAGCTCCACCTCTCTTTGTGGTCAGTCAATTTCCTGGAACCTAGAGTTCTGAACCAGCTGACCTGCATTCTTCTGAGTTCTGCTCAGTCTGCTAGGGGTCATAAAAAACTTTTTTTAAATATTTTTCATACTTTTCAAAATTACTCTATTGAGAATTCTCTGTTTAGATCTGTACCCCATTTTTAATTGGATCATTTGTTTTATTTTTTATTTTTTTTAACTTTTATTGCATTATGATGAGAAAAGTTACATGATTTCAATTTATCTGAATTTGTTAACATTTAAAAACATATTTTATGTAAATAGAATTAAATCACATTCTTGTTTCCTTTTTGTATGCCAACTCCTCCCAGAGACCCCTCTTCAATACCTACCATATCTTTTTTGTCATATTCCTTAAAATTTATAAAATATTATAACAATAAAAATAAGTATTATAAAAGTTGTTTAATATAAAACAATAATCAATTTAACAGTCTTATGTAGATACTAATCTACAGCAATAGTGAAAATACATTTTTCTCAATATAAATTTTAAATAACTCTAAACATATTAACTGTATATTTCAAAATAATACATCACTACTAGTATTTTCTTAAATGAACATAATTATATAAAGTCTTTTTGTTTGTTTGTTTTGTATTTAGTAGAGTTTAAAATCTTGGCTCTTATTGTAGTTCAAGCACAAAATAAGAACAATTTTAAGCATTGGATTTCATTGTAATAAGGCTGTACTTCAATGACCCTCACATCATCAAAGGATTTTACCTCCATCGTAGCTAAGCTGAGAGTTGACAGTTCTGCTGTAGCAAGAAATGAATTGTAGGCACAATTTTTGGATACAGACTTCCTGCTATGGTCAAAGCTATTTGACTTGAGTGAGTGACTTCATTCTCAGCCCACAGAGAACAGGTTACATTCATTTAAGAAATGGTGTAGGTATTAAGCTGGGGGAGGGCGGCTAGAAGGGTAAGGTCTGTGGGATCCACAGGAAATGGGATCAGGGGACGGGGAAGGCTACCACAGGTGTTCTATTGCAGCACTGGAGATGAGACTGGGGGATAGGATCAGGAGTAATGGAGGGAGAAGAGTAGATCTGTAGGTTGTCCATCTCCTGTTAGTTGTTCTCAGATTCTGTGTTTGTAGTATCAAAAAATCTTTAATCAGTAAATGAATAAGTATACCAACAAAACTTTACTTATAAAAAAAATGGGTGCATACTGAGTTTGGTTCATGAATTAAAGTTTGTCAAAGTCCAAATTAGATCACACAGTATTTATCCACCTTTACCCTACAGCTGTGAACTCTTAAGGCAATAGGTTGACTGATTTTCTCAAGCAATAGAGTTAGTTAGTGAAAGAACACCTTGGCTTTATGACAGCTAACTCCTAGTCTGGTCTTGCTCATATTGACTGTGGTGGCCAAGTAACAATAACAACATCATCCTGAGGCATTGTGCTTCACATCAGGGAAGGTTTGTCAGCTCTAGGGTGGCTTCAGTTTAATTGTGACTTTCATAGTCTCAGTCAACTCATCTGAATAGTGAGACATTTTGGGGACTAGAGAGATGGCTCAGGAGCTAGAGTTGCTCAGTGCTCCTGCTGAGGACTGGGGTTTGGATCTCAATGCCCATGCCAGGGGGCTCACAACAACCTCTACCTTCAGTAACAGGGGATCTGCTGCCCTCTTCTGGCCTCTTCAGGCATATGCATGCTTGGTTATGAGAACACACACACACACACACACACACACACACACACACACACAAACCAGGATGAGGAAGCTAAGTGATACATCACTAATATTCTCCCTGGCTTTAATAGAGTAGGCTTAATATTACAATTTGGACAGACATTTTATTGTGAAATATTTCAAGTTAATCAATAGCTATAAATTTTGTAATTTAAAAAAAGAAGTTATTATAAACCAACCAACAGACATTTACCTAGACTATCATGTTGTGAAAGATGGAAGAAACATATAACATTGTTTTAAAATAGTTTATATAGAGAAAACTTCTATTAACAATACAGAGAATGTGTAAATTCTATGTACATAAGAAACACTGGTCTCCACTGAAGTTCATGAGCAGAAGCATCCACTGAAATCCTGTGAAATGGCTTGACACTAGCTTACTCTGGGTTTAGAGACTGAATCTGGAGTGGTGTGTGGAGCATCCCATGGTTGGTCAGGGCAAACTTGACAATGTATGTACAGATGTTGCACATGCATGTCTTTGAAGGCAGACAAGTTTGATTTGCATTGATGGTTTGCCCCGGGGGAAGTGCTGATTTTTGCATCACTTCATGATTATGTGTAAAATATATAGCATTAACAACTTCAGCTTTGCTATTTGTTTGAAACAGTGCTCGGATCTGCTACCATTAGTACATGTCTGTGAGTTCTTCCTGGAATTTCTCTTATTCTGAGCCTCATAGGAAGTATTTTTCATGAAGTGGCTGAGCATCCAGTTATGTCTTCCTTAAAATAATATTTTGTTTATTGTCTGAGAATTTCGTACATGCATACAATGTATCTTGACCCTAATCGTATTCACCACATACTACCTTCTCCAACTGCCTTAAGACTCACCAACCCATCTGCATCCCGACTTCCTGTTCTTTATTATTATTGTTTCAATCAATTGTCCAGTGAGTTCTGTTAGTGCTGGCGATGTGAAAGAGAACCTTATACACAGAGACATGCCACCGTACCAGTGGCTGCTTTCCTAAAGAAAACAACCCCTCTTCATTCAGGAGCCACCAATTCCTAAAAGCTCCTCAGTGAGGGGCAGAGCCTCAGAATCCGCTTTCCAGTCTGTGCTGGAAGTTTGATGGGCTTGATCTTGTGCAGGTCCTGTGTAGGCAGCCACAGCTGCTGTGAGCTGACTTGTGAATGGATGCGTGTAATATCTAGAAGACAGCGTTTCACACCCATCCTCCTCATTCTCCGGCTCTTAACCCTTTTGCTACTCCCTCTTTTGCAATGTTCCCTGAGCTTTGGATAGTGGAGATTTACATACATGGCACGTCTACAGCTGGGAACTCACAGCCATTTATTGTCAACATTTTGAACAGACATAAGTTTGCCTTGATCACTCCCCATGCACACTGGTTAGATTTGTGTCAACTGGACAGAGTCATGAGAGAGAAGGGAGCCTCAATTAAGAAAATGTCTCCATGAGATCCTGCCATAGGCAAACCTGTAGAACATTTTCTTTTAGTGATTTATAGGGGAGGGCTTTGTCCAATATGGGTGGGGTCAGCCTTGGGATGGTGGTTCTGGGTTCTATAAGAAAGCAGGCTGAGCCAGGCAGTGGTGGCACATTCCTTTAATCCCTGGACTTGGGAGGCAGAGACAGGTGGATTTCTGAGTTCGAGGCCAGCCTGGTCTACAGAGTGAGTTCCAGGACAGCTGGGCTACACAGAGAAAACCTGTCTCAAACAAACAAACAAACAAACAAACAAAGAAAGAAAAAAGAGAAGGCTGAGCAAGCCAGTAAACAACCCCTCCATGGCCTCTGCCTCAGATCCTGCCTCCAGGTTCCTGCCTTGTGTGGGTTCCTGCCCTGACTACTTTGATAATAAACTGTTATATGAAACTGTGAGTGAAATAAACCCTGTCCTCCTCAAGTTGCTTTGGTCATAGTGTTTCATCATAGCAGTATTAATTCTGACTAATATGCCATGACAAGGAAGTTCTCTGACCAAGGTTAAAAACAACAAAAATCTATAGGTGTTAACATAAATATTAAGAAGAACACAAAAAGATTTCCTTCTAGGGTCTATGATATTACCAGTTAAGGGCTTTTGGTTGTGTTTTCAGTAACCATACATGAAATCTATCCCATGGAGCAGCCTTAAAATCCAATAAAAAGTGTCTAGTTACTTTCTTTACAGTTTTTCTATTATCATACCTGTGGGCCCAACTCTTTTGGACAGACACTATAGTATTGTGAAGGACTCAGTACTAGGAACAACCATTGATGTTCCTTTTCACTTAGTAGTGTTGATAGAACCTTCTGGAACTCTGTAAGTGAGTGAGCAGGGAAAGTGTCTTAGTTATTGTTTTATTGCTTTGAAGAAACACCATGACCACTACAACTCATAGAAAGGAAAACATTAAATTGGGGTTGGCTTGTAGTTCAGAAGTTTAGTTTATTATCGTAATGGTGGGAAACAGTGGGATGCAAGCAGACATGGTGTTGGAGTGGTAGCTGAGATTTCCATATCTGCATCCACAGGCAGCACGGAGTGACAGCCACATTGGACATGGCTTGAACATCTGAGACTTCAAAGTCTGTCCCCAGTGACTTCTTCCAACCATGTTGTGCCTACTCCAAGAAGGCCACACCTCCTAATAATGTCACTCCCTATGGGCCTTTAGGGGCCATTTTCATTCAAAGCATTATAGAGGGTTTCCTGGTCAGTCAAGGTTGATTTTTCTGTGTTTTGCATCTAAAGTGGGCATCTTATTCAAAAGGTAGTATCATGTCTTTTATCTTACGTTCCCTAAAGGAAAACTGGGCAGTTCTTCCCCAGACTGTTGGTTTGCAGAGGCAAGAGATTCATTGGTTCAGAGTTTCTTAAGAGCCCAGCATAGGGAATAAATGGTTTTATTTCCCTCCTTGTGAATTTTTTCAGAGAAACAATTTAAAATGGGATACTTTGGTAATCAAAGCAAGTTCTTGGCAGGTAACAGAGTTAAGAGTCTTTTAGCACACAGGTCTGGCTGATTATGCTTTTCACTATAAAGTTATAATCTGAATGTCTGCTAATTATCTCCATCAGTACTCTGAGATGATCAGCCAATTAGAAGCCAAAAAATGAGAAATTACACTGTAGAAGCAGCTAGCTGTGTCCCTAAAAATGAAGACTATGTAAACCTTTGAAACTAAAATATCCATTCCACTGAATCAGTATGTTAGGCAGCCAGTGGGATGCAAGGTCTCTTGGTTCTGGTGAAGCCAACACTTGGATATTTTAAAACATCAATCATTATCACAAGTTTTATTCTTAATTTGCAAAAGTTCATATGTGGTGGTAAGCTGCATAACAAAGATATTAAAGAAAGCAGATCATTCTTGTTTTTTAACCCTAGAATTTAAATCCTTTGTTTTGGGTTATTTTTATATGGTTCTATTTAAAAGACAACAGAATTTTAGAGGAAAAATTATGACAAAGATAATAAACTAATCACATAAATGTGTGTAGAGAGATGTGAACAACATGAAGTGATTTATAAAAGGAGAGGTGATAACAATGAGTCATAGACTGTTAAATCTGGAAGGGATTATACATGTATATACACATACATAAATGCATATCTATCTATCTATCTATCTATCTATCTATCTATCTATCTATCTATCATCTATCTATCTATCTATGTATCCATCCTTCAGAAAAGGCACAGAGGCTTAGTTATGTCTTACTAAGAGTATGTGAGAAAATTGATGGGAATGATATTTGGGGGTTTTGGTTAATCACTGAAGAAGTTCAAATATGTTAGAAATCATCAAGTGCAGACGGAGAAAGGGAGCTAATGAATTTGACTTTAAATCAGGCAGAATGACAGAAAGCCAGATCTTTATGGATGCATAGCTTGGTTTTGTTGGAGGAAAAAGATACTCTACAGGCTTATCCTTCTGAGGCTCAGAGAACAAGGGTTTACTGAGTATGTCTAACACTTTTTGTTCTTTTTCTCCTCTATTTCACCTGAAATGTGTATGGTTAGAGAAAAGTATGGAAGTATAGGGCAGTATGGAAAAGCAGAAGGTGCCGTGAAATGTCTCCTAACACTACAGTCTCTGTACCCAGCTTCTGTATCTTTACTTGGGTCTGTCATGACAGTCATGAGGTTGTTCTGAGAGCCATGGTTGACATTTGGTAGGTCACATTTTTTAGGGAGTCTTGAAGCTAGAAGGCTTTCACTAAAATCAAAGTCCTTCTGTCTGTAAAGGCTCTTTGTATAATGTATATAGTGTTTCGTCTTCATGTGTACCTGTGTGTGTGTGTGTGTGTGTGTGTGTGTATTTGTGTGTGGTGTGTGGTGTGTGTGTGTGTGTGTGTGTATGTGTGTATTTGTGTGTGTATGTGTGTGCTGGTGCCCTCAGAGACCAGAAGGCAGTGCTGGATCACCTGGAACTGTAGTCACTCATGGTTGTGAGCTGCCACTTAAGTGATGGAATTGAACTCAGGTGCTCTGGGAGAGCAGCCAATGCTCTTAATGACCGAGCCATCTCTCGGCCCTTGTACACATCCTTTATATGCAGAGATGATTTGCACTGAGGAGGCATTGGGAAAGAAAAGAACTGGAAGGTTCTCAAAATAAATGGCCTCATCCATAGTTCCGTGCATAGTGAAAGTCAGGGGGTGGGAGCTGGGAGTTCTGATCAACAAGTTATTGGTGTTTTTAGTTTTGAATTGTCTTATAAATAAAATAAAAAGTAAAAAATGACCAACCTCAATGACAACCATCTGGTGTGGATCAAGAGGTTATTGGACACTAGTATGACGCCTATTTCCACATAGTATATATTTTCCTCTATTTCTTCACATAGTCCTATCACTTAGCTCCTATCCAACACTGTTTTGATTCCTTCAGACCAGATAGTCACAGCTACTCACCTCTCTCAAATTACAGTTCCTAAGACTTTAAATAAAGTCCATTAGTAGATTATGAACCTGAACTGACTATTGATCCACGGTAATGCTGTGTGTATGTGCATGTATTGGGTGTATGTTTAATCATTTTATTATTTTCCATGATTATTGTATTAATTCCCAGTTCCACAGGAGTGTACCTGGGTACCTGTCCTCTTATCTCCATCACTTCTTTCACTTTACTGATGACTGCTATTGTAACAGCTGGGAAGTTATGTTACACGGTGGCTTTAATTTACCCATTAAGCATTTTTAGTCCATGCTCATTGGTTGCTTGCATGTCTTCTTTGAACAGTGTCTATTTATGTCTTGTGATTTTCTCTGCTTTTTGCTGTAGAGCTGAGCTTTTTGTGCATTTTGAATATCAACCTTTCCCCAGACGTGCGATCTGCAGAGGTTTGCCTCTTTTTTCATAAGTTGCTCTTTCACCCTGATGTTTTCCTTGCTCTACAGATGCTTTTAGAGTTTTCTGAAATCCATTACATCTTTTCCTTTTGCCTTTTATTTCTTGTGGGTGCTTTTGGGATCCATTATAATTTCCATTTTTCAGATTTATAAACTGCAGTGTGGAGGAGCTGGATGATTCAACAGTCTGTGGGATTGCGGTAATGGCCAAACACATTATTACATTGCAGAACGTCCTACACCGTGCACAGGACTGCAGGACGTAGCACTTGATAAATGAAGGCTACTATTAATAATGGGGTTACTATTTTTATTTCTAGTTCAAACATGGCCTCAACTGCCTCTGTAGCCTAGTCTATATCTATCAATAACCTGCCTTAGAGTTCCTTTCTTGCGTTTGCTTCCCTAGTATACTCTAGAGCTTGCTTTATGTTAGTTGGATTTCCACCCACAAGCAGCCCCCTTTTAAAGTATCTCCTATTTGCCTCCTCCCAGAGTTGTCTCCTGAACTTCTATATTTCCTGGCAGGCTTGTGAATTTTGCTCATTAGATGCTAAATTACTGCCACCCCAAAGTGACAAATGACAGCTTGTGATCCCTTACCATCATAAAGCTTATGCAGTAAGACACAAAAGAGCTGTCGAGACGTGAGGTTTGCAGGATCATAAGGGATATGTGCCTGCTTCAGGCAGCTTAATCTAAGTGGCAGGATGCCGTGAGTTAATGTTTAAAGAATTAGACAGCTTGGATTACTGAGATGATGTATTTGGGAAGACAAATCTGTCTGAAACAGAGGATTTGTTTCTTGTGAATGCAGGTACATTACTCAGAACACTTGTGAATATTGAAATGTTACACAGAGCAGCTATTTTGGTAATATAAGCCTTATGTTGACTGTCAAATGTTTCTTTCCTATCCTTGGAACCCTTGCAAACAGCTTTCTAATTGTGGGTCACTGCTTTCCCAGAGACAAATTTTCCTAGATATTTGAGGAAGAGAGTGTCTTCACCTGCATTTTTCAGGCCCAGTGACTACCTCTAGTTGAGTCTGTGTTTGACTTCACATGCTTTGTGATTGAGATTGAAGTCCCAGAATATCAGAACTGAAGAAAAGCCACCTTTTTTACCTTTGTGCTTCCCTTCTCTCTTCACAGGTGGCATCTCTGGAGAGCACCCTACCATGGTCTCTTCTAATTGTCGTCGTTGGAATTGATGATCAGTAAGCTCTGGGACAAAGGACTAGTTTCCATTCGTCCTGAATTACCAGCAGAATTTCCCACAATTGACTGAGATCTGCTGTCATCACACCCACAGTCAGAGTTTTCCATTTACTGCTTCAGTTATAATCTTTTTTGAGGGAGGGAGGAGGGGGACTCTATTTTCAAGTTCATTTTCCTGAAACCTGAGTAATTGTACATCGAGGGTTACGTCAAGTCAGGAATGTTGTTTCACACTTTGTATTTGCTTTGTAGAGTCTCACCCAGGACTTTACTTGGCTTTTGTGTGTGCAAGTGTGCAAATGACCCACAGATCTCCCCTGTCAGCTGTGGTCTCCCTTGACTTTTTTAAAAAAAGATTTATTTATCTATTTCATGTATATGAGAACACTGTAGCTGACTTCAGACACACCAGAAGAGGGTATCAGACCCCATCAGAGATGGTTCTGAGCCACAATGAGGTTGCTGGGAATTGAACTCAGGACCTTTGAAAGAGCAGTCAGTGCTCTTAACAGCTGAGCCATCTCTCTGTCCCCATCCTTGACTTTGATGTCTGCTCAGAATATCTCCAATTACTCTAAGCATTTAAGGCCACACAGGAAATCTTTTCCCCAAACTTCCCTCTTATTCCTCTATTCACATGCAGTAGGTGAGCTTTAGACTTGAAATTATTCTCAATAGAATTCTTTCCTCCCAGTCCAAGTCTGATTTGCCAGTGGCTTATGCTTGTTTCGTCTTGCTGTTGCTTAAACTTCTCCACCTCTGCAGCTCAGGTAAGAACCTGGCACACAGGAGCTTAATATATATGGCTGAATGAGTCTCCAGTGATAACCTTACCCCATCGCTACAACAGGTTCTAGCCAGAGTTTTGCATGTCTATCTTTCTAATCTTGACTCCCTTTATAAAAACAGTCCTGTATGTTCTAACTCCTGGGATCTATTTAAAGTAGTAAATCTAGTCATGCTACCATCCTTTCCTCAGCTCAAAGTCCTGTAGTGGTTTCTCATTAGTCCTAGAAAACAGAGCTAATAGTCTGGTATTACCAAGACTGTTTTCCTTTACCTGACCCTGTTGTTTCATCTCATATGATGATCTGCCTTCTCTTCTGTCAATCATACCAACAGTGCCACTCTGCTCCAGACCCCTCACACTTGCGTCAACGCTCCTGTCATGCTGCCTTCTCCTGGTGTTCTTTCCTCTCATTTTACAATCACCCTTAGTGTAGGAGTGACTTGGCTTCTCAAGACTCTGGCTTTTGTGTCTTGTGTGTCCTCAGAGTCACCCACCTTAACTTTCCATGGAACCATAAGAGTAAGAATTCTGATTTTCTAAATGTGTGTAATTGGTTAATGTTTATAGTTTTCAGGATAAATGGCAGAGAAATACCCTTTTAGTTTCTCTACCAGCATCGCTGGTACCCAATGTTACCTGTTAGACACCTTGACTAACTATAAATGAGAAGGGCTAAAGCCAAGTCTTTGCTTGTGTGTGTGTGTGTGTGTGTGTGTGTGTGTGTGAGCATGACTTTAGGGACAAAAATTGTCTTTTGTATCAAATGAACTGTCTTTCATTATTGAAATTTATGTGTACAGTGTAAGAATTTTGCTCACTAGGGTATCACTGATAAATTTGTCAAGTGGATGTCTCAGTTTTTAGAAGCTTAGATCCAGGCATTAATAACATTCAGCCATCTCAGATTAATTTCCTAAATTCTGTCCATTAGCCACAGTAACTGTCCAGGGTACAGATTGTACCTGAATGAGCTGTGCATGATGAACTGCTGAGATTAGTGGTTCTCACCTATGGGTTGTGACCCCTTTGGTGTGTGTGTGTGTGTGTGTGTGTGTGTGTGTGTGTGTGCCAAATGACCCTTTCACAGTGGTCACCTAAGGTCATGGGAAAACACAGATATTTACATTATGATTCATAATAGTAGCAAAATTACAGTTTGAAGTAGCAAGGAAAATAATTTTAGCCTTAAGGATCTCTGCAACATGAGGAACTATATTAGAGGATCCCAGCATTAGGAAGGTTGAGAACCACTGGCTTCGATGGAGGATGTGGAGAGGTAGAACGTGCCTGGCTGACCACAGTCTGCATGCTCAGAGTTTCTCCTGCTCTTCTGTTGGTTGAAACATCACCATGCTCTGTCATTTGAATCCTTTCCTGGGAGCACTTGCTCCAGGAGCTGTGGGTACATAGTTATAGTTGAGATAGTCCACACCAATCTTAAGAATCGGCATTCTTATCAATGGAGAGAAACAAAGCAATCCCACTAAAGTCAGCAACAAGACAAGGCTGTCCACTCTCTCCATGTCTAGTAAATATAGTACTTGAAGTCTTAGCTAAAACAATAAGGCGACTGAAGGAGATGAAGAAGATACAAATCAAAAAGGAGCAAATGAAAGTATTGTTACTTGAGGATGATATGATAATATATATAAGTGACTCTAAAAATTTCACTAGGCAACTCCTACAGCTGATAAACATTTTCAGCAAAATGGCTAGATACAAGATGAGCTAAGATTAATCAGGAGTTCCCCTGTATACAAATGACATAAACTGAGGGAAAAATCAGGGAAATGACACCCTTCACAAAAGCCTCAAATAATATAAAATATCTTGGGGTAATTCTAACCAAGCAAGTGATATAATTGTATAATTAGAAACTTCAAGCCTTTGAAGAAAGAAACTGAAGAAGATGTTATAAGAGGGAAAGATCTCCCATGCTCATGGCTCAATAGGATTAACATAGTAAAGATGGCCATCCTACCAAAAGCAATCTACAGGTTCAATGCAATTCCAATAAAAATTCCAACACAACTCTTTACAGACCTTGAAAGAACTATTTTCAACTTTAAATGGACAAACAAATAAACAAACAAGAAAGACCAGGTTCACTAAAACAACTCTGAACGACAACAACAATAACAACAACAACAAATTGCTAGAAGTCTACTTCAAGTTGTACTAGAGAGCTATAGTCATAAAACCCCACTGGCTGAAAAACAGAATCGTTGATCAATGGACTCCAACTGAAGACCAATATATAAATTTGCATACTTATGGGTACCTGATTTCTTTTTATAAGGAAATGAAAAATACACATTAGAAAAAGAACGCATACTAACCAAAGGTGCTGGTCAAACTTTAGAAGAAGTTTTGGTCTTTATTTAGAAAAATACAAATAGGTCCACATCTATTACCCTTCACAATACTCAAGTCCAAATGGACCAAAGACCTCAAGATAAAATCAGAAACAGCGAACCTGATAGAAGAAAAAGTAGGGAACAGCCTTGAATACATTGGCACTAGAGACAACTTTCTGAACAGAACACCAGTCTTAGTACACAGGCACTAAAATGGACCAATTAATAAATGGGACCTCATGAAACTAGAAAGCTTTCATAAGGCAAAGGACACCATCACTCAGACAAAGTGGCAGCCTACAGAAAGGAAAAAAAATTCTTACCAACTCTGCATCCAATAGAGGTCTAATATTCAAAATACATAAAGCATCCAAGAAATTAGATATCACAAAAACAAATAATCCAATCTAAAATGGGGTACTGATCTACACAGAGAATTTATAATAGAGGAATCTCAAGTGTCCGAGAAATATTTAAAAAAATATTCAACATCTCTAGCCATCAAGGAAATGCAAGTCAAAACTACTTTGAGATCCCATCTTACACCTGCCAGAATGTCATTTATTTTAACAACTGAATAGCACTCCATTGTGTAAATGGACCACATTTTCTTTATCCATTCTTTAGCTGGGTGACATCTATCCTGTTTCTAGTTTCTGGCTACTGTGAATAAGGTCATATGTCAAAATGTCAATAACACAAGTGACAGCTCATTCTGTTGAGGATGTGGAACAAGGGGAACACTCCTCCACTGCAAGTGGGAGTGCAAACTTGTACAGCCACTGTGGAGACCAATATGGTACTTCTCAGAAAGTTGAGAGTCAATCTACCTCAAGACTTAGCTATACCACTTTTGGGTATATACCCAAAGGGTGCTCTGTCTTACCACAAGGACAGTTGCTCAACTATGGTTACTGTGGCTTTATTCATAATAGCTAGAAATTAGAAACAAGATAGTTGTCACTCAGCTAAGGAATGGATACAGAAAAGGTGGTACATTTACACAATGGAGTGTTGCTCAGTTGTTAAAAAAATGATATCATAAGATTTGCAGGCTAGTGGTTTGAACTAGAAAAGATCATCCTGAGTGAGGTAACCCAGACCCCAAAAGACAAATATGGTATACATCTACTTATAAGTGGATATTAGTTGTTAAGCAAATGATAATCAAGTTATAATTTACAGACCCAGAGAGGTTAGATAAAGGGGAGAGCTGTAGGTGGGATAGATGCATGGACTTTCCTGAGATGTGGGAAGAGAATACATTTTGTGGGTGGACTGTGGGCAGGTGTGGATGGTAGGAAGGATCAAGAGGCAGGGGGAAGGGATGGAGGGAGAAAGTATGGGGAGAAATAGCTGAAATTGGGGAGTGTTGGGGGGGTGATGTTGAAACCTAGTGCAGCGATAAGTTCCTGGAATCTACGAGGGAGACCCTAGTGAGGATTCCTAGTAATAAATGTGGAGCGGCATCTTTTGTAACCAGGTTAGCTTCCAGTGGCAGAATTGGACTGCATTCAGTTGAGTTGTTGGCCAAGGGAATTCCATGGAGATTCTTAAACATCCCAGGCTAATGTTAAGGAAGAAGGTTGCTCTCTGAAAATTGACAGCGGGACCCCCCATTGCTGAGCACACATCCTCCCAGCTCACTAAGTGTGGAGAAATTATGCTGGTGCCCACACGGAGCCTTCATCTCTGTGTTATAGTCTCTTTGGCAAAGGAAGGTACTCTGAAGGGTACAAAAAGGGAAACCTGACACCAACATAATTACAAAACTCTCAACCTACAATCTGTTCTGCCTGAAAGAGGTCCTGGGTCAATGGTGGCACAGAACTTGTGGGAGTGGCCAGTCAATGTCTGATTTAACTTGAGGGCCACATCACAAAAGGGAGCCTACATCCTACACTGTGTGGATGGCCAGCAACCAGAGACTGGATAGCCCAGAGACATAAAGTAGAACCAAACAGGATTACCAAAGCAAAGCAAAACAAAACAACCGAACTAAAACAAAGCAATGAGATGATGCCTAATGACATTCTGCTATGATGTTCTTCTATACTCATAGAATGGTGCTCTTTCCAGTTGTCACTAGAGAAGCTTCCTCCAGCAGCAGATGGGAGTGGGCACAAAGACCCACAGGCAGACATTCTGAGGACAGAGTCTAAATTGGAGGTCTCCATAGGGTTCCTCCCTTCAGAGATCAGGGAACCCTGTAGAACAGGAGGAGGAAAGATCGTAGGAGCCAGAGAGAATGGAGGACAGCAGGAGAACATGGCCCACTGAAGCATCCAAGCAGGGCCCACATGGGCTCAGAGAGGCTGAAGCAGTAAGCATGGGTCCTCCACGTGTCTGTGTATGTTATGACTGTTAGTGTGGTGTTTTTGTGGGACTCCTGACAGTGGGAGAAAGTGTCTCTGACTCTTTTGCCTTCTCTTGGGACTTTCCTCCTCCTATTGGGTTGCCTTGTCCAGTCTCAACATGAGGACTTCTGTTTGTCTTACTGTATCTTGTTTTATCATAGTTGGCTGCCATCTCTTGGAGGCCTACTCTTTTCTGAAGAAATGGAAGGGGAGTGGATTTGGGGGAGAGGAGAAGGTGGGAAGAGGCTGGGAGGAGTAGAAGTAAGGGGAACTGTGCTTGGGATGTATTCTATGACAGAATATATTTTCAGTCATCACCATCACAATCACCATCATCATCATCATCATCATCATCATCATCATCATCATCATCATCATCATCATCATCATCATCATCATCATCATGCCTTTTCAGAGCCTTTGCCACATCTTACCTCTGTTTTGACTCTAATTTACAAGTCTTATTATTTTTATTATATTTTAACTGAATGGTGTTTTGCTTATATGTATAACGCACACATTGCATGGCACTCATGTAGTGACTAAAGGCTGGCTTGCGGAAGTCTATTCTTGCCTCGTACCATGTGGATTTCTGTGATCAAAGTCATTGGGCTGGGTGGTGAGCATCTCTACCTGCAGAGTCATCTTCCAGGTCCTATTAGAAAATGAAACTTTCTGGTAATCTGAACTTTTATCTCAAGTGTGTATATTCAAAGCAATATGACTTAAACATCTTGTCCTGTGTTCCTCAAAGTCAATGTGTTGAAGTCTTAAACCATAAGCAACTGGGTTTGGATAAATATCCTTCAAATGCCAATATGTTTAAAGGTTTGTTCCTTAGGGATGTCCACACTGAAAGATGGTTGAGCCTGTAGGAGGTGGGGCCATGTGGGAGGATTTTAGGAATTTGAGGTCTTGAAGGGGATTGTAGGACTGGTCTCTTCCTCTCTTGCTTCCTGGCTCACACATTGGATGTTTCTGTTTCGTGTGTGCTTCACCTCAGCAGAGGCCCAAAGCCATGTTATCAGTTGACTATGGATTGTAATCTTAAAATTGTGAGTCAAATCTTTTAATTTTTTTATCAGTTAATTACTTTGAATATTTTGTCATAGCAATAGAAATCTGACTAGCTTAGGGTCTTTAAGGAGATAATTAAGGTTAAATGAGTCTACCAGTTCAATGAAGCTGGTCTGTTTATAAGAGGTAAAGATTCCAGAACTTTCTTTTTAAAAATCTTCTGTCTTCTTCTTCCTCCTTTTATTTTCCCCCAGCATGCTCAGAAGAAACAACATGGGAAACACATAGGGAAACATACAGAAGCCAGGAGAATCCCCACCAGGTATCAATCCTATGTACAGTGTTTTGCTTACATGTGTATCTATACATCACGTCCATGAAGTGCCTAAAGAGACCAGATGTCCTTCAACTTTAGATACAGATGGTGTGACTTGCATTCTGGGAACTGAATCTATGTGCTCTGGAAGAACATCTGGTACTCTTAACTACTGAACCGTCTCTCCATTTCCATAACATCATTTTGATGGTGGACTTTCAGTTTCTGGAACCACAAGAAAATAAATGACCGTTACTGAAGCCACAGAATCTGTGCTATTTATTGTGACTGCTCCAGAAGCATGTGTCATGTGTCATGTCAGATATCTGTACAAGAAGATGGAAAGAGTGTGGAGCTGGGGACAAGGGAAGGGGACCTACAGTCCGTATCAAAGCACTCACGGCACCAGAGCGAGTTTCTTAGTGGTTGTAGAATGCTGAGTTGCTTCTCCATCTGTGGCATAGGTGGTTTAATCACTGCAGCTATGATGGCTGTAGGGCTGGTCGTCAGTTACTTGCCTCTGAGGTAGATACCTTGATGTTGGATAACTGAAACCCCTCTATAGCCGAACATCACTCTCCTCTCATCATTCAACTACAAATATCCCACAAAATATAGAACCCAGCCTTAACACTCCTTCCTCTCCAAAGCCTCAAGGGACTTAAGGCCTATTATCTCTGACCTCTTTAAAAAATCTTCTCCACCCTACTTCTTCCCCCTTTAATACTCACATTTTGTAGTTAAAAAACCCAATGGAACATACTGGTTGGTTCAGGATCTCCAACTTATCAAGTCAGCCATAGTTGCCTTTCACCTATAGTAGCTAGCCCCTGTATTCTCCTCTCCATCTTCCCCCCAGAGACTTCCCATTTCTCTGTCCTGGACTTCAAGGATCCCTTCTTTTGTATTCTTCTGAATCCTCAGTCATAAAATATCCTTGCCTTTACTTGGACAAACCCGTACACTGAAATTTCTGCACAACTCATCTAGACTGTCCTACCCAAGAGTTCTGGAACATCCCACATATATTTGGCCAGGCTCTAGTCTCTTATTCTCTCTGTCTTATCCTAAATCCCTTCACAGGCAATTCCTAGTCAATCTTCTTTGTTGTTCATTCCTGCAGATAAGCCAGGCTGACACTTCTAGTTTTTAAACTTTCGGTCCAGGTGGGGAATAAGGTCTCACCTTCTATTACCCCCTCAGGCTACTAATCTGGGTTCAGTCACTCACAGTCCTCACCACCAAGGATGAAATTCTATCCTTCCTAAGGATGGCCAGCTTCTTTTTCTTAAAAAAATAATTATTGGTTATTTTATTTATTTATATTTCAAATGTTATCCTCCTTCCTGGTTTCCCCTCCACAAACCCCCATCCCATTCTTCCTTTCCCCAGATTCTATGAGTGTGCTCTCCCACCCACCCACCCACCCACCTACTCCCACCTTACTGCCCCAGAATTACTCTATGCTGGGGCATTGAGCCTCCACAGGACCAAGGGCCTCCCTTTCCGTTGCTGCCAGATAAGGCCATGCTCTGCTACATATGCAACTGGAGCCATGGGTCCCTCCATGCGTACTCTTTGGTTGGTGGTTTAGTCCCTGGGAACTCTGGGGAGTCTGGTTGGTTGACATGGTTGTTCTTCCTATAGGGTTGCAAACTTCATCAGTCCTTTCCCTTCAGTCCCTTCCCTAACTCCTCCATTGGGGTCTCCATGTTCAGTTCGATGGTTTGCTGTGAGTATCTGCATCTGTTATTGGTCAGGCTTTGGCAGAGCCTCTCAGGAGACAGTCATGCCAGCCTCTTGTTAGCAAGTTCTTTTTGGCATCAGCAATAGTGTCTGGGTTTGGTGTCTGCATATGGGATGGATCTCCAGGTGGAACAGTCTCTGGATAGCCTTTCCTTCAGTCTCTGCTCCATTCTTTGCCCCTGCATTTCCTTTAGACAGGAGCAATTCTGGGTTAATATTTTTTTGAGATTGGTGGGTGGCCATATCCCTCAACTTAGGGGCTGTGCCTAACCTCTGGATATGGTTCCAGGCCAGCTTCTTATGCTACTGGATTCCTTCTTCCTCTCTTCTTGACTACCTCCTATATATATACCCTTTCTTGCACCCACTGCTAAGCTTATATGTGAATCAAAGAAGTTAACCTTTGGGTCACCTATTATTGCCTTATCTATTAACCACCTGCTCTATCTCCTGACATACAAGGGTCTCCAAACAGTACCCTCCTCCCTAAATTCTCTCTCTTCAGGAAGCATTGGTACACAACATTTACCTTTCAGGCATGTCCACCTCTTAATATGTTTAAATCTACTCCCCTGACCAATCCTGGAATACTCCTCATCTCACCCTTGCATTGAAACTCTAAAAGACTTATTACATATTATACATACACATGAGGGAACAATGCCTCAGCTCATCTATGCTCACCTATGTACATAGATAGCAGCTCTTTTGTATAGGAAGGGATATACAATGCAGTATATGCTATCGTTTCAGACAACATCATGGTTGAAGCACTGGCCCTTCCCCCACAAACCAGAAACCAGCAGGCTGAATAATAGCTGAATTAATAGCTTTTACTCGCACCTTTCAATTAGCAAAGGGACAACCTCTAAACCTTTTGACAGACTCTATGCTTTTTACATTCTCTTGTCACTTGTAGCTATTTGGAAAGAGCATGGGCTAGTAACAACTAAAGAAAGGTCTACAACCAATTCACACCAAATTACAGCCCTGCTAGAGGCTTCCTATCTTCTCACATCCACAGGAATTGTTCTGGCCTTGGAGAACAGTATTTAGTACTACAATAGATAGCAAAAGACCAAACCTCAATAAGCTCCTAGGTGAATGGCCAATACTTTGTCCTGGACTCATGGGTCAACCATCAACTCTCCTTGATCACCTTCTTACTCCTTTGTTACACTATTTTTTGCACTTTCCTTTGAAGGAACATCAGCCATTACTATTTGACTAATACTCATCCTCACCCCCTTCCCTCTTCAACCAACATTAGGTACTTAGTCCTGTTCTCTCATAATCCCTATTCTCTCTCTCCTAAATGTATAGACTCCTTTAGGGTTACCCTTGCTTCCCAAATTGCTGCTAGGCTCAATGGTTTCCCTTACTGGATTTATTTTTCTCATCTCAAATCCTTTATACCATCATCTCAAAATAATTCTCATTCATAAATTTTGACCTCAACAGGACCTCTTAAATTTCAGAAGACACCAAGGTCAACCAGCCTCTTCTGGTCTCAGAAGAATGAGGCCTCGTACATCTTCCAAGACCCAAGTCAACACTATTGGGATATGTCCTACCTTTTCTCCTTTTACTTCCTCTTGCTCACACCCCCATCAGTAGTGAACTCTCTGTATGCAGATTTGAGGTTCAGTAAAAGTATACTCTCAGCAGGAGGTGGCTAAAAGGAGATAATTATCCTTATAATACCATGATTGAGTTCCAAAGTACCTATCCACAATGCTTGCTTTCTATATGATTAAACTAGAAATTACTATCAATATTGGCCAGAAACGTACGGAGGCTGCCTTTATAGTTCTGGAAGAGACATAATGCATATGCAGGAAGATGTTCTACCTTCTATGCAGGAAAATTTAATATTATAATTAAGAATACATAACACCCCAGATGAGAGGTGGGGCAATTGCTAAAGTCTACTATAGCATTTACACAACCATCCATAAGGCATGATCAAAACATAGACAGTACACATTCCAGTCTCTCAACCCCTAGGCATTGACATAGAACAAGTGGTCCAAAGCTCCTCAAAGGTCCTCACATCTCTAATATGTGACCTTTTCACATGATATTGATCCCACCTCCCTGTCTTACCATCTCTTGTTCCAGACCTTAACCTCTGTGTGTCAGCTATTGAATAATGCTGTGCCGGAACTCTTTGGAGAATGTTGGTTGTATGTCCCTTCTGGGTCAAACTCAAAACCACCATTCATGATCTCTTCCATTGTCTTACTAGAGTTCTCACTTTGATGTGTGTTAATTGCTCTAAGCCACATAGCATCATGACCTCCTCTTATCTCTCCCTCATCTCTCTCTCTTAGGTATAACATCTGCATTAACTCCACAGGAACATGCTTTGTGAGCATACTGGTTCACAAACATTTGCCATGTTTGTATCTCAATTTTCTCTGGCACTCAAGGATACCACTGCCTACCTGCTGGGTGGTGTGGGACTTATGCTCTAGTATTCCTTTTTCCCAAACTAAGGGTGTAGCTGGTGAGGAGCCGTTGCTGATTGCCATGGCTGGGTTTATAGCAGCAGGGCGGTTCACTTCAAACCATTTCAAGCAGTCCTGGGCCTAACTGGGCATCGTCACTGGGGCAGCAGGACTGACTACTTCGCAGATATTTATCATCAGATTTCCTCTCACTTCATCCAGGATCTCCAACCAGTGGCTCAGACCATCCTTACTCTCCAGGCCAAATAGACTCACAGGCTGTCACAGTGCTATAAAACCAGTGAGGGTTAGATTTACTAACAGCAGAGAGGGGTGTTTTTGTCTTTTCCTTGGGGAGGGGTGTTGTTTCTATGTTAACCAATCGAGTATTGTAAAAGACAAGATCCAACAACTCCAGAAGGACCTCAAAA
>NW_022196904.1:184143171-184146927 GCF_008632895.1 Mastomys coucha | reverse complement strand
AATCACCTCCTAACTCCCTCCTAACCCCCTCCTAAGCCCCTCTCAACCCCCTCCTAATCCCCTTCTAACCCCCTCCTAACCCTCTCCTAAGCCCCTCCTCCTCTTTCCTTAGTCCTACTAATTGCTCCCTGCCTCATGAACTTTTTGTCTGTATTTCTTCAATAAAAGATCTAAAAGATTTCTAGACTTTTAATCAGTTGCTATCACAGCACTACTGTTCTCTAGCTATAGAGCTAGAGGCCTTCAACACCCAAGTATAGCCTGATGGTAAAGATCAAGCTTGCCCCAAGGACCCGGATGCCCCCAACCAGCGGGAAATAGTCTAATGATAACTCTGCCTCCTGCCCAGCCCCCAGCGGGAAAGAGTCTAATGATAACTCTGCCTCCTGCCCAGCCCCCAATTGTTTATTAATAATAAATTAAAAGGGGGGAAATGTTTTCCTGATCTGTGTGTAGGGTACAAAGACCAAGCCAAAGGGAAAAACACCCTTACCCTGACTTGACCCCAAGGCTAAGACCAGTCATGAAACAGAGTCCCACCAATCCCTACGCTTGCCACAAGATTAGGCTTCAAAAATGTCACCAGTCCCAGGCCACCATGGGAAGCTCTGCCCCACCCCTAAGAAACCCCATATAAAGCCTCATCTGCTCAGTTCCCAGCTGTCTCTTACCTGAGCAGTGGCAGCCATCCTCCTGGAATTTGCTCTCCCAATAAATCTCTTGTATGAGGTTTGTTGTGCATTGTGAATTTGTGGCATTCTTTGGCTTCTGATTTCCAGGTTCTCTCTGGAAGCAGAACTATAAAACTTTTCCTAGGGAACCCTTTCCTGGTGTAGCAGAAGTGTGACACTCACAATGTGCTCTTTTTCTTGGCACCTTTATGAGTATGCTAGATGTTGGATATGGAAAGAATATTGCATGTATGGCCAGGGGAGCAGGAGGAAATCATTCAGCACCCATTGTGTCACCGCGGGGCAGATGAACTAATGCAGTGCCTTCTTCATGTCACTGGGAGTAGCATACATTAAGACATGTGTCAGAGAGGATGTGGAGGACAATAAAGAAGTCAAGCACCGTGGGGACGTTTCTCCAGCCTGGAGGCTGTGCCCTCGACAACACTTGTTTGCTTTGGAAAAAGAATACACTCGAGAAAAGAAAATTAGGCTTTCATTATGATGATTGTTCTGGCTTCTTTTGCACTTATGCCTAAAATCTAAAGATATTTGTAGATCCTATGTCAAAAATAGAAAAATTGTCTTAGTTTATTTTCTTTCTGTTTTTAAATGAATTTGAAGTGTCACTAGCATGAAAACAGGATTCGTCCGAAGTGTGACTCACTGAGAAGGAGGAAATGAAGGGCCCGCTAGAGAAGCATCTCAGCCTTCATGATTGAGCAGGTTTCATTCCCACATCCCCGCATCCAACTTTTCCAGCAGCCAAGCCATCCATCGCTGTGGTTTGGAAGAATACATCAAAATGCTAAGTCCTTCATTTCTCAGCATAGGTGGAGTAGAGCAGAAAATACTGCCTGCAGTGCCAGAGATCCCCTTCAGGTCAGGAAGTTATTTGCTACAGAGAGACAGTGAATTTCTCTCCCCGCACCACAGCATATGTGAGAATGTGGAGCTGAGGGATGGGAATGAGCAGAGGCAGCACTGGTGACCTGTGCCCATCCTTGGCAGGTGCCTTATTCACTCCATCAGCGGCCTCGGGTTAGGAGCCTTTGCTCTGACCACAGGGGCAGTATGTGGGCACTGACCTCATCTGTTTGAAGTCTCCTGCTTTCGGACTGATGGTAAGCCTATCATGTAAAAACATCATGCAAAGCAGTGTCAATACACACGTAATGCTGTGAGCATTCGGTTGCTTCTGTGCCTTTTACTACAAACTCACAAGAGCAGGAACCATGGATTCATATGTGTGGGTTGTGTCAGAAGTTTGTGGGACTGAGAGATGGGTGCAGAGAATAGACAATGGCCGCAGAACAAAGGGACTCTCCACTCTAGACCCTGAACTCTCCTTCCTGTTTCTTTAAGGCTCCATAGCGATTCCCATTGCACTCATTTGTCAACAAGAGTTTCCGCATAGTTCAGTCGACGTGCGGTTGGTTTGTAGTTTAGCTCTTTACATCTAGCTTTTCCTCACCTCCTTGCCCCACCTCTCTTTTTCTTTATTATGTTGACTTAATCCTATTCAAAGTGATCCTTTTTGCTTATTTCAGAGACATTTGACATATTGCATTTGACACATAGTCCTACCTCATACAGGGATGTACCTACCTGATTTCTTTTTCTCTCTTATTCCATTAACTTGCTGCATAAGGAGAACTGAACTACTATTTACATAAGAGCAATTTACCACCCACCAGGAGAAGTGTGATGACCAAATAGGAAGACATCCGAGCGAGAAACTCTGAAGGACACCATTCTTCTTTATAAACAAATTGGGTGATCTGGTATACTTGGGCTCTAATGCACTATTTTCTTATAAATAACTGATCTTCTTAGAAAAAGCCAGCTATATCCTAATTTCAATAAATGCTTATTATCTCACAGTTTAAAAATATTTAATATTTTCATAATATGTATCATATTTCATTCCATTATGTTTAAGGAAAACAAAATTCTAAGAGCTAGAGAGAAAAATTACCTAAGATAATATGTGTGGTTAATTCCAGAAATGCAGAGAGAGAGAGAGAGAGAGAGAGAGAGAGAGAGAGAGAGAGAGAGAGAGAGAGATATTGCCATGACCCAGTGACACTAGAACAATCGAGTATTTCTTGGAGTTGAAGGTGTCACCTCATTGAAAGTCATTGAAAGCCTAAATTTAATTGTGAGACATGTTCTAGAATCATATACTAAGCTGAGCTTGTGTTCTCACTAAGTTCTGTTGGCATGACTTGGAAAGGCTGAGCCTGAGGGCTGTGAAGAAGACGGCTGGTGGACAAAGTTTCAGGGAGAATGTCTACTTCTCCTCTCTCTGGAGGTTGCCTGTCTGAGTCCTCTATCTGAGCCCTACATGTCTGATCCTTTCATGTCTCAGCCCTCTGTCGGAGCCCTCTGTCTGAGCCTTCTCTCTGTCTCAGCCTTCTGTCTCAGCCCTCTCTCAGTCTCAACCCTCTCTCTGTCTCAAACCTCTCTCTGTCTCAGCCTTCTGTCTCAACCCTCTCTCTGTTTCAGCCCTCTCCCTGTCTCAGCCCTCTCTCTGTCTCAGCCCTCTCTCTGTCTCAACCCTCTCTTTGTCTCAGCCCACTGTCTCAGCCCTCTGTCTCAGCCCACTGTCTCAGCCCTCTGTCTCAGCCCTCTGTCTCAGCCCTCTGTCTCAGCCCTCTCTCTGTCTCAACCCTCTATCTCAGCCCTCTGTCTCAGCCCTCTGTCTCAGCCCTCTCTCTGTCTCAGCCTTCTCTCTGTCTCAGCCCTCTCTCTGTCTCAACCCTCTTTTTGTCTCAGCCCACTGTCTCAGCCCTCTGTCTCAGCCCTCTGTCTCAGTCCTCTCTCTGTCTCAGCCCTTTGTCTCAGCCCTCTCTTTGTCTCAGCCCCCTGTCTCAACCCTCTCTCTGTCTCGTCCCTCTATCTCAGCCCTCTCTCTGTCTCAGCCCTCTCTCTGTCTCAGCCCTCTGTCTCAGCCCTCTATCTCAGCCCTCTATCTCAGCCCTCTATCTCAGCCCCCTCTCTATCTCAGCCCTCTATTTCAGCCCTCTATCTCAGCCCCCTCTCTATCTCAGCCCTCTATCTCAGCCCCCTCTCTATCTCAGCC
>NW_022196904.1:184118502-184142597 GCF_008632895.1 Mastomys coucha | reverse complement strand
CCTCTATCTCAGCCCTCTATCTCAGCCCCCTATCTCAGCCCCCTCTCTGTCTCAGCCCTCTATCTCAGCCCTCTGTCTCAGCCCTTCATGCCTGAGCAGTCTGGCTGTCTCTTATTTGAACAGCTTTTAACAGCCTCATCTTTTCTTCTGTTAAAATACTTATTATTATGTTTGTAACTTGATGCCCAATGATACATCATCCAGAAAAAAATTGATCTTATTCTCTTTAAAGATTACTTCATGTATTAGAAAAATTGATCATCACAATTATATGTCAGTCTGTATAATCTTTGGAATTTTTTTCTATATTACTTACCACCAGATTTTGCTCTTGGATTTTCCAGTTCTGTATTTTAAAAGTAATTAATCTCATAAGTCCTTACTATGAGGGTCATATTTATAAATTACACATTTATCTTCTCAAGGGTAGTTGGTTGATTCAATAATGACATATCACAGTTTAGAGTTTTCTGAAATTTCATTTTTTCCCCGCTTTTGATTTGCAGCAGTAACAGCAACTTTTGCCAAAGCCAAGTATTTAACAGCAAAATTTGGCTTCACTATTCCTAAATGAAAGCATTTCCTCATGTTTCCTACCGTTATTATTACAGCCATAAAAACTTCAAATACAAATTAGCTTTAGCCTAGCAAATGTTGTTATTGGACGGCAGCACAGCTCCAGGTTTGGCTAATGTGATGCTGTGTGGAATGTCTCCCAGGACTTCTGACATCCTTTATTAAAGCTCTATATTCCAGTGACACAAAGACATTGTGTAAACAGAACTACCACCAGAAATGGTCCCTTCATTTTTACAGGAAGTCCCTTTTCTCTAGTCTTCATTGTATTTAATACGGTGGAATCTACTTCATGCAAAAAGTACATATGCATTGACATAAACCATAGTTGGATCTTGTCCTGGCCACTTACAAATTTGGTAAAAGATATGTATGCCTCGCTGAGCATGCTGATGGCATCTAAAGTACTTTTATCTGCTAAAGGACCTAGCATCAACAACAGTGGTGTTTTGTGTTAATGAAGAAAAAAAGGAAGTGGCTAGACTGACCTTTGCTTAGCCAGAGCCCATTTTATTTTAGCAAAATTCAATCTGCTTGAAATGAAAAGAAAATTGACTTTCTCATTTCTTTTGTCCTATCCTAAGGGGAAAATAAACTAAAGAGGTGAATAGAGAGGCCTGATCATCATCACAAAGGCTGCTCTGCCTTTTCTGTAACCAAGGAGGGAACGGAAATTGAAATTCACAGCCCCACAGCGCTGCTCCTCCTCCAAAGCAGGTCACCCTGAGTGCATTATGGGTTTGCTTTAAATATTCTTCACATTTCCACTCAGGCTGTTCCTCACAGAAGACTCTGTGTGCTCTGAGATCAGAGTCTCACTGAGCATGGCTCAACAACCCAGAACATTAATCAGGCAGACTTTAGGAAAAAATTATATATATATGTGTGTGTGTGTGTGTGTGTGTGTGTGTGTGTGTGTGTGTGTGTTCTTTTTCACTTGCCCACTTCTCGTTATCCTTGCCTTTTGAATTAATTATATTCATGTCACAGAAGGCTCCCCAGAGCCTATGAGTAAGGCAAGAGACTGCCAATCACAACTTCTCTGGTTAAGGCTTTAAGGCTTTGCAGGAGAGTTCTCAAAGATATGGGACAGATAATGTCTTTCAGGGTCACATCCCTTCTTTCTCCTCAGAGCTCTTTGTCTAAGAGGAGACCCAAATTGTAAACATTCTGTGAATAATATGGTTAAGAGCTTCTGGTGCATAGGTCTGCAGTCCAAGTTCTGCTGTCATTCACCAGCTATAAGACTTTTGTTTTTTATTATCTATCTATCTGTCTGTCTGTCTGTCTGTCTGTCTGTCTGTCTGTCTGTCTATCTATCTCACACACTTTAGACCAGTTGGCCTTGGACTCAGAGATCTGCCTGTCTCTGCCTCCCTAGTGCTGGGATTAAAGGCATGCACCATCACTGCCTTGTTGCTGTAAGTCTTCTTTAGCTCTCACTTTCCTTATGTATAAATTTATATATGGCGCCAGGGATGGGTAAGTATGTAATGAAGTGACCAAAATGAAAGGATACTGCAGAGTCTCTACATTCAGGTGGTCTCCAACATACCACTTGGGTTCCTTGCTACAAATACAGATGATTTCTTGGTTATTTAATGACCTAATAAATCAGGATCTCTCTCTGTAATTTGTGTGAAATAAACTTTTCAGAGAGTTTTGATTTGGAAGCTGGATGGATTTAGAAGTAGCTGAAGGTTTTAATTGCTTATTATTCTCATGTCTTATGTGCATGTGTACAAGTTGAATGTATGATATATGTACTTGTTAGTGTGGATATGTACACATGTATGTGCTGATGCATGTGCAGTTGAACATGTATGCATCTGTCAAGGCCAGAGGTTGTTGTTGGGTGTCTTTCTTTACCTTTAAGTTTTGAGGTAGTGTGTCTCAGTGATGCTGAAGTGCATTCATTTGGCTACACTGGCTGGCCAATGCGCTTCATGGATCTTCTTGTCTCTGTGTCTCTCTTGCTCCAGTCCCAGCTTACAGCCATGCACTATTGTGTCTTGATTTTTACTTGGCTTGGTGCAGACCAACGCTTGGGTCCCCAGGCTTGCATGAGGGACATTTCTTCACTCTCAGTGTCCACCTTTACTTAGGCTCTTTCTGTGATATCTTCATTAACTGTACTGTGGCATCTGTTCAATCGACCAGAGAGTGACTGCTCGGTACCATTTGTGACAACCCTGTCTGTATTTTCCCATTTTCAGATTTATTCCTATTAGTCAATAAAAGATTGAATCAGTGAGTTTTTTCCTCATGAATGATTTCAATCCTGGTAACATTCAGAACAGATTTAATGCCCTTTCCCATGTGAAACCCCTGAAGATATTTGAAAATACTTGCATGGCCTAAACAGTCCCTACTCCCTAAGCTCCAATCCTTTGCATCCTAGTGCTAGTCCCCAAATTTCACCTCATGTCCAACCATGGCCATATGCATCCTCACAGCTACAGACCCAGTGGCTGTATTTACCCTGTTCTTGAAGAGCCAAGCCACCTTTATTGTCACATTGTATTGTCATGCTTCCACTCTGGCAAGTATGGACAAGAGACACACTTTCCATAAGATACTTTAAAGAAAGTACACCATATTCTCATTTATGCATTTCAGTCTTTTCAGTTGAAATGCCAGTGCTATGAAACCGAGACCTTAACTTTTAATATGAGAGAAGGTATTAAGTTATAGGACAGATATGTAGATGAAGGTGTTGGCTCATATCTTTCTTTTATCAGACTCATTTTACAGAACAAAAGTGGAAGCAGTGGGGAGGGGAGAGCTAACTGAATTTCCAAACTATGTATAAGTAATATCTATCCAGTCTTCAAGTATGGGAAACTATTTTGACCACAGGCTTTATAGTTGAACACTCATAGGTGTTAAGCCTTGATCTTTCAGGCTTGCCTGGCTGACCAACAAGGACTTTTAAAATGAAGATATGAAGGTTAGGGAAAGCTAGGGCAGTAATTCAGAGTGTTTACTGCTCTCTCAGTGCCTGGCTTGGTTCCTAGCAAACATATCAGGTGGCTCAGCACCACCTCTTACTCCACTTCCAGGGTATCTGATGCCCTGTCGTGTCAATAGGCACCTGCGTATATGGTGTACACAAACTCACATGTCGATAAATATTACAAAAGAAGACACGAGGGGCCTAGAAGATGGCTCTGTGGATAAGATCGCCTGCCCTACCAGCACTGAGACTTGAGTTTGAATCCTGGTGCTCAGAAAAGGATGGGGCAGGACCATGCTTTTCTCATACCCCTGGCATGACTGCGTTTGCTGTATCCTGGCACTAAGGGTCCAAGACATGTGGATCTTAAAAGCTCACTGGCCTGCCCGCCTAGCAGAAACAGTAAACTTCCACTTCAGTGAGAGAGCTGTCTTAAGGCAACATGGAAGTGAGTGATAGAAGAAGAAACTCGATCCTGCTCTGACCTGCATATGCACACACTGTCATGTTCATGGGCATTCACCTCATGCCCCCTAACCCCCCATGACTGAACATTTGTGTTAATATTAAAAAAAGCCAAAAAAATTCAAAGCCAGCTCTGGATTTATTGCTTCTCGCCAAATGTTGCAAATCTGGTCATTTTACTTGATGTATCACTACTTAGGAATATTAGGGCTGGCCTCTGTGGGGTTTGCCATCTTTCAATGGCCTTTTGTATACATCATTTGCCTAGTCACATAGGTGTTCACATTTACTGTAGTTCCTTGGCCTATGATTATGTGCTTTTAAAATACTTGTTTATCTACATCCTACTGGACCTTTACAGTAAGTCAGTGTAACAGAGATAGCTGATATAGTTGTACTTAGATGTACAGTGTATAGGGTACCATGTGATGGATGGTACAATGTTGGATTCAGGGAGGAGGTATAGTTGTACCTAGATGTACAGTGTATAGGGTACCACGTGATGGATGGTACAATGTTGGATGCAGGGAGGAGGCATAGTTGTACTTAGATGTACAGTGTATAGGGTACCACGTGATGGATGGTACAATTTTACATGGAGGGTGAAGAAGTATTAAGTCTCCTCACATGGATCAGGACAGGGAATAGTGGCAACTCTCTGAGCCTCTGAAATCATATTTCCAGGGACCAAATCCCAGATTTGTCATTTAAAGTTATGTAACACAGGCAAGAAGGAAACATTTCTGAGGCCATTTATTTATAGTTAGTATGAGAAAGGTGGCGTGGGCCTTGTCTATCCTATGACATTGTTGAGGAAAGTCAGGAAAAAAGATGTAAGAAGTAAGAAAATAATTGAATGCAGGTTTGATAACTCAGCTCTCTGAGACTGTAAAAAGGATGCAGGCTGGCATGAAGTGCAATGTTATTCCCACTCTCCTAATGTGTCATACTGAGTCACCTCTTCTACTCCTGTACACCCCTAGACCACAGTTTCTAGAGTATTGTAAGGAGAAGGACTTATGTGAAAAGACTGTTCTGTGATCTGCTGCTGGGCATCTGATGAGCCAGTGAATTGTCTTTATCGCCTGCCCAATCAGATGAAGATAATCATGCTTTATGCTTTACTAGATAAATGGATGGCTTTGCATTTCCCACTGATGTCTTTTTTTTTTACATCATGCCGAGAGCCTTTCACAACTGATTGGCCACCCAACCTGTGGCTTTACCTCTGTTGAGTCTTCACACTGTGCCAATCAATCATCCCCAGAAGCAGAGGAGAGTGGCGAATTTCATGTCCTTACAGGTGTCTCTTTTGTTTCCAGTTGTACTCCTTTATTCTTGAGGCAGATGTTTGGGAGCCATGTGTGGCAGAGGACAATCCAGACTGCATGGCAGAGAGACTTCCATTCTTTGAGATGGTGTTTTCTAATGCCCAAGAAACCCAGGGGACATACCCGGCAAAAAGCTTTGAAAGCGTGTCTCAGAATTTGATCCTTAGCTTACTTGCCTCAGTTGCTTGAGAACTGTTTGCAAAGGCAGATGCTAAAGATCTATCGAAACGAAGGGCTTTACCAAGTGAGTCATGTGGTATGGACTTGTAGTCCCAGTACTGAGGAAATGAAGCTGGGAGGATTAGGAGAGGCCAGCCTCAGCTACATCCTGAGTTCAAGGTTACATATGGCTTCAGACAGACTGGTTGCATCTGACAACAGTCAAAAGACAAAAGAAAAACAGATCCTCTTTCTTTGTGACACTGGTTTTAGACATATGCCAACTGAGGAACTGTTGTAGAGTCAAA
Organism: Mastomys coucha; assembly: GCF_008632895.1. Lineage (NCBI taxonomy): Eukaryota > Metazoa > Chordata > Mammalia > Rodentia > Muridae > Mastomys > Mastomys coucha. The sequence continues at coordinate 184,136,802 of NW_022196904.1, read as the reverse complement.
ATGGAGTTAGGGTTATCATAGGAGCAGGTACGATTATGAATTAGGTATCAGGGACTATCACATGAAGTGCCCAGTCTTTTAGGAGAGGATTATGTAGACACCAAACATGAAAAAATGCAGAGAAGACACAGCAAAACATGAACTTAAGTATTATATACGTATGATTAAGCATTCCGTGATCCTGGTGATAAGTATCACAGGATTTTGGGGACTGGGGTTACCAGTCGAGAAAAACAAGCTACATTAAGGAGATTTTATGTTGAACAGGAAGTGATGTAGTTAGGAATTAAAATATTGGATAGAGGGGGAGGGAAATAAGGGACTTTCCCGATTGGGAGCAACACCAGTAACTGTGAGGGAAGGGTAACACAGTGTTTAGAGATGATGAAGAACGACATGAACGGATCAGGGCAAAGCATCTGTCCTTCTAAGAAGAGTCGAAGCAAGAGCTGAGATCTGCAGTCTCAAGCTTACAAAGCCTCAAGTCTCTTAAAAAATTATTTATTTTATATCCCAACCATAGTTTCTGCTCCTTCCTCTCTTCCTAGTCCCTCCCAACCACTTTCCCTAACCCTAACCCCATCTACGTTTCCTCTTTTCTCTTCAGAAAAGGGTTGGCCTCAGTGGATATCAACCAGCCAGTGCATATCAAGTAGCAGTAAGGCTAGCCACCTCCTCTTCTATTAAGGCTAGACAAGGCAACCCAGTAGGGGAACAAGGTTCCAAAGGCAGGCACCAGAACCAGAAGCAGCTCCTGCTCCCACTGTTAGGAGCCCTACAAGAAGATCCCTGTGCATCTTGTAGGCAGGACAGATGTTGGGTTGAAAGTTTTATGGGTGGATTAGCATCTCTCTTCCTTTACTTCAAGTCCTGCCTGGCTACAGGAGGTGGCCACTTCAGTCTCCATATCCTGAGCTACTAGGAGTAATAGCTAGGGTCACCCCCAAAAGACTCCTGGGAACCTCTCCCCATCCCAAGTCTCTGACCAGTTCCAGAGATGCCTTCCTACTGATATCTGCTCTCTCTTCCAACCCTCTCCTGCCCCTCTCTCCCACCCCCTTCTCCTTACACCAGATCCCCATCCCCATTCTTATCCTCACTCTTCCTCCCCACCCCAGTCCCCTCCCTCCATCTACTTGCAATGTCTATTTTATGTCCCCTTCTGAGTGAGATTCAAGCATCCTCCCTTGGGGCTTCCTTGGGTCTGTGGATTGTAGCATGGCTCTAATATACTTTATAGCTAGTGTCCACTTATAAGTGAGTACATACCATGCATGTTTTTCTGTCTAAGTTACCTCACTAAGAATGATACTTCCATTTGCTTGGAAATCTTATGATGTCTTTTTTTAATAGCTACATAGTATTCCCTTGTGTAAATGGACCACATTTTCTTTATTTGTGCTTTGGCTCAGGTACATCCTGGTTGTTTACAGTTTCTGGCCATTATGAATAAAGCTGCTGTGCTGGCTGGTATGTGTCAACTTGACACATCTGGAGTTACCACAGAGAAAGGAGCTTCAGTTGAGGAAATGCCTCCATGAGATCTAACTGTAAGGCATTTTCTCAATTAGTGTTCAAGGAGGAAGGGTCCCTTGTGGGTGGAACCATCTCTGGGCTGGTAGTCTTGGGTTCTATAAGAAAGCAAGCTGAGCAAGCCAGGTGAAGCAAGCCAATACCTGACTCACTTGAGTTCCAGTCCTGACTTCCTTTGGTGATGAACAGCAGTGTGGAAGTGTAAGCTGAAGAAACCTTTTCCTCCCCAGTTCACATCTTGGTCATGATGTTTTGTACAGGAATAGAAACCTTGACTAAGACAGCTGCTATGAACATAGTGGAGCAAGTGTCCTTGTGGTATGGTAGAGATTCCTTTGGGTATATGCCCAGGAGTGGTATAGCTGAGTCTTGAGGTAGATGGGATTCCCAGTTTTCTAAGAATATCACCATATTGATTTCCAAAGTGTACAAGTTTGGCTGTACAAGTTTGCATTCCTAAGCAGCAATGGAGGAGTGTTCTCCTTGCTCCACATCATCATCAGCATGAGCTGTCACTTGAGTTTTTGATCCTAGCTATTCTGATGGGTGTAAGAGTTGAGTTGTTTTGATTTACATTTCCCTGGTGGCTGTGGATGTTGAACATTTCTTTAAGTGCTTCTCAGTCATTAGAGATTCCTCTGTTGAGAAGAATTCTTTGCTTAGGTCTGTTTTTAAATTGGATTTATTTGGTTTTTTGATGTCTAGCTTCTTGAGTTCCTTATATATTTTGGTTATCAGCCCTCTGTCAGATGTGGGGTTTGTTAGTGAAGATCTTTTCCCAATCTGTAGGCTGTTGTTTTGTCCTATTGATGCTGTCCTTAGCCTTACAGAAGCTATTCAGTTTCATGAGGTCCTGTTTACTAATTGTTAATCTTAGTGCTTGTATGATTAGTGTTCTGTTCAGAAAGTTGTCTCCTGTGCTAATGTATTCAAACTATTCCCTATTTTCTTTCCTATCAGGTTCACTATATCTGGTTTTATGTTGAGGGGTTTGATCCACTTGGGCTTGTGTTTTGTGCAGGGTAATTGTAATGGCTATTCCTGATTGTCAACTTGACTGTATCTGGAATGAACTACAATCATGAATTGGAGGGCTCACCTGTGATCCAGCTCTTGAGGCTGGAAGACACAAGTTTCTGATCTATATCTTGGCATGGAGATTGTGAGGCATAGTGGCTATGAAAAGCTTAGGCCCAGGCAAGGTAGTACATGCCTTTAATCCCAGGAGACTAAGGCAAGGAGATCTCTGAGTTCAAGATCAGCCTGGGACAAAACAAGTCCCAGATCCAGATGTGGTGTTACACACCTTTAATCTGGGCCACACCTGCTGGAGACCTGCATAAGGACTTTGGAAGAAGGAAGATTCGCTCTTCTTTGCAGCTTGCATTTACTTGCCTGCATATCTGTTGGAACTTACTTCTACAGAAGACCAGCTGAAACAACTAGCCTCGTGGGACTAAACAACTCCTAGATCCTTGGACTTCCCATCCACAGCTGACCACTGTTGGGGTAGTGGGACCACAGACTGTAATTCCCTCAATAAATTCCCTCAATAGAGAGAGACATTCTGTAAGTTCTGTGACTCTAGAGAACCCTGACTAACACAGGGCCAAAACATACTAGACAGATCAGGCTGGCTTCTAAAGTGCACTCTCTGACTCTGACTCCCCAGTGCTGATATCAAAGTATGCAGCATGCATCTCTATGGTCTCTCTCTCTCTCTCTCTCTCTCTCTCTCTCTCTCTCTCTCTCTCTCTCTCTCTCCCATCCAAGGTAGGTTTTGTATTTGATTATTTGTTTTTAATTTCTTGTTCTATGAATTATTTTGCACATTGACCTCACCAAGATTGAAACTAACATGTGAATGGACATCATCTTCTCTGGTGACTCCATTAACAAGGAAACAACCATGTGACTTCACTGCCACCTCATTTGATGTATCCAACCATGCAATAAACCAGAATGGCAAAAGAATATTGACTACAATGGGCTTTTATATTTATCACTATCACCATCATTATCATCATGTATATGCGTGTACATGAAAGGGGGGAAGAGGGAGAGATACAGAGAGATACAGAGAGAGAGAGAGAGAGAGAGAGAGAGACACACACACACACATACATACATACATACAGATAGACAGACAGAATGACATTCTAGAGTGGATTCTCCTTTTCCATTTTGTGTTCTGGAGATCACACTTGGGTTGTCATACTTGTGTGGCAAGCATCTACTACCCAGTGAGCCCTGCCTTAGACTGAAAATATTTTATTAATTCTTTAAGAATTTTATAATGTGTATTTCAATCATATTCACTATCTCCCTGCAAACTCCTCCAAGATCCACCTTCACATCCTTATTCTATCTAAATTTACACACACACACACACACACACACACACACACACACACTCAAATCTATTTGTGCTGCTTAAACACTCTTTGGTATGGGCTCTGATCTGGAGGATTATTGACCTACTAGGGGTCACACCTTTAAAGAAAATTGACTATCCATATTCCTGGAGCTCACAATTACACAAACACTTTATGATTGGCTTTAAGGCTTTTCCTCCGCCAGATGCAGTTCATAATTGGTTCTGTTATTGGGGCCAAGAATCTGTGGCTAGATATAGGCTTGAGGGGAGAAGCTCAATGGGCATGGTCTTAAAATGACTCCTGATGGCTTGTTGTTATACCTATAGTTTAGTGCTCAGTTCTCATTGGAGAAGCTTCTTCTTGAAGCAGGGGTAATTTGCAGAGAGACCCACAGCTAGTCACTGTGAAGGGAGTGAGAGACAAGGGGAATGCTTAGCCACCATTGAGACACTATATCACATCTATAGCACATCTCTCGCTGCAAAGTGCAGGGATCACCTAAGTGAAGTGGAAAGTTTGTAAGAACCGGAGGTGAAGAGGTGAGAGCAGGGGAGGTAGGGTGGGAGGGAGAATGGAAACTGGTGAGGTGGGGCATGTCTGGGACAGGCCAGAGACCTAGGATGTGTGAGGCTCCGGGGAGGCTATGGGGGTGACCATAGCTGAGACTCCTAGCAGGTGAGGATATGGAGCCTGAAGTGCCCACCTCCTATAGACAGGCAGGACTTCCAGTGGAGGGAGGTTCACATCAACACAGCCACAAAACTTTTGACCCTGAATTTGCCCTGCCTACAAGATGTGCAGGGATAAAGATGGAGCAGAGATTGAGGGAATGGGCAACCATTGAATGCCTCAACTTGAAATCCATCCACAGGAGAGAACCAGCTCCTGATATTATTAATAATACTCTGCTATGCTTGCAGGCAGGACCCCAACACAAATGTCTTCTGAGAGGCTTCATCTAGCATCAGATGGAAACAGATGCAGAGACCAGAGACCCACAGCCAAACAATAGGCAGAGCTAGGGGAGTCTTGTGGAAGAGTGGAAAAAGGATTGAGGGAGCTGGAAAGGTCAAGGATGCTACAAGAAGACCTACTGAGCAAACTACTCTGGTCTCCTAGGGGCTCACAGAGACTGAACCACCAACCAAAAAGCTTGCAAGGGATGAATCTAGGCCCCCTACACATTTGTAGCAGATGTGCCGCTTGGTCTTCTTATGGGTCCCCTGACAATTGGAGCAGGGGCCGTCTCTGACTCTGTTGCCTGCCCTTAGATCCCTTTCCTCTAGGTGGCCTGCCTTGTCTGGCCTCAGTGGGAGAGGATAAGCTTAGTCCTGCTGTGAGTTGATGGTTTGGTATCTATGGGAGGACACCTAATCTCTGGGGAGACAGGGGTAGGAATGGGGTGAGAGTTAGGGGAGGGGGGTGTGGGGGTAGAGAAAGGTGGGGCTGTGATCAGGATATCAAGTGAATAGAAAAAAAGCAGGTGGAGGATGAATGCAAGGAAACTATGTTTTCTGGATTCAGTAGGAGCATTGCACACACAAACCCACCGGAGACTGTGACAGCACACACAGACCTATAGGAGCTCAAACCAGACAAATCCCAGCACAGAGAGGTGAGGTGGGCATGAAACACCACTCCAATCTGGATTTTAAAATTATATTTTATTTTTAAAAGATTTATTTTATTTTATTTTATTGTATGTGTATGAGTACACTATAGCTGTATAGATGACCATGAGCCATCATGTGGCTGCTGGGAATTGAACTCAGGACCTCTCCTTGCTCCAGCCCTGCTCCCTCGGGCCCCACTCTCTCTGGCATAATACACTGTAGCTGTCTTCAGATGCACCAGAAGAGGGCATCAGATCTCATTACGGATGGCTGTGAGCCACCATGTGGTTGCTGGGATCCGAACTCAGGACCTTTGGAAGAGCAGTCAGTGCTCTTACCTGCTGAGCCATCTCACCAGCCCTATAATTATATTTTATTTATTTATTTTATGTGTACATATGTATGTATGTGTTGAGGAGTGGATTCTCTTCTTCTACCATGTGGGGCCCAGACATTAAACTCAGGTCATTAGGCTTGGCTGACCATCTTCCTGGTCCCTGCCTTGAATTTTTTTTTACCTGGGATATTCTTATGCTGATTCTTAGAGTGAAAAACCATTACAAGACCAACTTTTTTCATACAGTTAACAAATAAATGTGTCATTGTCGCCAGTGTTCTGAGCAGATCGCTGTTGTTTGTACAGCTCGAGGATGCTCGCAGAACGGTAAGGGGCATCGTTCGTAGGACTGTGTGTGTGAAGACAGCATCTTGGGTTGGTAGCTGCCGGAAGACAGATTTACTGTGTACAGAATTTGCTTGTGACTTACAGTGGAAGGCGAGTCTGGCAGCCGGAAGCCTTGGCTTTAGAAGACTGTGTTGCAGCGAGGCCAAGCACTGCTCTACTTCCTGAAAGCATGTGTTCCGTGTGCTGATGGGAGAATCCCTTCCTGAAAGCGTGTATTCCGTGTGCTGATGGGAGAATCCTTCCTGAAAGCGTGTGTTCCGTGTGCTGATGGGAGAATCCTTCCTGAAAGAGTGTGTTCTGTGTGCTGATGGGAGAATCTTCCTGAAAGCGTGTGTTCCGTGTGCTGATGGGAGAATCCTTCCTGAAAGAGTGTGTTCCGTGTGCTGATGGGAGAATTCTTATGGGGTTAACTTCACACCAAGTCAGTGACCCTGGAAGTTCATGTCTATAGTGTCCAGAGTAAATGCTTTTTTAAAAAAGTTATACATTAATTTTCATTTCTTTTGATACCCCATGCTACCACCCCCTGAAATAAAACACCACAATCCTCACCAATGACAATCCTTCCTTCTAGAGATTCAGAGTTTCTCGGTTCTCAGAGAGCATGATGCAAATGAAGCTGATTCTGTTTCCTGCTCCAGAGCTGCGCATGTAATCTTAGACCTGAGACCATCAACATACTCCAGTCTGTGTTTGAAAAGTAAATGTGTGAGTGCGCAGGGAGCATGGACCCAACTGGGCCGATGAAACTAGGTCAGTACTCGGGTGGCCCCGTGGTTTCTTTTTTCCCCTGGATTTAACAAATGTATCTTGGAACCCCTTTAGCATCTTGTCACATCAAGATGATAAAGAGGGCAACAGAGAGCAGATGAGAGCCTGAGACGATGATATCATTTGACCTCTACAGGGAGATATATTCTACCCTTTGAAGCTTTATCTCCACAAAAAAATGAAGCCTGATAGTGTTTAAGCCATTTCTGGTTGATTGAATACTCAATTCTTATAAGCCAAATCACTTGCTTTTTTGGATGTTAATCAACCATTTTGGAAAAATCACCTCTTTATTGTTATACTGAATCCCCGTGGATCAATATAATCACTTCAGTTCTAAGCTTTTCTACGAACCTCCAATTTTACTCTAGCTAATGTGCCATTGCCAAAACATTAAGAGCCAGTGAGGAAGCCACCCACTTAAAAAAAAGAGCTCAGTGAAATCCCACTGTGAATTAGGGCAGCCTTTGTAACCTCTTAACCATTCTGTGTGTGCAGCTTTGTAGATTCTGCTTATCTGTCTGTGGCTCTATCACTCCCAAGACTGTTTATTTTGTGTCTGAGCTCTGGATGGTGGTACTTATGATCTCATAACCCTCAATCAATCTCTGAAAGAAATTCGGAATGTTACTTAGTTTTTGGGATGTACAACAATTTGCCTGATCCTCAGCATTCCTTGAGTTGTAACAGTCTCATCAGTTGATTTTGATGTCAAAGGATGTCATCAAATTGTCTGTTTGTATACCCTGAGGCCATGGCCATTTATTCCCCTGGTGAAATACAGCTCTTGGGCATGAGTAATAAATGTTAGGGCCTGTAGTCATTTTCCAGGTATTGATAAATTTTGAAGTTCATGTAATGAGAGTTAAATGGGTGAAGAAGAAGAGGTGACTAGTCACAGTGAAACGGCGAAGTGTCCTCAGCCTTTGGCAAGAGGACTTTCTAAATGACCTTTCTGGGAGCAAGTTCAGCAATGTGGCCAAAGCTTGGATGCTTTGGTAAGGAGGAAAAATTGCTGTTCATAGGATTTCCTTTGTTGTTGTTCATTCAGTTTTGAAATTGAAATTCTCCCTTCCCTTTCCTATCCTAAACCTTTCCAATAACCCCTTCATGCGCTCCTTCAAAATCTTGGCATCTATTTTATCAGTTGTTATTGCATGTATCTATGTATTTGTATATACATAATGTTGTATATAGCTTGTGGTGTTATGAAAAGATCTCATGGCAAAGTTGCCAGTCCTCTGGCTTTCACCCCTATTCCATTCCACCATTCTGCAGTGTTCTCTGAGCCTAAGGTGCTGGAGCCATTTTTGTGGATGTATCCATTGTGACTGGGCTTCACAATTCTGCACATTGACTGGCTGTGGTTTTCTGTAGTGGCCTTCATCTGTTGTTATGAGAAGATTCCTTGATGAGGAGTGAAAACTATACTTACCTGTGAGTAATGGACAAATATTTATAGATTGTTGTTAGGGATTATGCAGCACATGGGACTCTACAGGCAGGCTATGATGGTAGGCTAGTGGGCCCCAAGAATATGCCTTTTTCTTTCTTCCCCGTGGTGAAATTACAGGTGTATGATACCATATCTTTTCTTTTTCTTTTAAATTATGAATTCTGGGGTGCTGAACTCGCCTTCATTCTTAAAAGGCAAGCACTTTATCAATCAGGTTAACTATCATTCTAGTTCTGCTTTCAATCTTTTTAATTCCAAGAAAATTTTCATCCATTGAAAATTTATCATCTTTTTTTTTAAAAAAAATATATTCAAGTGTTGTAGCTAAAATATGGGAATGTTTAGGGACATGAAATAGGAAAGGGAGGCTGTAGTATATGGTTTACAAAACTGAATCAGAAATCTTAAGTGGCATTAAATGGCTGCTTCTAATTTAGCTCAGTCCCTTTCTAAAAATGCACTTTTCCTCCTCAGCAAGTGCTTGCCTCATGTGACTTAAATGCTCCTCATAAAGTGCCTAGTGTCTGCTTTCCCAGTGATTTCTCCACTTGCTAGGAAGGCTCTCATCTTTTTATTATGACCAAGTATCCTGATTAACCAGCGTCTTCAGAATGAGGCTCTTAAGGGATGCACTTTAAAGGAAACCAGAGATAATTGAACAGAAATAGATGAGGCACACCATGAATTATAAATACAAATGTGTGGGGTGGGATTTGATGCTATTGGAATATAAACAAGTTCTGTGTACTGCTGCATTCAGGTTTCCTATAGCACATCATATTTTCACATTTGCCTCACAAGTGCTTAGCCCCAGGGATGCTTGGGAACATACACATGGTCTGGGGATGCTAGGGAACATACACATGGTCTGGAATGCTTGGGAACATACACATGGTCTGGGGATGCTAGGGAACATACACACGGTCTGGAATGCTTAGGAACATACTCATTTTTCTTTCTTCTAATGATAGTGCATTATCCCATCTCTTAATCTTCTTTTTTTTTTATGGTTTAATCTTCTAAATGTGGTGGAGTTAATCAACATGGTTGCCTGTTGGAAATTTTAGCTGTAGTGTTCACCATTTTGCCTATTTATAGTCCTGAAGATATAGGATTAAAGGGATCACAGTAAATCTATAGAAATAGTTTGTAGCTTAGGTAAATGAGAGGATCCATGGCAAGTGCCTAGCAAGGCTGGATCGGGTTGGCCATGAGGCTAGCCTGAAGGGACGGATCATGCAATGGAAGAGTGTGCTCACTTCAATGCTCTGTGTTCTTATCTCAGCTAATATGGCCTCTGTAGACTCTAGAACTCCAACACCACCCACAGGGGTTGAGAACATTAGTCTCGGAATGACTGGCCTAGATTCTACGTCATCCAGTCTCTGAGTGTGTAATGATGGGCATATTACTTCTTGGTAATCAAAACCAACCTTCCACATACAGTATATCCACGGAATTGCTGCACCCAACCTACCACATACAGTATATCCATGGAATTGCTGCACCCAACCTACCACATACAGTATATCCACGGAATTGCTGCATTGCCCACATACAGTATATCCACGGATTTGCTGCACTGCCCACATACAGTATATCCATAGAATTGCTGCACCCAACCTACCACATACAGTATATCCATGGAATTGCTGCACTGCCCACAATGGCCAACTTATAGAATCTGCTTAGGTGCACATCAGCGGATGGCTGGACAAAGAAAACTTGTGTACAGGTATAACAGGAATTTATTCAGACATATGGAAAAATGAAATAATGCTGTTTGTTGGGAAATGATTGGGGGTGGTGATTTTGATGTTAAGTGGAATAGCAAGACTCAGAAAGACAAATATGCATGCTTTCCCTCAAATACAGAATCTAGATTTAAAAGGAAAGCATGAAAGTAGAAGACATCTCTGTGGGAAGAGGAAGGAAGAAGAAGGAGAAGGGGGAATGTAGAATGAAACTCATTCTCTGTACAATTAATGTACACTAATGGATAAAGGGAAAATAGTGCCTCACTTATAGGATAACTGTGAAATTTCCAGATAAAAATGTAGCACTTAGAATAGTTCCTGGGTGCATTAATGATAGATGCTAAGGGTTTAGCATTATTTTTATATTTGGTATCACTTAATACTAAATGATAACTATTAAGACTCTAGCTCTGTCACACTCTTTAGTTATGTCCTTCAAGAATGTCAAGGTCGAGCCATATTCTGTACAATTTAATGCCAGCATTAGAGCAACAGCATGAGCTCAGATACTAAGTTCCATGACATTTGGTTTTTATTATTGGTGATAGATTCTTATTTTCCCGTGATTTCTCTCTACTTCTACTAATCAATCAATTAATTTTTTTGAGACAGGGTCTCATGGAGCACAGCGTTGAACTTGGTAAGTAGTCAAGGATAACCTTGAGCTTTTGACTTTCCTGTCTCTACCTCTAGAGTCCTGGCATGACAGGCACTCATCACTATCCTCACTTCAGGCAGTGTTAGGATCAAATCCAGAGCCTTGGGTATGCTAGACAAGCCCTGTACCAACTGACCAGCATCCTCAGTTCTGTGTTTTCTTTGGACTGCTATGTGGATAGGAAACACTAGGCACCTACATCAATGTCTTTTCCTTTTCATAACAATGACAGCCACCATCAATCAACCGTCCTGTCTATAACAGCCCATAAAAGGCTGAGAGTTCTTCTCAACAGTTGGGACAGCCTTGTGGATTAGGGCTGGCTCATGAGTGGTAAACTATTTGCCATTTTTATTCTTGCAATTCAGTCAATAGTATTGCCATGGTGCAGTGAAGAAATTGAGAGATGTGGATTAAGGCAGGCTGGAAGAGGACACAGAGATGAATAATTTGCTTGCTAGCATCTGCTAAGCCATTCTCCGTCAGGAGCACCCAGCCCTCACTACCCCAGTGTGGTGATTTGCAAGAGCATAAAATGAGCTAATTTTGGAAATTTGTCAGTGTAAAATCTCAGATAATAAAGCATCCAGATTGACACAATTGCTCCTGTGGAAATGACAGCGGAAGTTATCTGCGGCTGGGCGGGGTGCATGCTGAGTGTCAGGCGGCAGTTTGTTTTAATGTGTGGAGGCGTTTTATTGCATTTCCTCTTTCAGTTATGGGGGGATGGCTAAACTTGATACAGAAATTAGAGGGGGAAAAGGTCTATCAAATGCACAGTGTTTATCATTCATTTCAGAGCACAGCAGTCTGGATCATGGTATCCACACATGACCTCTGGTTATAAAGATTGCTAATCAAATCAATATAGAGTGCTTTAAGACAGTGATTCTCAACTTGTGGGTCGCGACCCCTTTGGAGGGTTAAGGGCACCTTTCTTTCACAGGGGCTGCATATCAGATATCATTTATATTACAGTTCATAACAGTAGCAAAGACTACAGTTATGAAATAGCAATGAAAATAATTTTATGGTTGAGGGTCTCCCCAACAGGAGGAATTGTTTTAAAGGGCTGCAGCATTAGGAAGGCTGAGAACCACTGCTTTAAGAGGGGAGAGGAAAGCAGAGGCAAATGCTGGAAGAGCTCCCCTGTACTCACAGTTGGACACAGCCCTGGATGTTGTCTTTCCTCTCCTAACCTTTAGCTCAGTGGCTTTTGAGTCCAGCATACCATCTTGTCTTGCTAATCAGTTCTCCTGAAGCCACTAAGGGAGAATTTTGGATGGTATGTTAGACCTTTGGCTTTGGGAGCGATGGTTAGGTCTGCTCCAGTTGATGCCCAGGCTTGTAAATTTTTTAAATTAATTAATTAATTAATTTTTTTACACTCCATATTTTATCCCCCCCTCCCCAGCCTCTGACCGTTCCATATCCCATCCCTCTTCCCTACCTCCCTGTCTCCATGTGGATGTCCCCACCCCTCACCCACCTGACTTCTAAACTCCCTGGGGCCTCCATTCCAGTCTCTTGAGGGTTAGCTGCATCATTTCTGAATGAACACAGACCCTGAAGTCCTCTGCTGTATGTGTGTTGCGGGCCTCATATCAGCTGATATATACTGCCTGTTTGGTGGTCCAGTGTCTGAGAGATCTCGGGGGTCCAGGGTAGTTGAGACTGCTGGTCTTCCTACAGGGTTGCCCTTCTCCTCAGCTTCTTTTAGCTTTTCCCTAATTCAATAGAGGTCAGCTGCTTCTGTCTATGGGTTGGTTGCAAATATCTGCATCTGACTCTTTCAGCTGCTTGTTGGGTCTTCTGGATGTATTGTTTCCCTTTGTCCTCTTCTCTCCTCCCCTCCCTTTCCCTCTCCCCTCCCCCTCCCCTCCCCTTCCTTCTTCTACTCTTCTGTCTTTCCCTCTCCCTCCCACTCCATCCCCCCCTCTGTCTCTCTCTTTCTCTTTTTCCCTCTCTTTCCTTCTGTCTTTTCTTTCTTGTGGGGAGGCAGGGTCTCAAGTATTTTTTTTTTTTTTTTTGCCTTGAACCTCCTTTGAAGCTGGGGGTGACCTTGGACTTTAATTCTCTATCACCTAAGTTTCAGGTTATGGGTGTATGCACCAAGCCTACTTTTCCTGATGCTGGTGACCAGACTAAGCTTCCTTTGTGACAGGCTAACATTTTACCAGTTGAACTATATCCTCTGCCGACTGTTTCATAGACTTGTGTTTGGTTTCCTCCTGGGCATTGTTTTCCTGGTCTAGATGAGGAACTGGTGAAAATATCTGTGACCCAAGTCTCTGTTTACAGCAGAATGGCAGCTGCTACTTAATTTGAGGTTGTCACTTTGTCTCTGATGAATTTGGAATTGGAATTTCAAGATTTCTACAGAGCCACATTTTGCTTGCATTTCTTCTTGTAAAACAATGTTCTGCAGTGGAGAGGCCTTTGCTTTCTGCCACCGTGTAGACTTAGTGAAGAGAAAAAAAGGGAGCTTCAACGAGAAGAGGTGGAATGGGAACTAGAGAGTTCAGAGTTTTGGTCACCAGATCCAGTTCCATTCTGGGTGCCGGGCTCAAGAAGACCCAAGTATGGGAAAAAAAAGTCCAACTATTAAAAGAACTATCAAAAGAATCCCACTTGGCTAATGTGTCTGAACTTACCAACTCACCCAAGCTCATTCTAACCCAGATCTCCCCTCTTTTCTTTTAAAATCCCCCTGCAAAACTGTTTGCTGATGTTTCAGCCACCTTGTCTCTGCCTTGCTTAGTAAAGGATCTCCTTGAGTTTGAAGTTGGTTTTGGGGTGTGCTCTATGCCTAACCTGGGGTCCAGGAGGGAGTACCCCACTGTGCATGCATCCCTTCACTGAGGGCTTATGGAATTCAGGGTTGTCCGGTGTTATGAGAGTGAGTTTGGCCACAGGTAAATGCAACCTGCTAAGGCTGTTTTATTTCTAGTTTTTTTTTTAAAGCCACTTCTCTTTCTTATGATCACTGTGTGAATTTTAGTAAGATAGTAAGCCACCACCTCCAGTTTTAAGAACATAATTCCATTCCCCAATAAAATGCATTCTATCTAAACCAAGAGAGGCATAAAGCAGTCGAGCTATTTCCAAACTGCACTCCACTTGCAGGTGATGCCTCTTTTCTGTGGATTGAGCATCATCTCTAGCACAACAGCCTCAACTAGCTCGACTTATCTTGTCCGATAGACGGGACTATTGAAACTCGGGGGTGATTATACAGTTGCATTGTCCAAACAGTTGCTCAATGGCAGAATTAGAATTTTAAAGATAATATTGTTTATACCCAAAGCCCAACAACCCTTGGGTCACTTGCTCCCTCCTACTCTATAAAGCTGACAAGACATTTACTTTCATATTAGTAAACATTGGTCTACCACCCAAGTTCTAGTGACCATAAGTCTAGTCTCTCTTCTACATTTTACCTTTCAGTCAAGTATGGTAAATTGGGATTAGTTGGCTATTGTGTGATGCTCTGGATAATGGGTGGATACATTTGTTTACCTGTAAAAGTAAAAGGAGAAGAAGAAAGGGAAACTGCCAGCTTGAGCCCGTTAGATGCAGTATCCATGCATACCTTAGATCCTCAGACATGCCCTCAACTCTAATGGGGACCATGGGTGGTTACCCATCTCTTCGCTTTCCACATGTCTACCTTCAGCCTTCCAGCTCCTCCTCTTCCTCCCTACCCTCCTCCCTTATCTTGTGTGTGTTTCACTGGGCACACTCCAGTCCTTTAGGAAAACTGAGTGGTTCATTCTGGTGCTGGACAACGGAAGACAGCTGTCTAGAGTCTTCCCACCTTGCATCCATTCACTTTGTTCAAAAGGAAATTTTGCCTCTTTTGCCTCTTTCTCTAAACCACATGCCTCAAAATTCCTGTTACATGAAGGGAAGAGACTATGTGTGTTCAGTGAAGGACTCTTAAAATTCCTAGTGAAAAACGTTTTTAATAGTCTTTCACTTGGCTTGTCTTCCCTGCGGCCAGCTTAACGTCTTTGTAATGTATACATAAGACTTAAGCAGATATTAAGGTTCAAGATATTTGGTAGTCAATCCTCTGTCACAAGGACCACTCACACCTAGTAACCTCTTCTTCTTTACTCTTCTCCAGACCTTTGAAGTGGCCCAGAAGGTCCTTGTAGTAGTTTGAATGAAAATATCTCCTATAGGTCTAAATGCTAAGACCTGGTCCAAGGTTGGTGGTACTGTTTGTGGAGGTTTAAGGTGGTGTGGCCTTGTTGGAGGAGGTAAGTCACTGGAGGTGGTCTCTGAGAATGTGAAAGCGCCACACCACCTTCAGTTTGCTCTCCTTCATTCTTGTATGAATGGTATGCTGTATCTTGCTTCTGCTGTCGTATTTCCCTACTTTGATGGACTCTCATGTCTGGAGCTGTAAGCCCACATAAATCTTCCTTCTTCGACTTTGCCTTCATCACTGTGTTTTATCAAGGGACAGTAAAGTAATCTACACGGTCCTCTTGTCCATGATGCTACTCTCAAGCTTTTTGTAATGCTGTTCATACCTGAGGGCAGCACGGTTCATAGACAGACACGCTAACACCGTCCTCAAAATCCTTCCCTCCTGCATCTATCTATAAGGAAGCCCACGAAGCTATTCTGGGCTCATTCCAGTGTCCTCATAATAAAGATCTTATCCTGGGAAACTTATTTGTGTTTCTTTATTTCTGAAGCTTCTCTTTAGCCACTGCCTACACAGAGCTTAAGATCTGCATGAAGGCTCATTCTCCTTACTACCTTAAATTTACTTCCCTTCCACCCAATGCATTAACCTTTATTACTGTAAGTTATGGCTGTCAGAAGGGAGCTAAAGAACAACGTTTGCCTCTCTGTAAGGTATTGAGGTAGGTGAGTCACTGTAAGAGCAGTTTGGGGAATGGAGCATGAGTCACTTGGTAGATCCATAAAAAATGCATTATGTTCATTTTAAAAGATAATTATCTAAGAGACATTGGCTCAGTTCAGTTAAAGTTTCTTTCTGAGGGGAGAAATTCGGGGAAGGATAGGAACAAAGATGGAGTGATGGATTTGCTTACAGACAACCTCATGGAGATGAAGAAGAGGAAGAGATGAGAGGACCGGACACCAGGGTGTGGGTGTCCTGAAAGCAGGAGGATGTGAACTATCTCCGAGAAAGGAAGTCATGTCACATCACAGATAGTACAAGATCGACATTGCTTGGAAACTTTATATTCCACTGCGCTCTGCTGTTTCTACACGAGAAAAAGCACGTTCACCCCCAACAGAGTTGACACATGACTTATAGTTGGAATGATGTTATAGGACTCAAGGAAGCAGGTTGGTCTTTTGAGACTTTATGTTCTATGGCAGAGTTAAACGGAAAGTGGCCGCATTAAACGTAGCCAAGGACTTGACCTTTCCTTTTCAGACCTTGGCATTTTCTCTCTTTACTATGCTTGTTATCTTAGTATCTTGATGGAATTGCTGGTTGAAACTCCAAAGCCCAAGTAAAACGCAGATTTTCTCATACTGGACACAAGACCATTGATCATCATTCACATATGAGGTGACCTTGATACTCAGTACAATGCCACCTGTTCTCTGTTTGGGTCACTTGATCCTTTTCTCTGCCTTCTCTTGGATTAAGTAGTTTCCAAGGTCCACTTTATTTCTTTTCTACTGACTTGTTCTTATCAGAAGTTTTAGCAATTTCCCCAAATTTATATATGAACTCCAATATGATGATTATACATTGAATTATGTGTTTAGGCCTGGGTCCACAATAGTCCTTTATTTTCTACTCTTAGGAAGTAACAAGCCTCTGTGTTCACGACTTTTCACTGTAAGCAGAGGTTTCTCTGATTAAAGCTAGGACTTGCTTATGTCTTTTGGGATAACATAGGGATTTAGAAGGGAATGTGCTGTTATACAAACTTAGCTTATCATCAGAAATATATCCCATGAGTGGGCCTGCTACTTCCCTAGACCTGGATTGTTAGCCCTAGGCATTGCTCCAACTCCACACCCCCAGAATGGGTCTTGAATCCATTTGGAGGGCAGCTGGCTACTATCCTCATAGTCAAGCTGATATTGCACAGGTGGGTGTATCTTTTTTTCCAAATAGCTTCATTGCACTCCCTTAATCCCATTTAATCACCCCTATCCCATATCCTCTTCTCCCCAATCCTTCTGCCTTGCTCTTTGACTCAACCTTTACTTTCTTCTCCTTCCCTTAAAGATCCCCATCTCCTTTCTTGTTTTCTGGATTATACAGGTACTCCATGTTAGACAGACCATACTAAGGAGTTGAAGCTAGGATGCTCATATGAGAAAGAACATGTGGCATTTGTCCTGTTAGGCCCGGGATACCTCACTCACAGTAATTTTTCTACCCATTACCCTGCAAACTTCATTTTTCTTTACAGCTGAGTCGTTGCCTTTGTTAGGGTTTTATTGCTGTGAAAAGACATCATGACCATAGTAACTCTTCTTTTAAAAAAATCTTTTTATTGATTCTTTGTGAATTTTCATCATGCAACCTAATCCCGCACATCTCCCTGTCCTTTTGTATCTGCACTCTGCCCTTGTACCTCCCTCCCCAATAAAAAACATCTTGCCACAGAAGCTGCAGTTTGTCACTGTCTGTCACACAGTTTGCTCTTTTGTCCACACATCTTTCCTTGCAAATGTTCCTTGTACTGAGTCCTTGGTCTCTTTTGAGGCCCGAGGCTATAGTGTAGCACAACAACTCTTATAAAGGAAAAAAAAAATAATTGGGGCTGGCTTACCGTTTCAGAGTTTTAGTTCATTATCATCATGGTGGGAAGCATGGAGATACACAGGCAGACATGGAGCTAGATAAGGAGCTGAGAGTTCTATATCTCGATTCATAAGCAACAGGAAGAGACAGTGAGCCAATAGGCTTGGCTTGCGTTTCTGAGACCTCAAAGCCAGTCCTTCAATAACACACTCCTTCAGACAAATCCACATTTTCTCCAACAAGACACAGTTCCAGTTTGTGCTACTCCCTGTGGGCCTATGGGGACATTTTTACTCAAACCACCACAGATACACCACATTCTAGTGTATATGTATAGCATGTTTACAATTCTTTCATCTGTTGTTGGGCATCTAGACTGCCTCCATTTTTAAAGAAACCTTCAGACTGACTTGCAAAGATGTTCCATTAGTTTCCATTGCCACTAGCAGTATATAAAGGTTTCCATAGCCACACATCTAGGCATGATTCATTATTAGTATTCTTGATGGCAGCCATTCTGACTATAGTGAGAAAAAAATATTAAATAGGGAAATTCAATTTTTGTCTGAAGCTGCATTTCCCTAATAGCTATGGTTGATGAATACTTTAAGTGCTTAGTAGCCATTTCTTTTTTTTTTATTTTATTTTAGATATTTTCTTTATTTACATGCGAATTTCTCCATTCCCAGTTT
>NW_022196904.1:184105727-184114728 GCF_008632895.1 Mastomys coucha | reverse complement strand
TGCTGCCCTGCGGCTCCCCTGGGAGTCGTGGGGCCTGTGGCTCCAGGCTGGCTGCTCAGGTCTCAGAATCTCACCCAAGAGAAAATGGCGGATCCCGCCCAGGTCTCTGGTGTAAGGCACCTCCGGGCTGGCTGCTCCAGTCTCAGAACCTCACCCGAGAGAAAATGGTGCATCCTGCCCGGGTCTCTGGCTTAATGCGCTCTCTGGAGGTAGGCCCTCCACTTGCAGGGAAGGGGCAGAGGAGGATGCTGAACCTCCTCTGTCCCTCAGAAGCTGAGAGGATTGTGTCCCTGCTGCCCTTCGGCTCCCCTGGGAGTCGTGGGGCCTGTGACTCCCGGCTGGCTGCTCAGGTCTCAGAAACTCCCTAGCCATTTGTTTGTTTGTTTGTTTGTTTGTTTTCTGAGATATGGTTGAATCTCTGGCTGTCCTGGAACACACTCTGTAGACCAGGCTGGCCTCAAACTCAGAAATCTGCCTGTCTCTGCCTCCCAAGTGCTGGGATTAAAGGCATGCGCCACCACTGCCTGACCTTACTAGCCATTTCTATTTCTTTTTTTTTTTTTTTTGCAGATATTCATATGTTGAACCATTCTTGCATTTCTGGGATGAAGCCTACTTGATCATGGTGGATGAATTTTTTGCTGTGTTCTTGGATTTATTTTGTGAGTATTTTATTGAATATTTTTATATCAATGTTCATGAGGAAAATTGCTATGTGATTCTCTTTCTTTGTCGAGTCTTTGTGTGACTCAGGTATTAGAATGAGCGTGGCCTCATAAAATGAATTTGGTTGTGTTCCTTCTGTTTCTGTTTTATAGAATACCTTGAGGAGTATTGGTATTGGCTCTTCTATGACAGTCTGGTATAACTCTGCTAAAACCCTCTGGCCCTGGGCTCTGTTTTGGGGGGATGGACTTTTGATGACTGCTTCTATTCCCTTAGAGGTTACAGGTTTATTTGAATTGTTTATCTGATCTTTATTTAATTTTGATAGGTGGTATCAAATTTTGTGGAGTATAAGCTTTCCTTTCCTTTCTCCAAACCCTTCCATAAAGCCCTCCCTGCTCTCAAATTCATGGCCTCTTTTTCTTTAATTATTATTGCATGCACATATGTATTTACATGTTCATATATGTTCCTAAATATAACCTGTTGAGTCCATATACATTACTTGTATACTTGTGTTTAAGACTCCCTGTCTGGCCCTGGACAGCCAATTGGTTTGTTCTTCCCTGGAGGAAGGGACCACTCCCGCTCCCTCCCAGCTTTACTCAGGTGCCTGCAGTTCTTTAATTGGGATTGCATTGATCTGTAGTAAAAAGGCTATTCTACAATGTTAGTTATTTTAATGCAACAGCATGGATGGCCTTCTGCCTTCCTGTGACTTTGTCAGTCTTTATTTCTTCATTGTCTTAAAATACATTCTTAAGGCCTTTTTTTTGGTTAGATTTATTTCTAAGTATATTATTATTATTATTATTATTATCATTATCATTATTATTATTATTTTTGGTGGTTATTTTGGATAGAATTGATCCCTTGATTTATTTTTAGTTAGCTTGTCATAGGAAGGCTAGGCTGTGGATTTATATGTTAATCTTGTATCCTGTCACTTTGTTAAATGTATTTTTCAGCTCTATGAGGTTTTTTGGTGGAGTCTTTAGGGATTCTTATATGCAGAATCATATCATTTACAAATAAGCATACTCTATCTTCTATTTGTATTCCTATTATTTTTCTCTTGTATTTATCTAACTAAGACCCCAAGCACTGTATGCAACATAGTGGTGAAGTGAAGAGAGTGGACACATTTGATGATGTATGTGAATGCTGAGTTTTTCTCCATTTTGTATGGTGTTGGCTAAAGGCATGCTATATATCGTCTTTATGATTTTGAACTATGATCCATTCATCCTTAGCTTTTCGTGACTTTTATCATGAAGAGATACTGAATTTCTTGAAGGAATTTTTATTCTTCTATTGAGATAATATGTGATCTCTTTTTGCGTCCCTTTGTGTGATATATTGCGTTAATTGATTATGCATATCAAACAATCACTGAAACTCTGGAACGAAGCCAACTTGATCATGAAGAATGCCCCCTTTTGATATGTGCTATTGAATTCAGCTTGCCAGGATTTCATTGAGAACTTTTCCATCTTCATTCATCAGGGAAATTGATCTGGAGTTTTTTGTATCCTTGTCTGGTTTTATTATCAGGGTAGAGCTGGTCTTATAAAGAGAGTTTGGTAACATAATTCATTTTCTAATTTATAGAACATTCGAGTAATGTTGGTCTTCTCTGGAAATCTGGTAGAATTCTGGAGTGAAGCATTTGGGAGCTAGGCTGTTCAGCTAGGGGTTCATTTCATTGCTGATTCGATTTCTAGTTATAGGAGTATTATTTATTTCATCTTGTATTAATTTTGGTAAAGTACATGCATCTAGAAACATCCATTTTTTTTTAGATTTTCCAAGTTCACAGAATATTTGTTTTAAAATACGCCTTTATGATTTATGAATTCATTAGTATCTGTTGTAACATTTCCCCTTTCATCTCTAATTTTATTAATCTGGATATCACTTTGCCTTTCTTTTCATTAATTTGGATAGGGTTTGTCAATCTTGTTTAGTTTGCCAAAGCAGTAGTTCTTTGTTACACTTACTCTTTCTATTGATTTTCCCCCATTCCTATTTCATTAATTTCATTTCTGATACTAACTATTTCTCTGCTGGGGGCCATCCCTGGTGATGGTTAGGTCCTGAACAGGAGATAAGGTGTCCGTCCGCAAAGGAGGAGTAAGTCAGGCGCGGTGGTCTGGGGATTCTTGCAACCTGACTGACTGGCAGTTGGAGTGCTTCTTTATTTATACAGGACTCAGTAAGCAGAGATAGATTCATGTTGTTCCAAAACAGAGATCGTATCATTTCTGTCACCAGACACGTGTTTTAACTTCTTCTTGGTCATAGGTTTAGTCATTGTTGATAAACAGTGACAGAACAGAGTTATCTTCTGCAATCATTTTTCCTCATCAACCTCATAATCCAGCGTTTAAGAATCTTGCAGTTTTAAGGGCACTAGGCAGAAAAAAAATCTTGTAGCCAGCTTTGGCAGATTGCCATGTCCTAAGCAGTGTATTATCAGCTTTTAATGGTTAGAGTGTTAATTGTCCCTAGACCCAAGAAAAATCTCGAGGCCAAAGTTGCTGCAGTTGTTCAATTCCTGTTGTTCAATATAATACAATGTTTATATTTTATATATGTGTAGAATTTATTTATATGTCTAATCTTGGTATTGTTTTGTTCCTTGGTTATATGATACCACAACTTTTAGAAGAAGGGAGTCTTAATACTTTATTCTTTTATCACTTTTCCACATTTTTTTAAAATCTGTCAGTATAAGCCCCTGTGTAGGGAAGAGATAACTCTGGCCAATCTAACTTTATTGATGCATCTTTTCCTCAACGATCATACCATATGCAGTCCCTGATCTTTTATGCCACATAATTGTCTAAGCATATGGTAGAAAGAGACTTTTAATTTGATCTGCTGCCAACTTCTCTAGTCTATCAAATCTTATTTTTAAGATTTTACTTTGTTCTGATTATCTTGTAATCTACCCTGAGTAAGTGTAGGGGTAGATACTCCAAGAGCATCTTGGATCTAGAGTCTCATAAGATCTCTGCTCTTTTTCATGTGAGTCAGAACTTCCAGGGCACAGAGAAGACCTTCAAGCGGGGCCCTATAAGGATTTCTCCCTAAAAGCAGCAGGGGCAGAGTGCTCAGTGTTTTCCTGAGGAAGCTTAGAAGCATGCTCCTGGGAGAAGGCCTAAATGATTAATAAGAAATTCCCCACAATCCAATATCCCGAAGAAGCACAGATCTTAAAAGCTCCCCAAGCATGTAACACGTGGAGATCAAGACCAAAAGTGAACGATGACACAACGGCAATGGCATCCGCGGCTCAGCTTTGCTCACCTTTGTCAAGCATTGTGCTGGCTTTTCAGTTTCTGCTATTCCCATTCCATATGGCCGTGCCATTTTTCCATATGTTCAGGTTTTGGGTTTGTTTTGTTTTTATGTTTCTAGGGACATATGGTCTATCATTAAGCTTTATTTAAGAGGCTTGAAATTTTTTGAGGTCTTTATCTAATGCTATGAACTTCTCTATTAGGACTGCCTGTCTTGCTCCGATAGATTTTTGGTGTGTTACATTTTCATTTTCATTCAGCTAGGAAAACTTTAATTTCTTTTCTGGTTTCTTCAGTGAGCCATTCATCATTAGATGTATGTTATTTAATATCTATGAGTTTGCAAGCTTTCTGTGGCATCTCTTGCTTTGTTGATATATAGCTTTATTCCATTGTGGTCTGGGAAAATGTAGGAAGATATTTTAATATTCCCATATTTGTTTGGGGTCGCCTTAGGCCCTAACATGTGGTTTATTTTCTGGAAGGCTCTACGGACTCCAAAGAATGTGTATTCTTTAATGTTTTCATGGAACCTCTAGATGTCTGTCATGTCTGTTTGATTTATAGTTTCATTTAATCCCAACATTTCTCTATTCTTTTTGTTTCCTTTCCCAGAAAGAAACCTGTGTATTGGTGATAGTAAAATATCAAAATCTCCTACTATTATGAACTTGGGATCAATATGGGACTTCATAAACAATAATATTCATTCCCCGAAAGTGGAAGCACCTGTGTTTGATTGCATATGTAATTGTAATATCATTATTGATTATTTCTTAATGAATATTTACTTATGCTCCTTAAAATCAAATATTCTATTTTTACATTTATTAGGAATATTGAACATATTTTTATAGTTATTTTAAAGACTTATTTTATTTTCAATTGTAAACATAGATAGACACTTGTGAACTTCTGTGTGCATGTGTATGTGGGGCGTGTGCATGTGTATGTGGGGTGTGTGTGTGTGTGTCTGTGTCTGTGTGCACATAAATGTAGGAGTCCAATGAGACCAGACAAGGATTTCACATTCATTGGAGCTGGAGTTACAGGTGACTGTGAGATCTTATGTGGGTGCTGAGAACTGAACATGGATCTTGTGCAAGAGCCATAAGTCCTTTCACCCACCGAACCATCTCTCTAGATCCTATTATTACAACTTTGTAACAGTTAATTTTGCTGGAAAATGACAGGAGAAGAGTTTACTTTACTGGTGTCAGCTTTACTTCCTTTAGCAATTTGAGTTTTCGCCCATGTCTTATTCTTTCTTCTAAAAAGCTCTTTAAACATTTTTTTTTTCTTATATACTTGGGCTACAAGTGGAATCTTTCATTTTTGCTCCCTGACAAAGTCTTTATTCTTCGCTCACTCTTGAAATGTTTTCTCTTTTTTCTGGGTTGATTTCCCCTTTCAGCTTTAAACAGATCACTCCGCTCACTGCCTTCTTTCTCGATGTCTGACAAGAAGTCTGCTGTTACTTTTAGCCTTTTTCTGCTGTAGGCAATCCATCTTTGTTCCTCTCTGAGCGCCTTTAAGATTTCCTCTCTGGAAACCATTGAAGAGAATTCTTAAACACCGTGATGCTGAAGCATAGGTCTCTACAATTGATGGCATCTCATGGAGGATGGGGAAGGTGAGGAGGGACATAGTTTTCTTTAAGGGGCTGGCCACCGGGAGTGTGACCAGGTTCCAGTGGATAAATGGGCAACACTAATTGGACTTGTTTCTTTTCTCTTCTTCTCTTTATTTATTTATTTATTTATTTTTTTCATGGGGAGAGATTACAAGTGTGTGGGGTTGGGGGTTCAGACCTGAAAGGACTGGGAAAAGAGTATGATTAGGTTGCATTATGTGAAATTCCCAAATAATCAATAAGAATATTACATTGGAAAAAGTGTTAAAGAGTATGAAAGCATCCATTTTTCTTATATATAAGTTATACCTTAGGGCTGGTGAAGTGGCTCAGTTGTTAAGAGCACTGGCTGCTTTTTCAGAAGTCCTGAGTTCAATTCCCAGCAACTACATGGTGGCTCACACCCATCTATAATGGAATATGATGACCTCTGTTGGCACACAAGTGATCATACAGCCAGAGCACTCGTACATTAAAAAAACTATACCTCAATAAATCTAAAGTTTTGCTTTGCTTTATTTTTCAAGACAGGTTTCAAGACATCTGTGTTTATTCTAAAGCTGGCTTCAAATTTACAGAGTGCTAGGGTTAAAGATATGCACCACCACTCCAGGTAACCTAAAATGTTTTAATAAGGTATTTTAAAATATTTTATACAGTAGATTTATTCTTTGAAAATTAAAATAGGTTTTTTGTTTTTATTTTAAAATCAGTTTAAATACAATATGTTCCCTCTTACTCTCCCATTATTAGTATTTGACACTCTCTGACTTTACACTGCACATGCATTTTTATTAGAGACTTTATTGTTTTACTTGTGATGATTCTAAACTCCCTTTTGCTATTTCTCATGTCTTTGTCATGCTTGAGTTTGCTTTTGCATTTTTCTGTATTTGTTTTGTGTTTTTTCTTGGCTCTTTTTGTATGCATTGAAAGTTTTTTTTTGAAGATCTGATATGTTGTACATGACAACAGTACTGAAAGCGTGTGTGTAGACATGTGTGCCCTTGTGTGTATGCATGTGTATGTATTGTGTGTGCATGTGCACACGTGTGTGTCTTGGGTGTGTGTATGTGTATATGTGAGCATGTTTGTGTATGCATGTGTGCATTCATTTATGTGTTTGCATGTGTGTGTATATGTGCATGTGCATGTACATGTGTGTGTATGATGTGTATGTGTCCATGTGTGTGCCTTGTGTGTATGTGTGTACGTGCATGTGTGTGTGCATAAGCTTAGAGATGAGCATCCTACTCTTGTTTTGATTATTATTAGCACATATTAATTATACAAAAGTGGGTCTTCTGCCATTTTATTCAAGTGGGCAATGCACTTTAGTCATATCTAGTCTTCTATCACTCATTCCTGCCTCCTCTCCCATTTGTTCCAAATAGTCTCCCTTCTGCATTCGTGTCTTTTTTTCAGAACTAGTTTGCTTTATTTTAAAATATGACATATTTTAGTTATTGTAGACTTTCATACATGTATACAGTGCATTTTGATGTATTCACCCCTGATTTTTCACTATATCTTCCCCTAGATCCACCTCACCTGTCATAACACTAAGAGGTTCAATTTGTGCTGACCGTGTACTCACGGGCCAGCCAGTAGGGTGTATTCTGCCTACAAGGAACCACAATCTTCAGGGTAAACCGACTCTCCATTTCTCAGAAATTAACCATCAATAGCTCCTTGGCTGGGATGGAAGTTCAGTAGCCTATGCCCCCTGACCTCATTCATGCCTGTGAGAAAGTGTCTCCTGTACATGAGAGGGAAGCTTCACTCAAGAAATCTCCTAAACAAGACCTAAAAATTAACAAGCTCATTTACACACATATGTGAAAATTATAGTTAGAGAATGAGAGGATGTGAATTTGAGAAGGAGTAGGAGAGACCTGGAAGCAGCTGGAGGATGGAGGAATGATGCAAGTATAGTACTCACGTATAACGTTCTTAACACACAAACAAGCATCCGGGTTTTGCATTCAAAAGTAAGGAAGCACCTCTTGTCTCCGCTTGTATTTTTTTTTTTTTTTTTTTTTTTTTTTTTTTGAGGCAGGGTTTCTCTGTGTAGCCCTGGCTGTCCTGGAACTCACTCTGTAGACCAGGCTGGCCTTGAACTCAGAAATCTTCGGCTTGTATTTTTATTTACCTTGAGGGTTTACAGGTCCACCCATTTTCCTTCTAATAACAAAGCCTGCTCTTTCTGGAGAATGATTTTCCTTCTGATGGACATTTTAGACAGTCATTCAGAGGGCTTCCAGTGTGATTTTCTTAAGCTTACCCTTGAGTGATAGGGTTCAGATTTTCTAATTATTCATTGTGCTTAACGCATAGATTAATTTATCAGAAGTATCTTGCTAGTGTCTTCCTTCTGCTAGAACCTGGGTTTCCCTGTTTGGCTTTGCGGCCTCAGAAACACAGTCTAGAGCCAAGCAAGGCCCACTCTCACCTTCCTTATTCTGTGACTCCTTTTCCCCTACTTTTTTCTTTATTCTTTTCTCATACATTACACATCAACTGCAATCCCCCCTCTCCTCCCAGTTTTCCCCATCTCCCATCTCCTCTCTCCCCCAGTTCGACTCCTTCTCATTTCCCTTCAGAAAAGGGCAGACATCCTGAAGCTGTCAACCAAACATGGCATGCCAAGTTATAATAAGACCAGGTACCTACCCTCATATTAAGGCTGGACAAAACAAACTAGTATAGGGAAAGGGGTCCCCAAAACAGGCAAATGAGTCAGAGACAACTCCCCTGCCTCTACTGTTAGAACACCAAACTACACAACAATAACATTTACGCAGAGGACCTAGGTCAGATCCACCCAGGATCCCTGATGATTGGGTCAGACTCTGTGAGGTCCTATGAGCCCTGTTTAGTTGAGTCTGTGGGCCATTTTCTTGTGGTGTCCTAAACCTTTTTGGCCCCTACAATCCTTCTACAACCCTATTCTGCAGAACTTCCTGAGCTCTGCCTAGTGTTTAACTGCCAGTCTCCGTATCTGCTCCCATCAGTTGCTGGATTAAACCTCTCTGATGTTAAGCTCTGGTCTATGAGTGTAGAAGAGTATCATTAGGAATCATTTCATTGAATTTTTTAAAAAAAATTCTAAGTCTCTGGGCTATCCAGTCCCTGGTTGCTGGATCTCCAGACAATGTCAGGCATGGGCTCCTTCTGGCATGGATCTAGAGCTGGACCAGTCATTGGTTGGCCACTTGCACAAGTTCTGTGCCACCTTTACTTTGATACATATTGTAGGCAGATCAAATTTTAGGTCAAAGGTTTTGTGGCTGGGTTGGTGTCTCAGTCCCTCCACTGGGACCCTTGCTTGGTCACAGAAGATGACTGGTTCCGGCTCCATATCTGTTGCTAGGGTCACGGTTGGTGTCCCAGGTAT
>NW_022196904.1:184097745-184105663 GCF_008632895.1 Mastomys coucha | reverse complement strand
GGTTGGTGTCCCAGGTATCTCAGTCCCTCCACTGGGACCCTTGCCTGGTCACAGAAGATGACTGGTTCTGGCTCCATATCTGTTGCTAGGGTCACTTTCATAGATTCCTGGGAGCTTCCACTGCAGTAGGTTTCTACCTCACCATGAAATACCATCACCTCCAGTCATCTCTTCCAGTACTCTATCCCTTCACTCCTCACCTGATCCCTCCTGTTCCCATCCCCAAACAACATCATGAAATGTGCAGGCAAATGGATAGAACTAGAAAAAAAATCATCCCGAGGTAACACAGATCCAGAAAGACAAACCCTTATAAGTGGACATTAGCTATAGAAAGCAATCATGCTACAATCCATAGACTCATAGAGGCTAAGGAACAAGGAGGGCTCGAGGTGAGATGTATGGATCTCACTGAGATGCTTTAATATAGTTCCTCATGTTGTAGTCATCCACAACCATAAAATTATTTTTGTTGCTACTTCATAGATGCACTTTTTCTACTGCTATGAATTGTAATGTAAATATCTGGTAGGTAGATGGTTTGTGACCCCTGTGAAAGTGTTGTTTGACCCTCCCCTCCAAAAGAATCACCACCCAAAGACTGAGAACTGCTGGTCCAGACGAAGAGCAGATAACATAACCCAGTGAATATTATCATTTTCTCTGACTTAGGATAGAAGGGCTGTGACTGAAGAAATTAAGGAAAATGGAATTTGGAGTAGTCTACCAGACTTCTTTATGTTCACATTTGACTTTTTAAATTAGCCTTTAAATATACACCCTGTTGCGATTGCCAAATGCCTAAGGAGATCACCAGTGACTCTTTGCAGTCAGCAGAATCCTGTGTACAATCAACCTTGAGTGGTACAGCCTGTCATCACTTCCACAGGGCAAGACACCCAGTTTTCTGTGCTTGGGTATTCTGCAGTTGCTTGTACTGGTATTGGAATCCTAGATTATTGTTGGTTATACAGTAACATGGATCAAAACTACTTTTATACTTTTGAAAAGGAAGGTTTCAATTCATGAGATACATGAGTATTACTCAGGGCTCAGGGATGGAATAAAGTGAGAGCCTTGGGTACAAGGTGAAGATATGTGTAGGAGGCCAGTTATATTTTTTGACTGAGAAATAGTTGAAACAGGCCGGGCTTTCCTTACATCGACTTTTCTAAATCACCACCATAATTTTGCTAATGCATTTTGCAAGATTAGCTTGTAAGGTTTAGTTATCACAGGCTGCACCTTAAGTAAGAAATGGAGTCGAATCTTTAATAAATATTATACATCAATACAAGGCCAATATGGAAACAAGTAAAGCTGCCATTGCTCCCGTGAATGCTATAAAATGAGCATCTTGATCAACACTCAGGGAACATGCCAGAATGAGAGTCAGATAGATTGTGATGATGTTCCGTTAACCAAGGACGTATTTCTAAAGATGTGTTTACAGGAAATCTGAGGCCATGTTCCCTTTTTCCCCCTTTAAAGATCTATGTTATTATTTTATATGTACAGTCTATGAGGTGTCCATGAAGGTCAGAAGAGAATGTAAAATCCTCTGTAACTGGAAATCAGGCCCACTCTTCTGGATGCTGCTCTTTGCGGTTGGCTAAGCTCAATCAATGGCTTGGCAAAATTTCGCAGATTCACTGATTTGAAAGGTGGTACACTCAAATCCTGTCTTCCTCAGGAGCCACATCTACTGGTCCATGTCTTAATTTACACGTATATTGGGTTGAATCATGTAGCACAAATGGCTACCATTCAGGTAAAAATGTCTCTGAAAAACATTAGAGTTCAACATCGTAACAAAGTTAGGACTTTTCATTAACTTCCTGAGGAAGACATGAGCCTGTCTCACATTGATGATATTTTTGCACATATAAAAATTACTATTTGTGTAAGGATTTGATAGATACATCAATAGTTATAAGCATAAAATGATAAAGATGAGCAAACTTAAGTGGCTTTGTAATGGACAGAAAAGTACTTTTAAAAGTTCATGAGTTTTTCAGAGCTTCTTTCAGATTTGAGAGATATCGGTTTTATTTCTTTTAGTTGGAGTGGAAACAGTTGGCACATCTGTCATCAGAATGTTTTCAAAATTTTATCAACAGACACATTCTAAAGCAGGATGGCGTTAGTATTCAGGTCAGTGAGCACCGGCGGCTCGCTCTGGGAAGGAAAGCAGCTGTTTTCTGCTAATTGCAAATTTAACTTAAAGTCGGTAGAGCCATGAGCTGTGGTGATTACAGGGGGCAAGATTCTGAGATGGGGTTGTGATTTTCCCTACCTTTCCCTGTTGTGGGCTGATGATGTACAGGCAAGCCATGTCGTGGAAGCATTGGCCAAGTCGTTCATCAGTGGGAGGAGAGGCCCTTGGTCCTGTGAAGGCTCTGTGCCCCAGTGTAGGGGAATGCCAGGGTCAGGAGGCAGGAGAGGGTGGGTTGGTGAGCGGGGGGGGGGGGGGGGGGGGGGAACAGGGTTTTGTTTGTTTGTTTTGTTTCATTTGTTTGTTTGTTTCTTGGAGGAGAAACCAGGAGAAGAGATATTATTTGAAATGTAAATAAAGAAAATATATAATAAAAAGGTAAAACTTAAGTGTTAAAGCAGTCTTGGGTGTAAGCAGGTCATAGGTCATGGTATTGACCAGCCATAATTTTTATACTGTGTGTCCCTGACCTTAAGGTTATAAGAGCAGCCTGACTGCTTAACTGCTATCTGTCTGCTTCTGTACACAACGCTTGCTTGCTTTCTGCAGATGGCCACAGCCGTCTTTCTGTATATGTCACATAGTTGTGATTTGTGCCTTCAAAAGCTCAATCAAATTGGAGGTCAGGGCTGCTACCCTCTATTCTGTATGGGACATCCCCACTGTGGAGAATAAAAGCTCCACACAATTTGACGTATTCAGAGCTCATGGTGGTCTCTTTTTGGGTATCCCATAATATTCCTTAAAATTATTGCTCCAAGCAGTAGAATACACATGATTACATCGATTCCTTGCCCTCATGGAGGAAAAGGGACAGTGAGGGTGGACACTAGCGGTGCTGCCCCCAGGGCACACATGGCTACCATCTTCCTGGGCTCCTTGGAAACTTCTGCAGGTATTGCTTCAAATCTTGCCCCTTCTCATTGATGCACAGACACTTGCTAAGCAGACAGTCCAGGCGTAACAATGGCCACTGTTTTGGGACTGGTGTGTGTGTCTTCAGAATTTATATATTTGAATTCTACTGCCCACTGTCAGGGCATTTTGGGGTAAGGCTTTGGAGATGTGGTTAGGTCAGGAAGGAACATGCTTCATAGATGCTGTTTAGAAGTCTTTGTGAATGAAGTGGACCCTTTATAAAAGGGATTGGGGGAAGCTCTCATGTTTCCTTTTATTCTGTAAAGACATACTACCTTCATTGAAAGCGAAAAGATCGTCTTTGCCAACAGCAGGGGTGCTGTAACCTTGAATTTGGGGTTTCCAGTCTCCAGAATGATGAGAAATACGTTCCTACTGTTTATTAGCCAGTCAGCCTACAGTATTTTTATTACAGCAGCCTGAGCTGACGAAGACATAGCAAGTCTTTAGACATAGCAGCTTGAGGCTAGGCCATTTCTTTTTATGAACCCCACACACTTGCTCATTTCACTGGTCTCTCAGTTCAGGTCATTCATAATTCCCTACCTTTCTCTGCATTCAGAGTACAGAAATTTGCATTCGTAATATGCTGTAGTAAAAGACATTTCCAACATTGTGGTATTGAATTTGTCATATCATGACAGACTATAGTCACCGAAGATGTCTTTCTCAGCTCAGTACAGTAGGGAAGAGAGTACAGCAGGAAGGGGTGGATATTGTTGATTTGTTCAACTATCTAGAACAAAATATAGGGAGTGTGACCCAGAGCCTATGGGACACATGATGATAAAACAAACAAACAAAAACCGTGGGACATTAAGTCCCCAGAGCCACCTAGAAATGTTGGGAATCGTAGCGACATGAGGTTTTCCACTGCCCCACGAAGCAGAGGGAATCTTAATGCATAGCAATAGCAAGAGACAAAAAAGGGAATCCTAACCCACAAGATTAAATAGAACCCAAGAGGGAAAGAAGCAAGTTCTGGGTTCTGCCTCTTGCAGACCCCACTCACCTCTCCTTCCAGTTTGTCTATACTTTCTCTTCCTTTTCAGGCAGGGAAGCCCTTGATTTCAGAAGTAATTGTATTCTTTATGTCCCATGGCCATGTGCAGTGCTCTTATCAATACCCCAACTATTAGATATTAATCTTGTGGAAGTTAAGAACTCACAGAACAAGGGCTTTGTGCATACTGTGAAGCATCTTTATGAATATAGGAAACTGTCTATTGATCATTCTTTCATATTCCCTCTTGCATTTACTTTTTCCATGTAACAATAATACCTTAGATGAATATTACTTACAAAACATTCTCAGATGCTAACTTGCTTGATCATAGGACAACTACAAGGGTGAAATCATTCCTATTCTCAGGTTAAGAGAACACGTCAAGGTTAAAGATGAGCAACTCCTTAAGTTCAGTAGCTAGAGGTGAGGCGAGGTGAGGCATCTAAGCAGCAAAAGGGAGCTTGATTTTTGTCTATGTTATGTGCAGAGAGTCTGTCTACAATTAATCTTTAAAAAGCAGCTGTGAAGGGGAAAGTTTATGAACAATAGCAATAGATTATTTCTAAAGTGTCTTGGAGCTTCCTTCTGACAGACTCTGGGGGCTGAGGAAAGAGGTGGATGAGCCAGTTTTGCTGAGGTCTTGGGTATGTCTTATTTAGGGTTGAAGCTGCAATTTTGTCTCCAGAATTAGCAATATCTCAAAATTCCAGTACTGGAGGCAACCAGGAAATTACGCAGTAATGCACCATGGGATAGGAGATTGCTTTCTGATCCTTCAGGCATTTGTTTTATGTGCTGACACAAGAACATTCGATTACTCTCTTAGCCATCTTATGGGGAATAGGTGTAAATGCTAATGCACACCAGACATTACCATAACTGTGGGAACAAATTTCATGCCATCAAGACCTGGAGGCATGCGTTGTGTACCTCAGCAGCCACTCTGCCGTGGTAGGCAGACTCTCAGGCTCAGGCTCAGGAAAACCTGGGGGTCAGGATTCATGAGCTGCAACCTGTTATCAGAGTCACAGTTTATTCTTAAAATTTACTGCTGGAAACAACACAAAATGTGTTTCGTACAGGAGGAGAGATATTGCAGAAGAAAAAAATAAATCCTAAAGTTTAATGAGGGAGCAGCTGAGGGAAGGAAGTCACATGTGAGTTCTCCTGTGACAAATGCTTCTCCTGTGACAAATGCTTCTCCAGTGACAAATGCTTCTCCTGTGACAAATGCTTGGGGTCCTTTCATCTTGCCATGGTGGAGACAGTAAACACAACTCTGGGCATTTGCAACTTTCCTGAGGCACAATGGTTTGGGGCACCTGATGTGTGCCTGGCACTGTGTTAAACACTTTGCACTAGTTGCTACAGGAATTCTCATTGTCATCTTGTGACACAGCCTTTGTGAAACAGTGTTTTGGTGGCCTATTGATGCTTTGAGACATACATGTATATATGTAAATGTATGTATACACACATATCTGTATGTATTAACAAATGATCACCACTCCTAAATACAAGATAAATGTAGAGTCAGTCTATTTCTGTGCATAGAGCCTTAGAAAGAGTGCACACTTTGGAAAGAGTGCAGAGGTGGAGATGAAAATGATGCTGATGGGTAGGGAAGGGCTCACAAGTTCCTACCTCCAGCTGAGAATCATTTGGAGTTGATGCCTGCTGGGGGAAGGAGAATCAGTTTTCTTCAGAGATGTGGCCCCTTGTTGCCTAAGCTCCATGGATGGCCCCACACCCGTGCACACACAGGCACCACCAGCTGGACTCACTGATACATCATCTACATGTATGAAACCCTCATAGATGAATAAGAATTTAACGATTACACTGAATCCAGGAGAAGGGATAAATGTCTGATTCAAGGGTAAGGAGGAACTCAGTGAGTTG
Organism: Mastomys coucha; assembly: GCF_008632895.1. Taxonomy (NCBI): domain Eukaryota; kingdom Metazoa; phylum Chordata; class Mammalia; order Rodentia; family Muridae; genus Mastomys; species Mastomys coucha. The sequence continues at coordinate 184,099,622 of NW_022196904.1, read as the reverse complement.
CTGGAAACTTTCCCATTTAACAATTCAATCATTGTAGACTCAATATCGTCTTGATGGGCAGCCAGAGGTTGAGAAAATTTCCAATGACTTCCTTGTTTTTGAGCTAATAGTGCACAAAGCTGGAAAAGATAAGAACTTCAAAATTCAAACAACGCAAAAAGAAATCCAGAGGCATTAAATAATGTTTTTGACTGAAAGTATTAATTTAGCATGTAAGTCAACTTCTGCTCAAAGCCAGAGAAAGTAACTGTCACCAGACTAGTCCTCTTGTCTGAAGAGAAACAAATAGAAGACACCATGAGGATCACTTACGATAAACACAGCAGATGGTGAGGTGACTGTGTCCAGGTGTTGGCAACAGGCAGAGGAAAACCATGATTCTGAAGAGAAAGGAAGACAGAAGGTGAGCATGTATACCAGAAGCCATTTCAGCCCCACAATGGAGAAGACAGGACCAGCCTGTGGATAGGAGAAGGCAGACATTATAGCCAGAGATTTTTAGGGTAATGGCTTGGCATCTGAGCCCAGTGAGCTAGTCTTGGCTGCCCTTCATGGCAGATCAAGAAAGACACAAGTAACGGGGGAAAATCAGAGACAATTTGTCCAGCATGGCCACACTGGGCAGAAAACTCATAAAGGAGCCTGCTCACTCCTGAGCTCATCATTGGGTGTTTATATGAACGTTTTCTGGCATTAACTCCAGGCTCTACAGCAAGACCTGGGTGACTATGAACTGAACTGATTCCCCTACCTCAGCTTCCCAAATGCTGGGATTACAAGTATGTGCTATCCTACCCTGCTTTCAAGTAGCTGTATTTAGAAGGATGTGGCTGAATCAATCAATTAATTAATCAATCAATAATTTTATTTGAATATTTTTTAAAATTTAGTTTACAAGGATTTTTTTAAATTATGATTTGCCAGTAGGAAGACTTCAAAATGGTAATAAATCACCTGCTGCCCCATTCCCTCTACAATGCTCTCCTTTGGAACAAGCATCCGGTCTATTGTATTTCAGGTGACTTTTGTCCCTGGTCTGTCAGCCATCCCTGCCTTGGAAAGTCTGACAGTCAGAGCACAGGGCCTACAATCCCTAACACCACCAAAGTTTTAGCTCTGGGGCAGAAGAAGACACCACTCAACAACAGTGGGACTTCCAGCTCTGTTTTGCCCCATAGGAGTGTCTGCTCATATGCCTTTGCTCTGTGTCCTTTAATAGTAAACTTGGCTCCTGGTGTTAATTTTATTAACTTACTGAATATTTTCCCCCAACTGCCCACAGATATTCAATTAAATGAGGCATTTGGGATCTTAAACTCATCCGTCTGAAAACATCATTACATGATCTGAGAGTCTTTCATTAATTTGTTCATTTAACTGCGTTTAATAACATCTAGCTACAGAGCATCTACACCTGTGAAACATGGGCATCACCAAGAGAGATGAAGCAAGATAGAGATGAGAGAGCCTAAATATTAAGGACCCTTCAGTGTGAAGGAAAAGGCAGATAACCAGAGGGATGATCACCACTCCCTGTAGTATGAGCTGTAGTGGGGTAGAGTGAGCTTTTATGAACATTCAAGTATCCGTGTTCTCCATAAGCCCACACTGTACCTACTATCGTGAATACTTGAGGGAAATGTAAAGCTCTACCTTCCAAATGTCCACCCTCTTAGTCTGTGGAGTCAGCATTGGGTAACCTGCTTTAACAGAGTACTCCAGTGACCTGCTTTAACAGAGTACTCCAGTGACTTGCTTTAACAGAGTACTCCAGTGACCTGCCTTAACAGAGTACTCCAGTGACCTGCCTTAACAGAGTACTCCAGTGACCTGCTTTAACAGAGTACTCCAGTGACTTGCTTTAACAGAGTACTCCA
>NW_022196904.1:184069311-184097499 GCF_008632895.1 Mastomys coucha | reverse complement strand
GTGACTTGCTTTAACAGAGTACTCCAGTGGGTTTTTCAGCCCACTGAACACCTGAGACAACAGTTGATGGAGACCAATTTGACTGAAGCTGGATCCCTCTTCAGTATTGCACACTAGCCAGAAATCGGCAGCAGGTTGTGGCAGAGAGACAGCACAGAGGGCAAGCCACGGTCTCCAGTGTCACCTATGCTCTAGTTGCTGTAACCTGTGACTATTTTTCCTGACATGGCCAATGAGAGTCTGTCGATTGGTGCCCGGGGAGGGAGAGAGTATTGTGGAAAGTCCAGTATGGCCAAGCCAGGTGGAGAACTTCCTTAGCTACTGCGAGGCTGAGACACACCCTTGTTGGTTTTGTCAGTGGAGGAGGGAGTTGTGAGCAGAGGGATGTAGGCAACGTCTGGAATCTGTTAAAGTTAGGGAATGGGCCAGAATCAAGTTCTACTAACACATGAACTTCAGGTGGATGGATGCATATCAGAATGATGAGTGCTTTCATTTAAAGGTTATCTCAGAGGCACTGGATTTACAGAGTTTTGTTTCAGCAGGAGTGGAATGAAAAAAGCCAATGAGCGTGGTCTTAGAGACAAATGTCTCCCTTCCCTTTTAATAATATACACATAAACAAATTACTTATAAATTTTGTACTCAGAATATAATTTCCTTCCATTTCAATTGCAGATCCTCTAGTCAGTGGAAATAATTATTTGCCTTGACTATTAGGATTTGAAAGCTGTTGTTTAATCTCAACAAACCTCCCATCTTCCTTGGTGCAGCGTATAAAGCAACTTCTCCTGTTCTTTTCAGTACGCCATCTCTAAAAGCCTCATGTTCAATCATATTCCCAGGACCCTTTCTTTAACCTATAGAGGTTTGTTTCTATGAGGTGTCCATTGGATAGTACCTTAAAGATTTCTGTTCATGTTAAATTCCCCATATTTCACAGATTCTTCCATGGTGAGCCTGGAAGCAGAGTCTAGATAACTGGCAATCACATTATTTGCTTCTAAAATTCCATAAAATTATCTTGGAACTAAATGAAACCCAAAGAAATAATGCAACTAGAATATTTAAAGCTCCAACTAAGAGAGTTTTGCACATTATTCTGAACTTTGGTTACTAAATGAAGATAATTTCTAAAGCTGTGATTAAAGGTACATTTAAATTAGAATGTAGTTAAAAGGTGAGATGGAGCTTGTGAAATTTCATCTCACTAAATGTTCCCAGTGGAAGAAAATGTTGTCTGTGATGCGGCTGTCTGTGACATGGTTTATGGAATCTGTATTGTGCAGGAAGCCTGCAGCTCAGCGGACTGAAATTGATTTAAGTTCCTTTTCATTGGAGTATACATTTATGACAGCTGCCATCAGCGAACAAAAGCCTAATTTTCTAATTTATTCAAGAATGCACAGAGCTGCTTGCCTTTTGTTTTAAGGAAGGTTCCAGTAATTTGAGTTGCGTGCAGCTCACTTTTCCTTGGGAAAGTCTGAAGTACCTGGAATTATCCTGGAAGATGAAGGGCCTGATCATTCTGGGTGAAACATAATCAAGTTCCAGAGGGCATCTTCAGTGATGCTAGCACAAGAAATACTGATGTGTGTGTGTGTGTGTGTGTGTGTGTGTGTGTGTGATGTTAAAAAACAAAAACAAAACCAAGAATTTTATTTTATTATATGAGTACACTGTACCTGTCTTCAGATACACCAGAAGAGGGCATCAGATCTCATTATAAATGGTTGTGAGCCACCATGTGGTTGCTGGGAATTGAACTCAGGACCTCTGCAAGAGCAGTCAGTGCTCTTATCCACTGAGCCATTTCTCTAGTCCTAACACACATGGTATGCACTCACTGATAAGTGGATATTATTCCAGAAGTTCAGAATATCCAAGTACAATTCACAGACCACATGAAGCTCTAGAAGAAGAAGGAAGACCAAAGTGTGGGTGCTTCAGTCCTTCTTAGAAGGGGGAACAAAATATCCATGGGAAGAGATACAGAGACAAAGTATGGAGCAGAGACTGAAGGAAAGGCCATCCAGAGACTGCCCCTCCTGGGGATCCATCCCATATACACTCACCAAACCCAGACACTATTGCAGATATTAACAACTGCTTGCTGACGGGAGCCTGGTATGGCTGTCTCCTGAGAGGTTCTGCCAGAGCCTGACAAATACAGATGCAGATGCTTGCAGCCAACCATGGGCATCTCCCTTCCCTGGGGCCTCAAGTCTCTTGAGAATTAGGCACATCTCACATTGAGGGCAGACCAGGCAGTTCTCTGCTATAGATGTTCTGGGAACCTGGGACCAGCTCGTGAATGCTCTTTGGTTGGTGGCTCAGTCTCTGGGAGCTCCCAGAGGTCCAGGTTTATTTGAGTCTGTTGGTCTTCCTATGAGGGTCACCCTTCCTTTCAGCTTCTTTAATCCTTCCCCCAATTCTTCATAGGGGTCCTTGACTTTAGTTCAGTGATTGGCTGTAAGTATCTGCATCAGTCTCAGTCAGCTGCTGGTAGGGTCTCTCAGAGGACCACCATGCCAGGCTTCTCTCTGTAGGCACATTATACCACCAGTGAGATAGATTTCAAGTTGGGCAGGTCACTAGATTGCCTTTTCTTCGGTCTCTTCCCCATTTTTGTCCCTGCAGTACTTTTAAACAGAAATAATTCTGGGCCAGAAATTGTGACTGTGGGTTGGTAACCCCATCCCTCCACTTGAGGCCCTGCCTAGCTTCTGGAGGTGGACTCTACAAGTTCCTTCTCTCCACTGTTGGGCATTTGGCTAAGGTCACCCCCATTAAGTCCTGAGAGTCTGCCTCTCACCTCCCAGGTCTCTGGGACTTTCTAGAGGGATCCCTGCACCTCTCAACCCCCAAAGAGGCTGCACATTTCCATCCATTCTGCTGGCCCTCTGGTCTTCTCCTCTTTTCCTTCTCCCCATACCTTACCCTGTCCCCCTTTCCCCTCCCCTCTCTCTCACCTGGCCCCTCCCTCTCTCTGCCTTCTGTGAACATTTCGTTCCTTCCCTGCCTTCCTTCCACTCCCCTTTCCCTTTCTTTGTATATATTTATGCATGTGAAGGGACATGTGCGTGTGTTTAGGCCAGAGGACAGCCTCAGCTGTCAGCTGCCATTCTTTAGGTGTCACCCACACTGAGTTCTAAGAAGGTAGTTTTTGATGGCTTGGAACTTGTCAGGAAGGTGAGTCTGGTTGGCTAGTGAGCCTCGGGGTGCCATTTATCTTTGCCTCCCCTGTACTGGGATTGCATGACTATGCCATCTGCCTATTTTCTTTTTAATGTGGACTCTGAGGGTGTAGTTCATGTCAACATTCCTGAGAGGCACGCCGCTTCTTGAATGTGCTTCCCAGACTCCACATTTTCTTTCTGTTTTTTCTCTGGCTTCCTGCTTCTCTCTTCTCATAAGTATCACCTGGACCATATCAGTTCCCTTCTTTGGTAGATATTGAACTCAGGTTTTAGTTTTTCAACTCTCTCAGAAGCAGCCTCCTGACATCTTTCTTTGTGGAGAGTAGCACCTGGGAGCCACCCTTGTCCTTGAAGCTCTAACATTTGACTGCATGGGACTCCCCTTCCATCTTCCAAGCACTAACTGTTCCAAACCCTTCCGTTTTTATTGCCCATCTCTAGAGGTAGGAGTTACCATCATTGTACCTTTGTGATTCTTACATTCTTTTATCTGTTTACATAATACAACTGTATACCTAAGTGATGTTATTTGGTGTTTTTTTCTAATGCTGTTTCAGCTTTGTTTCTTCCTTCCTTCCTTCCTTCCTCCCTCCCTCCCTCTCTTTCTTTCTCTCTCTCTCTCTTTCTGTCTTTCTTTCTTTCTTTCTTTCTTTCTTTTTTTCTTTCTCCCTTTTTTTTTTCACTCTTCCCAACAACACCCTTGGCAGCCTTCACCACCTTCAAAGTGTTAGCGATGAGAATTACTTGGGGAAAGAGAAAGGCTACACCCCATTCAGACACAGACTGTAAACAATCACAGCTTGACCGGTGGCATGCTGGGTAAATGGCTGAGGCTCAGATGTGATGTCATTAACTATAATAAAACAGTAGAATGTGACACAAAAGTGTTTTTAGGAATCATAAGGTCATAATGATCAAATAACAAGAAAGAACTTATAGATAAATGGATCTAAGGAAAATAAGACAACATTCAGCCAGAAATGTTGAATAATTACCAAAGAGGCTCATGAATCAAGGAATCTGTGAAAACAGCCACATGTCTAGCATGCAGCCAGAAAACGAAACGTCCTGTAGAGGGCAGGGCTGAGCACTGATAAAACAATCGTGAAATCTGTCCTGTCAAGATTATGTGAGTCCTGAGCTAGCTGATGGTAAGGACTAACTATTGTTTAATTGCACCATCTCTAAGCATGTAGTGTGCCATCAAGTGTTTTGTTAGGCACATATGGGTATGCAAAGTCTTTTCACATTTAATGTACACATGGAAGTATGGTCTTGTCACATTTCATGCTCAAGAAGTCATGCCGCCATCTTGGAATGAAGCAATTGATGTTTACAGAGGTTAGCAATTGCCCAGGGTGTCTCAGCAGCTAAAGGCAGAGCCAAGGTTAGAGACTTGCACAGCCTGATGCCATAACCTTGCTCTTTCCACCACCTCCAGCTCCTCTCTCCCTTCGCTGCTCTTCGTAATGTTCTCTTATTGACTTATGAGTTCCTCACTATGTTCTGTAGATTGCTATGGTTTTAAATTAAACTATTGACTCCAACACAGAGCGAGCAGCAGAGTCTCTGACATACTCTTATAGCTCATGAATGGAACTTGGAGGAAGGCAGCCGATGGAGCTGAGGCAGGAAATAAGATCATGGCCTAGTCTGTGGGCAGAACAGGAGTGGCCTCAGCCTGAGCCTTCTTTAAATCGTCTGTCTTCTCTGTTGTTTTGGTTTTTCTGTGCATGTGCCTCTGAGGCTGGTAACCTACCGTTCTGGGGTTAACCTCTGGTTTGGCCCTTAACAGAGAAAACCACTTTCATCAGAATCACTGTCACAAAAAGCTTTTAGCTGTTTAAACACACACAGTGGCCTTTGATTGACCTTCCCCTTAGTTTTAAAAATAGCTTACATTTAGTTTTACATTTATATTTGGTGTACAAGAAAAGTCCAACCACAGCCAAAGGGCCAAGACAGAAGGAGCCCTGCCCCATGCTTGCAGCTACGAGTACCAACTACTGCTGTTGCTCCTGTAACTATCCTGGTTCTGGGCGATACATATGGTGTTCAAATCCAAAGCAGGAGCTGTCGCAGGGAGGGTTCAATTCCTAACCACCAACCTTTGCTTCCAGTTTATAGCATGGAATGGAAAATTGAGTGGGCTGAGGAGAGCAAGGTGGGAACTCTGGGAAGGTCAAGGTCTAGCTTCTGACTCGACAGTACTGGTAAGGATGGATGTGACATGTGCTCGGAACTTTGGGCTAAGATTTGATTCTCTATGTGGGTCCCTCTGAGAATTATAGTGCTATGTGGAAGACTGCCAGAGAAGCAATTAAAACTGGAATAACGTCAATTAGAGAACAGGAGGCTCAGTATTGTCTGTTAGTACACGGAGATGCTGGAGCAGAGGTAAGAAGATCTTTGGCCATTAATCACCATTTTCAGAGAATCTGACCTTATTAGTAAAAGCTTCTCCAGTGGTTGGAATTAAAAACAGTAGAGAGAAATTTCTGAAAACATATAAAACCTCCTTTCAGTAGCTCTCGTAGGCTGGATGAGCTGATCTTCACTCGCTAACCATGGATCCCTTATATTGTGAAAGCTACAATCTTTTGTGCAAGCCTTTTTACAGCCAAGGGGGCTGTGTGACCCAGTTGTAGCCAACGAAGTACAAGTGGAGCTGGGTTGTTTCCACTTATTCCCTTCCTCCTTTCCTTCCTGCTGGGATGCAGAGATGAAGCTGGTGAACCCCAAAGCAATAACGATGAGGACAAAAGCCCATGGACTGATGGCAGCAGAAGGAAAGACGAATGGATCTCTAAAGACACCACTGGCAAGTCACTCCTCCATGGTTGACAACTGAGCTGCTTTAAGTGTTTATCTGCCTATGTGGAAGTGCACTATGCACGCGATTGTCTCTGTTGGAGGCCAGACACTGTCTGATCCTGTGGAACTGATTTACATTTAACTATGTGGAGTTACAGATGGGTTAGAGCCACCATGTGGGTGCCGGGAACCAAACTCTGGTCCTGTGCAAGAGCAGCCCGTTCTCTTAACCACCGGGCATCTCGGCAGCCCCAGCTTAGCTGCTTTTAATGTGAGAAGATGCCCCGTTTAAACACGCTTAATTTGAAGTGTTTAGTTTTCAGTTACTTGTAGCCAGAAATGTTCCCAAGCTCCTGGTATCTGAGCTTAATATTTATACGAGTGTACGAGATGGAGGTGCGCATGTTTTTCTCAGTTTCTGACTGACTCAACTGAGCGGCTGATAACGCATGCTCGGCTGCCTGTTTTCCTGCGTGCTGTCAGTGTGATGCCAGGTCTGCAAACAAAACCCAGAAGTGTCAGGTTCTTGGCAAGTTTCACGGATGCAGGGCTGTAGTCCTACAATCAATAAAGGAGGGAGATCCTGTGTGGAGCAGAGGAACGAGGAGGGAGACTCCTGAAGTTAAGAGCAGGCTTGGTGTTCAAAAATCAGGCTTCCTGGTCTCTGGAGGGACTGTGAATCACTGCTCACCTCTTGTGTGCATCAAGATCTGATTTAATGAGGAATGTGGATGGGATTTCCTCTACAAAATCTTGCGTACACTATTACAGCTACCCATTTCAATGAGAGATGCAGTCTCTAGCATTAGGAGTCCTAACTGCTTTTGTGCAGCCAAAATTTCTTCAAACTGTTTATCGCTTTGTTCTTATCCTGGGTACGATATCTGTATGAATCTGTATGAATCCACGCCCTCTCTCTCTCACATACATACACAAATATGCTCACACGTGTATGCAATTCCTCATTTTTTTTTTTTTTTGAGGTGTAATTCCTTATTCTAGTGTGGTGGTTCCCAATTAGACATAGTTTGTCACTTTCTTCATTTGGGGGCATTTGGCAATGACTGGACCTAGTTTTGGTTGTCACAGTTCTGGGCAGTCCACAGTTAAAAGTTAGGGATTCTGCCTAACCTAGACTTCACAGGGCAGCTCCCTGCCTTCATTTCAGCAAATAACTGTCTGGTATCCCATATGCCCAAATGTCAGGAGTGCTGCAGTCAGACAGAAGCCCGCTGTGGCTGTTCCGTTCCCTGCATCTACATCCGGTCCTCACAGAATACAACTGTTTGCCTCGTGGCTGTGAGCTCCGCTCGCACCTACATTCATTGCAGCGAACTTTCCTCAGAAATTATCCGGAAGTCTGCGGAATGTCCAAGCTAAAATAAGGTCTGAGGATCATGAAAGCACACAGCAAGAGCAGAGGATGCAGGACTGACCTGCGTGAGAGCTAGGACGGACTTGCTGTGGACAACAGGGGACAACCAGCCTTGGACGGATTTCCTGTGCACCCCAGGGGACAACCAGCCTTCCGCTTTGACATTTTTTTTTTTTTTTTAATTTTTATTTTAGATATTTTCTTTATTTACATGTAAATTTCTCCTTTCCCAGTTTCCCCTCCAAAAAACAAAGAAACAAACAAAAACAACAAAAACAAACCCCTGTTGCCTCCCACTTCCCCATGTCTGCCACCCCGCCCTCTCCCACTTTCTGGCCCTGGCATTCCCCTACACTGGGGCACCGAACCCTCACAGGGCCGAGGTCCTCTCCTCCCATTGCTGATCAAATTTGCAATCCTCTACTATACACATGCTGTCAGAACCATCAGACACCTTAGAAGCACGGTTCACTTTCCCTTGGCCAGGCTGTCAGCTCTTGAAGACCAAGACTCCACTTGCCCTCGCCTCCTGGTCACCGGAGTGTGTAGGTTATTAGTGCATCGCTGTTGTAAGCGTGAGGCAGACAGAACACAATACTGCTTCCTGAATGAACTCTGACTTGTCCAGCAGGAACTCTAGCCAAGGGGGAATTGTAAGTCAGAAGAGAAGAATGTGAGTTATGTACTATCATTTCCACATATTTCACTAAAATGGTCCTAAGATGGAAACTAAATTATTTATTTGAATTATAAATTGCCTATTGTAAGAAAATATATTTTGAGGTGAGATAATTTCCTTTTTTATTGAGACTTTTGGGTAGAGGAGTCAGGTGTTGATTTCTTTCTTCTCTTTCATAAATTTTAACAAATTTGAAGAAAATAAAAGCATGACATACCAAATACGAGCTGAATATTTTCTTCTGTTATTTCCTAGGTTGGGCACCAGCAGTACCTTGCCTGAGAACTAACCTCAATCTTACTGTGTTTGTACTGTGTGTTTGTGTGCTGGTTTTATTTATGTAAACTACCTATAAAATATTCTTTCTGGAATAAAAACAATCAGGATTAATAAAGAAGCTACAGCTCGATGGCAGTGCACTTGCCTAGCATGCGTGTTGTCATGGGTTCAATCCTTAGTACTGAAAAAAATCAGCATTAATAAAACAAAATCTCTTGTTACATTCAGCTTAAGTATTTTCCATATGGAATTTTTTTAGCTTCTAAAATCTAAGATTAGAGAGAAGATCTTTTTCTATAATAATTTGTAAAAGTAGTGTATGAAAAACTAGTTAAAAGGGAAGTATTATTTTTGACATATGTATTTTGCTTAATGAATAGCTAATGTTTGCTTTTCTTGGAGAAATTTCTAGTGATTACTTTTTGAAATACATTCAGATGAAAATGGAACAAATTTATCGGGATAATTGCAAATTTTTCTGCATGCGTTATAGGACAACTTTCATTTTTGTTTTAAGATACAAATTCAAAATAATGAAAATTTGCTGCTGCCCAGTGAACTTCAGAGCCTTCAGGGCAGTTTCCATAAGACACAACAATAGGCTGCTTATTTCATCTGTCATCTTGTCAATTCTAATCACGTATTTATTTCCTGTGTGCGAGGCAGTCTTCCAAATGTGTTTATTGCTAGAGTCCTATTTGCTTGTATAATTTTTCTGTTGTTGTTTTTTTTTTTTTCCTTTTGAGATAGGACCTCATATAGCCAGGACTGGCCTTGAACTTCCGAGGATGACTTTGAATTTCTGATTCTCCTGTCTTCACTTTCCATGGATTATGGGCATGCACCACCATATTTATTTCTAATATTTTTGTGAGTCTGTTTGTGTGTATGTGTATGTATGTGTGTACATGTAGGTGTGTATGTACATATATGTGTGTATATGTGTATGTATGTGTGTGTGTGCATATATACATGCATGTATGTGAGAAGCAAGTGCTATCACCCACCGAGATTTTTCCAGCCTCAAAATCTTCCTTTTTAAACCAAAAGAGAGTTCATTCTTTGACCCCGTTGACAGTGTGAATCACAGTGGAGAACATTATGTTAAATAGAACACACCAGATATATGGAAACAAATATTGTATGATCTCATTTGGAAAAGTTAAAATGCATAGAAACAGGTATGTGTGTATGTGTGTGTGTGTGTGTGTCTTTACAAGTAGTCTAAAGTGGGGGAGATAAATATTGTAAAAAAATATAAAGTTGCAATTACAAGTTTTGAAGGCCTCATGTATAGCATGGTGATTCCAGGTAATAATAATATATTGCATGCTGGAAATACAAGAATCATTCTTCAGAATCATTCTTCAGTTAAACCAAACCTTAGTTGACCTCTCCCACAAGTTCTGAGCCACCACTGCCCCAGCACATCTTGAAGGAAGGCTAGCTTGTAGGTAGAGGGTTTTAGGGCTTGCTAGGCGCTCAGGCTTCTCTCTCTGTAGTCTGGAGAATGCCTCCTCTTGCCAAAGAGACTAGAATGTAGGGATGAAGGCTACAAGCTAGCACAACTCGGCCTTTCCATGTTCAATGAGCTGTATGGAAGTGTCCTTGACAGTAGGGTCACACTGTCAGTTTTAAGAGAACAACCTTCTTGAGAGCCATGCCACAAGGGGGAGCAAATGCCCTAAACTGCCTGGCTGGCCAGCATCTGGAAACTGGATGACTAAGAGACCTAGGGTAGAACCAAACGGGACTGGAAAAACACATCAAGGAAATGATTCCTTATGACCTTCTGCTATGCTTGGATCACTGCCTTACTCCATTGTCATCAGAGGGGTTTCCTCCAACAGCAGATGGGAATGATGCAGAGACCCACAGCGAGACATTATGCTGAGAGAGATTCCAAATGGGAGGTCTTCATAAAGCTATTCTTCTCAGAGATCATGGAACCCCATGGTAAAGGGGGAGGAAACTCTGTAGGGGTCAAAGGGAGGGGATGGAGGACATCAGGAGAACATGGCCCACTGAATCAACGAATCAACTAAGCAGTGTTCACACGGGCTCACAGAGGCTCATTGGCAATCACAGGGCCTGCATGGGTCTATACCAGGTCCTTTGTGTATGTTATTGTAGAATAATTTTAATCCAGCAACATGGCTGCTCTGGCGAGGGATTATATATCCAAAGACCTATGTCTGTGTGATCCAGCTGGAATGCAGACATGCCCTTTAATACCTCTGGCTGGAATACAGACAGGCCCTTAGTCCACAGCTTTAGGGTCAAATTAGTTTGTAAAAGGAGGCAGCCATGTATGAAAGTGACTTCTAGTTGGGGACTGATACCGTGATGAATCAGAGAAAGATTTGACTGCATGAGTCAGAGATAGGATATGCACACATCCTATCAGGCAATGCAGTGTTGTTCTTGTAGTCAGTGTAGCCAGTAGAGTTTAGTTTTTGGAATTTCGAGGCAGTTTTTCTAATCAGAACAATTCACTGGGAAGCTGAGAGAAGCCATTTTGAATCAGTAGGCTTGAAGAGGAGTTTTGAGTCAGAACAACTGAGTTGAACCAGTTAGCCAGAGTTCAGAAAGAGCTAGAAAGGGTGACTTTATTCAGGAGTATGACAATTATATCAGGTGAATAAAATTACATTTATGACATAAAATTTATGTTATGACTGTTAGATTGGTGTTTTTGTGAGACTCCTAAGAGTGGGTATGTCTCTATCTTTGGCTCTCTTGCTTGATATTGAGACTTCTTTCCTCCTACTGGGTTGCCTTATCCAGCCTAGTGTTCTACATTTTCTTATTGTATCTTGAATTTTCTTGTCTGGCTATTGTCTTTTGGAAGGCTGCTCTTTTCTGAAGAAGAAACAGAAGTGGGGCACAAATCTGGGGAAGATGGACAGTGGGAGGCTAAGAGATGTGGAAGGAGGAAAAATTGTGGTTGGGATTCATTATACAGGAGAAGAATCTATTTTCAATAAATAAAAGAAAAAAATAAATAGAATAGATTTTCAAGGTTATCACAAAATGTGAGTCAGGTCATGGATATATTAATTAGCTTGATTGTGTCAATTATTTCAATCAATCATCTGTTTATCATCTATATATCATCTATCAGTCATTGATCTACATATCTATGAATCTATTACTATCATATCATATCTATCTATCTATCTATCTATCTATCTATCTATGTATCATCTATCTATCCATTTGTATCATCTACCTATCACCTAAGAACTGCACATTCTGAATATATACGATTCATTTTTAAGTGATGCTCCTCAAGCAAACTAGAAAACATGCTCTTCAAAATCACCTTAGAGTTTTGAAAGTGGATAGAAAAATTGGTGAGTCACAGAGCATTCATGCTGAGTACACATTAAAGTGAATTTGTTGGAATATGTGTTAGAAACCTTCTGATGTCATTACAATTGGCATTTGTGGGGAGGCATGGGGTTGGGTTTGGGGAAAGGTAAGGTAGGGAGGAGAAACTGGAGGAAGGAGAAGGAGGGGAAACTGTGGTCAGGAAGAAATATATGAGAGAAGAATTAACATTTAAAAGAATTGGGGAAAAGGAGAGAGGTGCTGGAGAGATGATTCAGTGGTTAAGAGCACTGGATGTTCTTCGAGAGGACCTGGGTTCAATTTTTAGCAACCACATGCCAACTCACAAATATCTGTAACTCCAGCTCAGATATTTGACACCCTCTGACACCCTCATACAGCTCCAGGGGGTCTGACACCCTCATACAGATATGCATGTAGGCAAAACACCAATGCACATAAATAAAAATAAATGCATCATGAAAAGAAAACGTTGGCATCCTTCGTATAAAAGCTAGTCTCTGCACCTTTGCAGTTTTCTGGCAGGTGTAGAAAGAACATCGAAGGCTGCTACTTGCTGGAGTGCACTCAGGTCTAGAGTCCTGCGCAGACATTTCATCTGGGGAGAAGCTGTCTCAGCATTCAAAGGACTTCTGGGTAGTTTCAGCATTTAGCACTCATCTCCATAATTCATTAACGAGATAGTGAGAACATTTAAAATGTTAGCTTTATAAAAATAAAGAGCAGCAAAACCACAAAAATCACAATGTGTCTTGATTTGAAAACCATGTCAAATTATAAGCACTCATTCTATGCCTTTAAAATACTGCTATTCTTAATCCTATTAGTGGGAGAATCTTGTTTTGACTCAGTCTAAGAACTGAAGCAGATCATTCTGCTTTCCTTAATTAAGAGGAAGTCATTTTGCAATGAGTTGTTTTGTGAATGTCAGTGTGACATGTCCTTGTTGCATGTCTAGCATGGCAGAGTTGCGACCAAGCACTCAGGTGGTTTGACACAGTAATGTCTCTGGAGAACAACACGAACACTCTGTGCATTTGTTCTGGTTCCTGGAAAAGATTTCTTTCAATAATACCATTTTACTGAAGGACATCATCTTTTGTCTTGAAAAGCTGTCAGTCTTAGGATCCTAGCTGAGTTCCTAACAATGCTTGATGACATCTAGGGGATTCACAGAGAAGACCCAGATGGGAAATGGGTGCAGAGAAGTGACATAAACAAGAAAATTAGAGAAGCACATTTCCCCACAAACTGCGCATCTGCTCAGAATGACACATAACAGACTGGATGTGTCATTCTCAAAGACATATTTCTTTTCCAGCAACCAGGGTCATGGTGTTGCTTGTGAATTGATTTTAGAAAAGATAACTTTATTATACTTTTAAAATTGTGACACAACATTCATACATGCATATTTATGAAATATGGCATGACAATTCCATGCATGTATACAACGTGGCACTCCAACATGTCAAATACATGTCAAATAAAGCTAACAAATGCTTTTACCTCCTCAAATAACCATTTCTCTGCATTGGGACTCTTCACACACTTCCTCACATGAAATATATCATAAATTTTGGAGACAGCAGTTGCCTAATTGCTGTAGGAAACTAGAACCCATTTCTTCTGTTTTTGTGTACTTTGGTGCTTTTGTTGTAATTCTTTCTCTTGCTCCTCCCTGCTGTGTTCCAGCCTAGTGACTGTGCTTAACTACTTTCACCTGTGAGATCAGCTTTTGACTTTCTTGTAGAATGAGAGCCTCTGGTATTTTTGTTTTGATATCTGGTCTCCCCTCACTTTATATGTGTATTGACTCAGATCATTTATTGGCTATTGAAAATTGTGTTGCACAGGAGTGGAGGTATATATTAAACATAAGGACACTTATTTCTTCTGATACCCCAATCATGAGTTAGTTCCATTGTATTATATTTACCATGAGTGTCATACTAACTTATATTTGTATGAACTGTGTAAGAGATCTTCTTTCTCATCATCCCCACCTGAATTTTCATTTTCCTTTGGTCTTTTTGGTGGTTGCTCTTCTACCTGGGTTGAGGATATATCTCATTTTACCTCATTGTGATTATGGATGTGTAAGTCCAATGGTTAGTGATGTTGAACATTTGTGTGTATACTCATTGGCCACTTGTATGTCTTCTTTTGGGTAATGTCTTTTTAGATCCTTTCTCTACTCTTCAACCATATTTCTGTTTGTTTGTTTGTTTGTTTCAAGACAGGGTTTCTCTGTGTAGCTAGCTCTCTGGCTGTCCTGGAACTCACTCTGTAGACCAGGCTGGCCTCGAACTCAGAAATCCGCCTGCCTCTGCCTCCCAAGGGCTGGGATTAAAGGCGTGCGCCACCACCGCCCGGCTTCAACCATATTTCTAAAAATGTTTGGGTTGTGTGAATTATGTACTCTGGATAGCAACCCCATGCAATATTAATAATTTGCAAATATTTTCTTCCATCTTGATTCTGTTGACTGTGCACAACCTTCTTAAATTTGTTTAGTTTTGCTATTGCTGTCAGTGGCTTTAGGGTCCCTGCTAAAAACCTGTGGCTCCCTCCATGTTTTAAAATGTTTCCTTTGAGTTTTGTTGTAATAATTTTATAACATTTTTTTAAAACTACATTGAGCTTATTTTTGTGAATGGTGTAAGATGGAGATTTAGTTTCATTCTTGTCTTCTTTTCTTATAAATCCATTCTTACTCCCAACAATTTGTTAAAAAGAACATTCTTTCTTTAACATATCCTATTGTGGCCTTTGTCAAAAATAACTTGGCATAAAAACATGACTTATTTTCTAGGATCTTCATTCTGTTCTATGGTTCTATAATTCAGTTTTTATGCCAATACCAATGTTATTATAGCTTGATAGTAAAACATTAAGAAAATGAACATACTCATCAGGTGATTGTTTTAATGATAGGAAATTCAGGAAGCTATGGAACAGAGCTTAGAGAGAACCCAGGATGACCTTATTTATCTCCCCTTCTTGAGACAGAGGACATTGGATGGCATATTTTCCCCAAGCCTTGGCAGAGATATTGTTCAGTGATAAATCACATGTGACCTGAGTCATGTCTGGAAACCGCAAGGTCAGCATGTCTGTTGAGCTTTCTTCTGAGACTGTCAACATTTTCTATCAAATTATGGAATTTTCAATATCCAGATGAATTTGATGTCAATTTCTATTTTCTCTAGATTTTTGATATTTTGAATTTGTGAAAAGTTATGTAATCTAATTGTTTTAGAACTCAGCAAGAATTTTAAATACACTGATAAAATCCAAGTTCTTTGGTTCAGAGTGTTCAGGCTCAGGGATGTACAAAAAGGCTTAAGAATCATTTCAGAAGTTGGGGTGGGAGGCTGTGAGAGCTAGAGATGGAGGATGATTCTAAGGAAACATTTCCAGTCTCAACAGGGCTATTGCACATATCTATTCACAGCAGTTGTAACAGCATGCATAAGAGTGTGCAGTCTCAAGCTAGACCAAATCTCAGCATGGAGGGAGGAGGTGTGCATGAAGTCCCTCCCGTATCTAAGGATCAATTGATAGCTATTAGGAGAGGGAGAATTAGTTTTCCTTACAGATGTTGTCCTTGGTAGGTCAACTGGTCAACCTTGCTCTAGTGGAAGGCTGCACAAATTGAATTTGATGGTTAAAGCAAACACACACACACACACACACACACACACACACACACAAGAAGACACAAAATTGGATGAATAGGGAATGTGGGGTTGATCTGGGAAGAATTCAGGAAGAGGTAAACATGATCAAAGTACATTGATCAAAATTCTTAAAGAACTACTAAAAGAATTCCAAAAGAGAAGCAATTGAATAAGTGTAAGAAGAATCTGTCAGTGCTGAAATCTCATTGTATTGTAACCCTCATTCAGGGCTACAAGAAAACAGAAAGGAAAGTAACAGTTTCAGTACATGAAGTAGGCAAATTCAATCTATATGGATAAACCAGAATGCAGACAACTTGTGTTGCATACCAAGTATAAATACTATGCTTTCCAAGTCATCAGAGGTAGTCTTGGAAACAGTGTTATAAATGAGCCATTGTCAATATTGCATATTATCAATTCACAGATGGATACACAAAATCTGAGAATGATGACTTGTATAAAGACAGATGGCTTAGAAGCCATGGTTTGGATGCCCATCAGACAGACATAGATATGCCAACTCCTCTAGGGAGCTTAGGTAAGAATCCCTATCCAGTTTAGACTGGTTCCTATTTAGAGGCACTGAAGAAAGCTATTTCAAAACCAACAAAATTTATAATAGAGCAATGGAGAGTGGGGGAAGAGATAAGTGAGAAATAAGGCCTTGAAGTAAAAACCTGACAGCCACTGTACTGGTTAGATTTTTTTCTTTTCTCAAGTTGACATGGCTAGAGTTATCTGAGAGTAGGGAACCTCTAAATCAACTGAGCAAAGCATCTATGAACTCACAGGGACAGAAGCAGCAAGTACAGAGCCTACCCAGGTCTAGACCACCTCCTCTGTGTGTCCACCACACCTTTCAGCAAGTACAGAGCCTACCCAGGTCTAGACCACCTCCTCTGAATGTCTACCGTACCTTTCAGTTTAGTACTTTTATGGGACTCCTGAATGTGTGAATAAGTGGGTCTCTGGTTCTTGTGCCTTCTCTCCTGGGGCTCTTGTCCCTCTGTTGGTTTGCCATCTCCAACTTAGATGCGATGGTTTTTGTTTCATCTCATTATATTTTATTTTGTTGTTACAAAAAGAATGGAAAAAATTAAAAACTAGAAATACAAGGAAACATGCCTTTAGAAGATTGGACTGGTGAAGGGGGTGGGGCAAGAGGAGCTGTGGGAGGGGAGTCTGGGAGGAGAGGGGGTCTGGATATGTAAAATGAATAAATAAATAAATTAAAATAATAATAATAATAAGATGATGATTGGACTGTAGGCAGGTCTGAAGTTCATTTTCTTAATTGGTGATTGTTGTGGAAGGCCCCAGAACATTGTGGGCGGTGCCACCCCTGGGCTGCTGGTCTTGGGTGCTATAAGAAAGCAGGCTGAGCAAGCCCGGATGAGCAAGCTGGTAAGCAGCACTCTCCATGGACTCTGCATCAGCTCCTGCCCTCAGGTTCTTGTGTGCTTCAGTTTCTGCCCTTCATTCCCTCAGTGGTAGACTGTTATCTTGAAGCATAAAATGAAATAAACCCATTCTTCTCCACATTTATTTTGGTAATTGTATTTCATTCCAGCAGTAGAAATTCTAAGAAATTCTAACCTGTGACCGTCCTCCAGCCAGGAACTGGTTCTCACACCTTGCCTTGCCACAAATAGCCAGGCCCCTCTCCAAGTACCTGCTACGCCTCCAGAGACCTGAGATGAAGATGCTGATTGGGCTGCAAGATGCTGACGGACTAGGGGAGGGATTTCTGCCTACCTGCTTGAAACAGAATCAGTTGAATACAGATGGAGGACTGAAAGCCCACCATAGCTTGGTCCCATTTTTTTTTAACTCTCTCTCACCGTCAGGTTCGCCTTTATTTCTTTAGGTTCCTACTTCTCTTCCAGAAAATCCGTTCGTATTTAACTACAGGAAACAACAGTAACCAAAATCACCCATCCAGAAAAATAACAGTGCTGTTGTCAAATGAAGCCTTAGTTAAAGCTGGAAAGATAGAGGAGCGATCCCACACATGCAGAGGAAGAGGAACGCACCCCACAGGAGGTGGAGCTTAAGCACCTTTGACCTTGGAGCCTGGCTCTCCCCTCCCAGGACTGTGCCCTAGAAAGTGACAACAATGATTCAATAGTTAGCATTATTATTAAAAGCATTATTATTAAAAATTGTACTTATTTTAATTTTTCTATGGTTGGAAGCCACTAACATAGGAATAAGAGTTAGGAGAAAAATATTCTTCATTAGGTCATGTACTCCTTTTGGATGGGAAGTTGCCGCATGACCATATGTTTTGGGTTTGTTAACACCCATTAATGTAATTTCATTTACATGTGGTTTTCCAAATTACTCAACATTCATAGTCAGCCTTCACCCAGTGCTTCATGTAAGTCATGTGGTAGAAACTAAAATAATCCTTGACAATAACCATAACCACAAACAATGATGGGATATGTTTACTTTGTATGACAATGCTTCCTTGAATATATGTCACCTCCTGTATATTCTGTCCACCTTAGAAAATGAAAGTTTATCATTCTTTATGAAATGGTCAGTTTGCTTAAAGTACCTAAGAGATTCACCAATTAAAAATATGACCAGAAGATCAGTACAGGTTCTAACTATATTCTAAGTATTATCTTTATATCACAGGCAGTTAAGACTGTGGAAGAAAGAGAAAGAGAGAGAGAGAGAAAGAGAGAGAGAGAAAGAGAGAGAGAGAGAAAGAGAGAGAGAGAGAGAGAGAGAGAGAGAGAGAGAGAAAGAGAGAGAGAAAGAAAGAGAGAGAGAGAGAAAGAGAGAGAGAACCTTTTCAAGCATGAGCCTCTAAGTTGATTACTCAGTACAAAGTGGTCAGCCCTAAAACCATACATACACCAACAAAAAAACAAATTCACTAGGTTGCATTTTTATACTTGTGCATTATATTATATATATTTTTATATATTATAAAATATATGTTATATGCAATAATAATAAACAAAGATTTGAGAATGAGGGAAAGCATTGGAGAGGTCAAAGGGAGGAAATATGGCAGGAGCCAGAGGGAGGAAACTGTAGGAGAAAAGTAGTATAATTATGTTTTAATTAAAATGTATTTAAAATAAAAATCTGAGTAGCGTGTCAGAAACACTGCATAAACAAATGTACATTTATAAACACTGTGCATTCATAAGGGAACCTGCTCTGTTTTATCTGGAAAACACTGTTTTCTTGAAGTTATTTACCACCCTTGGCTCTCGCAATCATTAGTTCTCCTCTTCCTGATGATCCCAAGCCGAGGGAGGGAGGGAGGTGGTAGAGGAGGAACATGAGGAGTGGGTTGGGTGGAGGAGGAACATGAGGAGTGGGTTGGGTGGCTAGGGAGAAATCTGACCCAGGAGGCACACTACTGGTCTGTCTTCTTCCAGAACACATGCTTTGTGATTGTGTACTTCCTTCTCATGCTGTTCAAGGTGGACATTAATGAATGTAGTATAACTACAATACCTGAGGTCAAGAACCAAAGGAAAGCAGGAAAGTCCTTCCACAGTCTCACTCAAGCTTACTTTCTTAGTTTCAAAGAGGAAACAGAGACTCAAGTTACAATTTACTGTCTATAAAGCAGAATAGAGAATGAGATTTAGGTCTGATCCCTTCAAACATCAGCCACAAAATGGACACTAAATGAGAGGGAATGGATGTGGTTCAATAGTGATGCTTTGTGTGTCAAGCTGACAAGTCAATTGTGGGCCAATTGTGCTGGCTAGTTTTATTTCAACTAAACACATGCTAAATTCATCTGAGAAGAGGGAAACTCTATTAAGAAAATTCTCCCATAAGATGGGGCTGTAGGCTAGCCTGTAGGAAAGTTTTTCTTTCTTTTTGTTTTTTCATTAATTATTTTATTTATTCACTTTACCTCCCAGTCGAAGCCATCTCCTCTCTCTCCTCCCAGTCAGTCCCACCCTCACACTCCTTCTCCCATCACTACTCCCTCTACTTCTCCTTGGAGAAGGGAGAAGGGAAGGTTACCTATGGGTATGAATCTGCTGTGGGGCATTTTCTTAATTAGTGATTGATGGGAAGGTACAGCCCCTTGTGGGTCATGCCATGCCTGAGATTGTAGTCCTGTGTTCTGTAAGAAAGTAAGCCAGTAAGCAGTACCCCTCCATGGCTTCTGTATCAGCTCCTGCCTCCAGGATCCTGCCCTATTTGAGATCCTGCCCTGACTTCTGTTCATGAAAACAATGACTTGGAAATGAAAGACAAATAAATCCTTTCCCCACAAGTTGCTTTGGTCATGGTGTTTTGTCACAGCAATGGTAATCCTAACTAGGACAGACACTATCCTTGATGTCTTAGTGTGTAGCTCTTCTAAATGTTTACATAGAAGAATTCACTTGATCAATAGATACAATCTATCTACTGAGACTGCTAGTCTGCTCAAATAATGATAATTATACCTGCTACCACATAGCAACCATAGGATAAACTGGATTCAGTTCAAGGTGGTCTTTGTCAACAGCAGGTATAACACTGAGGATAGTGCTAATTAATCTGTTTTCTTCCTAGAATGCAATACCTGTTTGATGTATTAATTTGACTGAGGCAGTGGTGAAGTTTAAGAGTGTATCTGGTCTTTCTCTGCATTTGAATCTCTGATAGTTATATAGTTAAGTCTTAGGCTTGATCCACTAAGTTTTTAAAATTCTCTTTCTTTTGCATAGCATCTCACCATGCTATGCAAAAGCATGGCTTAGGCTGGGTTCAAACTTACTGTGAACCCAGGATGACCTTGAACTCACATTCCTGCTGTTCAGTGCCTCAAGTACTGGGACGACAGTTTGCAGACCACTCTTGGTTCAGGTAATGCTGTCAATCAAATCCAAGGCTCTGTCCATGCTTGGCAACCACTTGACTTGCTGACCCAGCTTTCAGGAGATGCGTTCCTTTCTGACTCTTGAGAAGACTTTGGATCAGTTTGTTACTATTTTATTGAGAATTGTTGCATCTATGTTCACAAGGAATCTTGGTCTATAATTTTCTTTTTCTGGTGGGTCTTTGTGTGGTTTTGGTAACAGGGTAATTGTGGCCATATAAAAAGAATTAGGGAATGTTCCTTAAGTTTCTATTTTGAGGAGTAATTTGAACAGAATTGGCATTAATTCTTCTTTAAGTGTCTGGTACAATTTTGCTCTGAATCTATCTGGTCCCAGATTTTCTTTGGTTGGGAGATTTTTAATGCCTGCTTCTATTTTGCTAGAGTTATATGTCTGTTTAAGTAGCTGATCTTGGTTTAACTTTAGTAAACCAAACATATATCAAAAAATTTATCCATTGCTTTTAAATTTTCCAAGTTGATGATGTAAGGTTTTTCAAGTATGTCCTGATGGTCCTCTAGATTTCCTTGTCTTCCTCTCAGCTCTGATTTCATTAATTTTGATATTTTCTCTTTATTGTTTAGGTAATTCGACAAGGGTTTATAAGTTTTATTGATTTCCTTAAAGGACCAACTCTTCATTTCATTGATTCTTTGTATTGTTTTTATTTTGTTTCTATTTTATTGATTTCAGCTCTGAGTTTGATTATTTCTCATTTACTCCTTTTGGGTTGATTTCTTCTTTTTCTAGAGCTTTCAGGTTTACTATTAAGTTGCTAATATGAGATCTCTCTCTCCTTTTTAAAAAATGTAGGCACTTAATGCTATGAACTTGCTTCTTAGAACTGCTTTCATTTTGTCTCATGGGTTTGGGTATATTGTATTTTTATTTTCATCCAATTCTTAAAAGTTTTTCATGTTTTTCATTTCCATCTGGGTCCACTTTTCCTTTAGTGGTGAGTTGTTTAGTTTCCATGCACCTGTAAATTTTCTGTTGATGTTGACATCCAATTTCACCATCAAACTTCTCATCTTTTGTTGTTCTTCAACATATTTATGATTCCCACTAATAGTTCTCTGAATCCCAAGCCTTCATAATCATTATTATAATCTTAAAAAACTCTTCAGCATATGGAAATCTCCACTGAATTTCTATCCAGCGTGATCCCACTCAGTATTGCTGCCATCTCTCCAGCATCCATAGGCCTAGGGCTCTTATGTCTCCCCTCCTGCCAGTGATGATAGACTGTCAGTAATTCAGTGGTAATATTTTATTTCAGAGTTCTCCTTCTGATCTCCTCTGTTTTTGATGGTTATGGGTTGGGAATGCAAAGACATCAACTTCAATCCTCTCAGTCTTTAATGTAATAGCATTTTTGGGGGGATAGTTTTAGGAATAACAGAGGGGAGAGGCAAGACAAGAAGGACCGGGCAGAGGAAAATGCTCAACCAGGATACAATTTCAAAAGAGTACTTAAATGTCCCATAAATATCTGCAACTGGGCATACTTTCAGAACTGTCCTTCTTGAATGTAAGGAAGCCAGAACAGAATATTCATCCATACCATAGAGAGGAATTGAGGTGGTGCACCATAGTAATCATCACAAGACCAAAAGGATTGATTCATCCATAGCTCTGATGGGGTTTCTGACCCCAGCAAACACACCAAAATTATAGTAATCATTTTTTTTCTTGATGATTTACCCAGACATCACACAGAATTTGCCAGATAATGGGTAAGGATGGCCTGATTATTGAATGGCCTGGACTTTGAGACTAGGCAAATGTTAGGGTTTCTAAAAAAAAGTGGCACAAAATAATTATAATGGTGTCTGACCTGCATTCTTTGATTCTGGAACTGCAGACAAGCACAGCATAGCAGACCTGGCCCTCTTGGTTCTTGGCTCCTTCTCCCTAGCAATGGATTTTGTTTTCTTTTACTCCTCCTTGAGTCCAGTTCCACTAAGTCTTGGATTATATTCTGCCAAAGTTCAGGAGAAAGTTGTGTCCTTCCTTCCTTCCTTCCTTTCCTTCCTTCCTTCCTTCCTTCCTTCCTTCCTTCCTTCCTTCCTTCCTTTCCTTCCTTCCTTCCTTCCTTCCTTCCTTCCTTCCTCCCTTCTTCCCTCCTTCCCTTTTCTGTCTCTGTCTCTCTCTGTCTCTGTCTCTCTCTGTCTCTGTCTCTGTCTCTCTCTCTCTCTCTCTCTCTCTTTCTCTCTCTCTCTCCTTTATAAACAATGGACATATTGATCACAGTATCTGAGCTAAGATTAGTCACTTGAATGGTTAGTGACACTAACTCATGGTCCTTCCTTATTTTCATGGGTGGATATTGTTTTAAGACACTGTTTTTATTAGATTTTTGGAGATTCATACAACATTTTTTTATCACATTTACCTCTGCTTCCCCTTTTATCTGCCCCCAGATCTACCCCACTTCCCTCTCCTCACTAACATAATGTTGTCTTGTTTTTGACAATAGCTCCTTGCCTGTTCATCCCGTATAGTCTTAGGTGTGGCGCCATCCACTTGAGAAGGTTGACCTACCAGGGGCCACATTCTGAAATAGAACTGACTCTTCCTACCCCGGAAGCCATCAGTAGTAACACCTCTTCAGTTATGGATGGGGGTTTGTTAGTTCTTTCTCCTTTTGGGTTGAGTGTTGACTGGCTTGGTTTTCTGCACTTCAACCCAGGTGCTCTGAGCCATGTGTGTGGCAGTCTCATGCCCAGGGGACACTGTTTTGTCCTGCCTCTCCATGACCTCTGGCTCTTACAACATTTACAGCATTTGAGCCTTCAGGAGAGGGTGTTGTTGTTGTGCCATTTATAGATAAGCACTCACTGACTCTAATTATCTGGTCTTTAACAAGTTGAGAGTTTCTGTGGTAGTTACTATCCATTGCACAAAGAATTTTTTTTCTG
Organism: Mastomys coucha; assembly: GCF_008632895.1. NCBI lineage: Eukaryota > Metazoa > Chordata > Mammalia > Rodentia > Muridae > Mastomys > Mastomys coucha. Next base: position 184,074,335 of record NW_022196904.1, on the reverse strand, counting down.
ATGAGTTTTGAGAGTTACACTAACTATGGGTAGAGGGATACAAACTTATTAGACAGTTTAATATCATATCGATCTTGCAGAATGATGTTGTCGGTTCACCGTTGGGGCCTGCAAGTTCTTTAAACATGGGCTCTTGGCCAGATTTATTATACTACACGTATTTCCTTCCATGGAGTGGGTCTTAAATCCAATAAGAAAGGAGTTGGCTACCCTCATGACATTTATGTTCTTCTTTACTCATGGGCACATCTGTCTACAGTGATCACTATTGTAGCGCCCAGCATTCACAACTGAATGAGTTGTTGACTCACTTCTCTCCATCAACCTGCATGGTACCTTTCAGTATGAAAGCTAGCTGGCAGGGAGTGAGTTTCCTTGTCAGCACCAATGTGATTCTTTTGTGTCCTGTGGCAAATGTGCATGGTGTCTTCAGGCTTTCCACCAACTTCTAGTGAGTAACTAGGAGCAATAGTACTAGCCTCTATTGTTTTGGAAGGGGGGATCTCTGGGAGTTTTCTGGTCAACAATTTGAGAGGAGGTATTCCACACCTGGTGCTCGAATTTTATCTGGCCACCCATGGCTTCCAAGAGAAACATTATTCCCTATGTAAGAAAACTCCAATTAAACTCTTATGTGAGCATAGGTGTGTGCATGCATCCATGTGTGTATGCCTATGTGTATGTATTAATTTTATCAAATAACAAATTTCCATATGGCTTTTCAAACATTCTTATTATTGGCTGTTTTTCTTCAAGGGGTGGTGGGTATTATTAATGTGTTAGATTAGAATAAATTCAAATGCATGTGGATGGCATCTGCTTCTGCAAGACAAAATGTTCCCAGTGTGTAACCACTGAATTGTACTTACAAGATTGTAAAGTCATTCTTGTAGACCGGTAGAGCCAAACTTTTTGTTCCAAGAATACTAAAATGTAATGTCATTTCTGCAAAGAATCCCAGGAGGAAAGTTGTGTAGATTCAGGCTCTGGGGTTCCTACCTCATCTTTTCATATGAGAGCCTCCTGAACTCTTTAGTGATTTAGCACATGAAAACTTCTTTGCTGATTTTCCAGTCTCTGCCCTGTGAAAGTAAGTGTGAATCAATTTAGTGACATTTTTACATGGAGCCTGAAAAATTGGATATTTCAAAAAGCCAACCTTCACAAGCCCCACAGGCTTTTCTTTCTTTAAGAATGATATTAAAGTGAACAAGAACATTTGAAATGAAACCGATTGAATGTTCTTTCATGTTGGGAGCATAGGAAGATTTATTAAACACACATCTGAGCTTTTCCATGAATGTCTCATGACTTAATCTGCTTCATATTTTGCTTTCCCAAAGACTTCTTTTATTTAAAATTCAGTTGTTTTCCATCCAGTCCCCCCTCCTACAGTGCCTCATCCCATTCCTCCTCCCTGCTGTGTCTGAAAGGGTGCTCCTCCTCCCCGCTGTGTCTGAGAGGGTGCTCTCCTCCCCATCAGGCATCACCCTTACCTGGATCCTCAAATCTATTGAGGGCTAGGTGCATCTTCTCCCACTGAGGGCAGACCAGGCAGTCCTCTGCTGTGTATGTGTTAGGGCATGGTGCAGGTCATGGACCGGCTCCTGTATGCTGCCTGGTTGGTGGCTCAGTGTCTGGGTACTGCCAGGGGTCTGGGTTAGTTGAGACTGCTGATCTTCCTATAGGACTGCCCTCTTCTTCCACTTTTTCCATGCTTCTCCTGACTCTACTATAGGGGCCCTGACTTCAGTCCAGTGGTTGGGTATAAGTATCTGCATCTGTCTCAGTCAGCTGCTGGTAGGGCCTCTCAGAGGACAGCCACACTAGGCTTCTGTCTGTAAGCACACCATATCGCATCAGTAAAAATGTCAGACCTTGGTGTCTCCACATGAGGTGGGTCCCCAGTTGGGCCAGACCCTGGACCACCTTTCCCTCAGTCTCTTCTCCATTTTGTTCCTGCAGTTCTTTAAGACAGGAACAATTCTGGGTCAGAAGTTTTGACTGGGTTGGTAAGACCATTTCTCCTCTTGAGGCCCTGCCTATCTATTGGAGGTACTCCTCGAGTTCCCTCTCTGTCCTGTTGGGCACCTCACCTAAGGTCACTCACCTTGAGTCCTGAGAGTCTTTCACTTCCTAGGTCTCTGGTACTTTCTAGAGGCTTTTCCCACCTCCCACCTTCTGAAGCTGCAGATTTCCATTCATTCTGTTGGCCCTTAGGGTTCCTCTCCTGTTGAATCCCCCATATCTGATCATTTTCCCCCTTTCTCCTTCCCCTCTCCTTTCCTGCCTAAACACCTCCCTCCCTCTGCCTCCCATGATCATTTTCTTCCCCCTATTAAGTGGGACTGAGGCATCTTTGCTTGCCCTTTTTGCTTGTTAAGGTTCTTAAATTCTGTGGGTTGCATCCTAGATATTCTGTAATACTATGTATGTCCTTTGGGGTATGAGTTACTTCACTCAGGATGATGTTTTCTAGTTCTTTCCATTTGCCTGCAAAACTCATGATGCCCTAATTCTTAATAGTTGAATAGTATTCCATTGTGTAAATGAACCACATTTTCTGTATCCATTCCTCTGTTGAGGGACATCTGGGTTGTTTCCAGCTTCTGGCTATCACAAATAAGGCCACTATGAACATTGTGGAGCATGTGTGCCTCTGGTATGGTGGGACATCTTTTGGGTATATGACCAAGAATGTTATAGCTGGGCCTTCAGGTAGAACTAATTTCCAATTTTCTGAGGACCACCAGACTGATTTCCAGAGTGGTTGTACCAGTTTGCAATCCCACCAGCAATGGAGGAGTGTTCTTCTTTCTCTATATCCTTACCAGAATGTGCTGTCATTTGAATTTTTGATCCTAACCATTGTGATTTGTGTAAGGTGAAATCTCAAGGTCTTTTTGATTTGCATTTCCCTGATGACTAAGAACTTTGAATATTTCTTTAAATGCTTCTCAGGCATTTAAGATTCCTCTGTTTTGAATTTTCTGTATAGCCCCTAAGCCCATTTTTAAATTGAGTTATTTGGTTTTTTGGAGGTTAGCTTCTTGAGTTCTTTATATATTTTAGATATTAGTTCTCTGTTGGATGTGAGGTTAGTGAATTTTTTTCCCATTCTGTAGGTTGCCAATTTGTCCTATTATCAGTGTCCTTTGCCTTACAGAAGCTTTTCAGTTTCATGAAGTCCCATTTATCAATTATTGATCTTAGAGCCTGAGTCCTTGTAGTTCTGTTTAGGAAATTTCCTCCTGTGCCAATGAGTTTGAGGCTCTTTCCCACTTTCTCTTCTATCAGATTCAGTTTATCTGGTTTTATGTTGAGGTCCTTGATCCACTTGGGCTTGAGCTTTGTGCAAGGTCATAAATATGGATCTATTTTTATTCTTCTACCTACAGACTACCACTTAGATCAGCACCATTTATTGAAGATGCTTTTTTTTTTTTTTCATTGTATGTCTTTTGCTTCTTTGTCGAAGATCAAGTGACCATTAAGTGTGTAGGTTTATTTCTAGGTCTTCAGTTCTATTCCATTCATTGGCTTGTCTGTCTCTGTACCAATACCATGTATTTTTTTTATCACTATTGCTCTGTAATACAGCTTGAGGTCAGGGATGATGATTCCCCCAGAAGTTCTTTTATTGTTAAGAATCATTTCTGCTATCCTGGGTTTTTGTTTTTCCATATGAAATTTAGACTTGCTCTTTCCATGTCTGTGAAGAACTGTGTTGGAATCTTGATGGGGATTGCATTAAATCTATGGGTTGCATTTGGTAGGATGACCATTTTTAGTATGTTAATCTTACCAATTCATGAGCGTGAGAGATCTTTCCATTTTCTGAAGTCTTCTTTGATTTCTTTACTTCAGGGATTTGATGTTCTTGTTATACAGTTCTTTCACTTGCTTGGAAAGAGTTACATCAAAATATTTTATACTATTTGTGGATATTGTGAAGAGTGTTATTTCTCTAATTTCTTTCTCAGCCCATTAATCATTAATGGTTATCAGTATAAAGGATCATAATCAGTATAAAGGAAGGATACTGATTTGTTTGAGTTAATTTTATATCTGGCCTCATTGCTGAAGTTGTTTATCCACTATAGAAGTTCTCTGGTAGATTTTTTTGGGTTGCTTATGTATATTATCATGTCATCTGCAAATACTGATACCTTGACTTCTTTTCCAATTTATATCCTCTTGATGTTGTATTATCACTCTAGCTAGAACTTTGAGTAGTATATTGAATAAATTCAGACAGAGAGAGCGTGCATCGTTGTCCTGTCCCTGATTTTAGTTGGATTGCTTCAAGTATCTCTCTATTTAAATTGATATTGACTGATGGTTTGCTTTATATTGCCTTTATTATGTTTAGGTTTTAAAGCTTTACATTTGAGTTAGTGAAGAGAACACATTTAGATATGGCACTTTATAGGAATGAAGTCCACTGAGAAATGACATCAGAAGTATTCAGCATCCATAGTGACTTTTTTGTATGTATGTATGTATGTATGTTCATGTGTATGCAGGTATATGTGCATATGTGTATATATGGAGATTAGCTTTGTGTGCTACTCTTCAGGACCTGTCTACCTAGTGTCTTGAGGTAGTGTCTGTTGCTGGGACCTGGGGATTGCTCATTTAGGATAAGCCCCAGTGATCCTTTTGTCCCTGCATCCCCAGTGATGGGATTACAAATGCACCCATTACCTCCAGCTTCATGTATGGGTGGTGAAGTCTGAACTCAAGTCCTCATGTCTACATAACAGACACTCGACCAACTGAATTCATCTGTCCTGGTAGTTGTTTTTAATACAAAACTTTGTGCTTTCATGGAAGTTATAATTTAATTAGGAAGCATGGACCAATAAATGGTCAGATGATAACACACACACACACACACACACACACACACACACACACACATACACATGCACATACACAAATTAAGATGTGTCTGAAAATCCAACATCCCTTCATGATAAAAGTCTTGGAAAGATCAGGAATTCAAGGCTCATATTTGAACA